>NC_064921.1:658520626-659120626 GCF_023897955.1 Schistocerca gregaria | reverse complement strand
ATATGACCCGTCTCTCCCTATACCTTATCCCTACTTTTTCAGTATCTCGAACAGCTTCCACCATTTTATATTGTCGAATGCTTTTTCCAGGTCGACGAATCCTATGAACGTGTCTTGATTTTTCTTTAGCCTTGCTTCCATTATTAGCCGTAACGTCAGAATTGCCTCTCTCGTGCCTTTACTTTTCCTGAAGCCAAACTTGATCGTCACCTAGCGCATTCTCAATTTTCTTTTCCATTCTTCTGCATATTATTCTTGTAAGCAGCTTCGATGCATGAGCTGTTAAGCTGATTGTGCGATAATTCTCGCACATGTCAGCTCTTCCCGTCTTCGGAATTGTGTGGATGATGCTTTTCCGAAAGTCAGATGGTATGTCGCCAGACTCATATATTCTACACACCAAGGTGAATAGTCGTTTCGTTGCCACTTCCCGTAATGGTTTTAGAAATTCTGATGGAATGTTATCCATCCCTTCTGCCTTATGTGACCGTAAGTCCTCCAAAGCTCTTTTAAATTCCGATTCTAATACTGGATCCCCTATCTCTTCTAAATCGACTCCTGTTTCTTCTTCTATCACATCAGACAAATCTTCACCCTCATAGAGGCTTTCAATATATTCTTTCCACCTATCTGCTCTCTCCTCTGCATTTAACAGTGGAATTCCCGTTGCACTCTTAATGTTACCACCGTTGCTTTTAGTGCCACCAAAGGTTGTTTGGACTTACCTGTATGCTGAGTCTGTCCTTCCGACAATCATACCTTTTTCAATGTCTTTACATTTTTCCTGCAGCCATTTCGTCTTAGCTTCCCTGCACTTCTTATTTATTTCATTCCTCAGCGACCTGTATTTCTGTATTCCTGATTTTCCCGGAACATGTTTGTACTTCCTCCTTTCATCAATCAACTGAAGTATTTCTTCTGTTACCCATAGTTTCTTCGCAGCTACCTTCTTTGTACCTATGTTTTCCTTCCCAACTTCTGTGATGGCCCTTTTTAGAGACGTCCATTCCCCTTCAACTGTGTTGCCTACTGCGCTACTCCTTATTGCTGTATCTATAGCGTTAGAGAACTTCAAACGTATCTCGTCATTCCTTAGAACTTCCGTATCCCACTTCTTAGTGTATTGATTCTTCCTGACTAATGTCTTGAACTTCAGCCTACGCTTCATCACTACTGTATTGTGATCTGAGTCTATATCTGCTCCTGGGTACGCCTTACAATCCAGTATCTGATTTCGGAATCTCTGTCTGAACATGATGTAATCTAATTGAAATCTTTCCATATCTCCCGGACTTTTCCAAGTATACCTCCTCCTCTTCTGATTCTTGAACAGGGTATTCGCTATTACTAGCTGAAACTTGCTATAGAACTCCATTAGTCTTTCTCCTCTTTCATTCCTTGCCCCAAGCCCATATTCTCCTGTAACCTTTTCTTCTACTCCTTCCCCTACAACTTGATTCCAGTCGCCCATGACTATTAGATTTTCGTCCCCCTTTACATACTGCATCACCCTTTCAATATCCTCATACACTTTCTCTATCTGTTCATCTTCAGCTTGCGACGTCGGCATGTATACCTGAACTATCGTTGTCGGTGTTGGTCTGCTGTCGATTCTGTTTAGAACAACCCGGTCACTGAACTGTTCACAGCAACACACCCTCTGCCCTACCTTCCTATTCATAACGAATCCTACACCTGTTATACCATTTTCTGCTGCTGTTGATATTACCCGATACGCATCTGACCAGAAATCCTTGTCTTCCTTCCACTTCACTTCACTGACCCCTACTATATCTAGAGTGAGCCTTTGCATTTCCCTTTTCAGATTTTCTAGCTTCCCTACCACGTTCAAGCTTCTGACATTCCACGCCCCGACTCGTAGAACATTATCCTTTCGTTGATAATTCAATCTTTTTTTCATGGTAACCTTCCCTTTGGCAGTCCCCTCTCGGAGATCCGAATGGGGTACTATTCCGGAATCTTTTGCCAATGGAGAGATCATCATGACACTTCTTCAACTACAGGCCACATGTCCTGTGGTTTCACGTTACGTGTCTTTAATGCAGTGCTTTCCATTGCCTTCTGCATCCTCATGTCGTTGATAATTGCTGATTCTTCCGCCTTTAGGGGCAATTTCCCAACCCTAGGACAAGAGAGTGCCCTATCCACTCCTCCGCCCTCTTTGACAAGGCCGTTGGCAGAATGGAGCTGACTTATTTGCCGAAGTCTTTGGCCGCCAATGCTGATTATTTATCAAAATTTAGGACGTGGTAGGGATCGAACCCAGGATTGAAGTCGTTTTGATTACGAATCAAAGACGCTACCCCTAGACCACGGGTATCATCATGCTTACGAACCAGTATATGGTAGTTCTGACTGGGAACGGATGACAGCTGTTTCGGCTGTTCTCCGACAAAGCCACAGTTAAGATCTACAGAGTCTGAATACATGATGTTACTAGAACATCCTGAGCATCACTGTGAATGCGTAAGTTTTGCTTGTAAGCAGACGGAGCTGATATCGTTTAACTCCCCTAGTCTCGATCAGTCATTTCTTGCCCACACCGTCAGGTGGCTTGCGGAGTATGGATGTAGATGTAGATGTAGATTATTCATTCGGAGACACTTTACCTGGAATAGTTGTATGGTGTATCTGAGACAAGCTCCATATTTCGTCACTGGTACACTTATTCAGTCAAGATAACATTACCCAAATTATTGAAAAACTCCAATAGAAGGAACGTGGTACATGGAAATGAGCGTTTGGCGTCATTGGCCGGGAGGCCCCTTACAGTGCAGGTCCGGCCGCCTTGGTGAAGGTCTTATGACATTTCACCCCATACTGGGCGACCTGCGGGCCGGATTGAGATGAAATGATGATGAAGACAACACAACACACAGTCCCTGAGCAGAAAAAATCTCCGACCAAGCCGGGAATCAAACTAGGGCCCGTAAGACGGCAGTCCGTCACGCTGACCACTCAGCTATCTTTTTTTTATTTTTTTTTATTTTTTTTATTTTTTTTATGAATTAATTTATTTATTTTACATATATTTGTTCATATCACATAGGACGCCCTCCAGGCGAAAAAAAAATTATGTGGAATTACCATCAGTAACATATAAAATAGAAAGGGAATTATAGGAATTAAAGAAAACGCCCTCCTGGCAGAACAGACAAAGCAGCATCCGCGTCCCGCCAACTTGTGGGTAGACGCACACCGAATCCCAAGGCAGTCAGGCATGTTCCAGGCACGTCTTCACGAAGAATATTGCATTTTCCGGTACATGGGACTGAGTCCTGGTATTACACACTCTCATTGAAGTCATCTTCTCATACTTGGGACACCCCAGCTGCAGGGGGGATCGAAGAAGGCACTACCCAAAAAGTTGGCATAGTACTGACGGTATCGCGGATGGTGCATGAGAAAAGTAAAGCGATCTTGCAGGAATGTCCAAAAATCAAGAACACTCTTATCACCTTCATGGAACAAATAAGAGATCGAGAGACCTTTTATCCAGATCACAGCGTTGGTCTTCGTACTTGGGAAGTATGTCTCATCTGGGAACAGAAGAGATTTCGGTGTAATGGCATGGGGAGCCGTACGTAGAAGAAAGGCAAGCATCTTCTGAATCAGCTGCCACACCTCTGCAGAAGATCCACACATCAGTCGATGTTCGTCCGTATCAAGCGTTTGACAGCGAGGACACAGCGGCGAATCTGTCATTTTTATGGCATGTAGACGAAGTTGTGTCATGTATTTTCCATTAACGACCAAATACCAGGTCGCACGTGCGCTCGTGTCTAGGTATATATGGTGTACAGAACGCCATACCACGGGCCATGCGATCGTAGGATATCGCCTTTCCACAACATTCCGAGTGTGATTTCTCATCATGATTCGGTAAACATCACGTGCCATAGGGGGTCTGGTACTAGGCAAGTCGGCATGGACATAACTGTATTCGATGAAAAAGGTCCGGATATGTGAGAGAGGGGAAGAAATATGGGCTACTGCAACGGGTGCCACTCGAGAGGGAGGGGCCACTTCATCAATCAGGCTTCCCGATAATCCGTTTCGGCGGCGGATCCACGATTTAACCATCGTACTTACATAAAGGGCAGCTGCTCTCGCTCGGACGTTGACAAGGCCGAGGCCGCCATCTCGAGGAGGAAGTGTCAGCGTGTCGTAGCGGACTTTGAAGATAAGACCCGCGCTAACAAAGTAGCCGAACGCCGCCTGAAGTCTGTGTGCCATTGCCTTTGGCATCGGTAAAATCTGTGCTAAATGGGGTAGTCGCGAGACTAGATGAGTGTTAACAAAATCCACCCTTTGTAACATGTCCAATGCTCTCAGGAGGTTGCCACGAACGTTCGTGCGGATAGCTTGAAGCAGGCGTTTGTAGTTAAATGAGATCGTGCGCTGTATATCACGCGTGAAGGTGATCCCCAAACATTTGAGCTTGTCCACTAATGGCAATGGTGCCACACTCTCAGCTGGAAGGCCTCTACCGACGGACATAGCACTAGATTTCGTCAGGTTCACACGGCAGCCCGCAGCAGCCCCGTACTGGTTGATCCACGCCAGTGCCTCTCGCACTTCATCCTCCGATAGAACCAAGAACACCAAGTCATCTGCATAGGCGCGGCAGATGAAAGAAGTCCCCCTCATTGTTATGCCTGTCAACCGGCTCCTCAAACCGTGTAATAGTGGCTCAAGGGCAATGGCGAAAAGCAGCATCGACAGCGGACATCCTTGACGGACCGACCGCATGACGTTAATAGGGCCCGCCACACGGCCATTGACCAGCACCCGCGACGTGGCACCTCGGAGAAGCCGCAAGACGAGGGGTATAAACCTGTGGGGAAAGGCCATCCGTCGGAGTACGTTTTCGAGAAAGTCATGACTCACTCTATCAAAGGCGTGGTCGAAGTCCACTGTCACTAAGGCACCACGACTGCGACAGGTCATGGTCAGGGCTATAACGTCACGGTAATCGCTGAGTGCCGTCTGAATGTTACTATCACCTCCAAAGCACGTTTGATCCAGAGAGATAACTTGAGGGACGACGCGCCTAATGCGAGCGCCAAGAATTCGGGTAAAAATCTTGAAGTCACAATTTAACATGGTCAGCGGCCGATAATGTTCCACTCCTCGACCTCCCGATGGCTTCGGGACCGGGATAAGCAAGCCTTCTACGAATTCGGGTGGGAGAGGAAAGTCAGGGTTCATCAGTTCTTCATACATCGCAGTCCAGCGTGAGCCCATGATGTCATGAAATGTGTGGTAAAACTCCAGCGGGAACCCATCTGGATCTGGGGCTTTGTTTGCCGCACCCTTATGAAGAGCATCGGCGACGTCATCAGCCGTAATTGTCGCCGTGAGAATCTCCGCAGCAGACTCGTCCAGGGTATCTGTCAAGGAACGGAGGACATCAGACATTACCGCCACGTTCCGGTCCTCTGCTGCATAGAACTCGTTGTAGTGATCCACAAAGGCTCTTACGATGTCATTCTGGGACGTCAATCGACGACCATCTGGCATGTCGAGGGCGTTGATCAACTTTCTACGACACCGCTGCTTCTCTCGGATAACATGATGCATGGACGGGAGCTCTCCTGGTACACATTCGTGACATCTTGCGCGTACTACTGTGCCTTCAAGGCGGTGACGCATAAGAGAAATTATCTTCGCCTTAATACGTTGAATTTCAACCTGTCGTTGAACTGAGGGGGCAAGGTTTGAGAGTTCCCGGAGAATTGTGAAATAGTATTCCATGGTATGTCGGTGCCATAACATTTTATCGCGACCGTAATTCATCATAGAACGACGTAAAGCAGGCTTGGCGCAGTCGATCCACCACCGAAGTGTTGAAGGATACGCTGGAAGGCGTCTCACACAGTTGTTCCACGTCGTCTCTACGACCTGCCTACATTCCGGATCCTTGAGATGGGCCACATTCAGCTTCCACAGGCCTCGACCGCGCCACACCTTCTGCCTCTGGAGCGAAACAGTGCAAATGTAGGCGATATGGTCGGAAAAGGCGGTTGGCCATAACTCAGCGTCAAGCGTGGCAGTTACGAGTCCTGGGGACACGTAGACACGGTCAAGACGACTTGCTGAATGGCTGGTGACGTACGTATACCCAGGCCGATCGCCATGCACGCGGTCCCAAGTATCGGTGAGTTTCAGTTCATGCACAAGCAGCTTGAGTTCCTGGCATGTGGTGAAATGGGGATGTTGGTCCTTTTGGGATAACACACAATTGAAGTCGCCGCCAAGAACAATATGGTCGTAGCGTCCGACAAACAAAGGAGCGATCTGTTCTGAATAGAATCGCGACCGCTCCCGTCGCTTGGCCGTGCCCGAGGGAGCGTAAACATTGATGACTCGAACACCGTGGAAAGTCACAGCAAGACCCCTAGCCGATGGTAGGTAAATCACGTCATCTACATCAATGCCTTCCTTTAAAAGAATAGCTGTCCCACTGCCACCGTCGGCACACGGCGTGAGGTAGGAAACATAGCCATAGACATTAGGAAACGTCGCCAGGCGAACTTCCTGCAAAAGGGCAACATCTAGGTCCGACGCCCTCAACATATCACGGAGCAATTGTAGTTTGACAGGGGTGCCAACGGTGTTGACATTGATGGAGCCAATCCTGTAAGCTTGTCGTAGAATTGGGACTACAGGGACGCTCATGGAGGCACGAAGAGCAGCAGCGAACAAGAATGTTGTCCCAGTAGGCTGTACATCCCCATCCTGTAACCCTGTCGATTAGGAGTCGTGGGCTGGAGCAGCGGCATTCGCGGCTGTCTCACTAGTTGGTGTTTCGTCGGCTACATCGTCAGACCACGCAAGGGTGCGTGGATGGTGTGCGTCCAATGGAGTACCAGCAGAGTCCGAAGGCAGTGTCACGTCGGTGGTGGAAGAGTTGTCCTGGCTCAGCTGTTGTTCAACGTCCATAGGTACAGCGCCTGGTGCATGCAAGGATGGTTGTACGTCCGACGGAGTGCAAGTTGGTGCTTCCACCACAGATTCGTCCTTCGGGGGAACAACTTGATAATTTTGATCTTCATCGTCTTGAGACTGCGTCCTGCAGGTGTCAGACGGGGCGATCCGCCGTTTCCGACGTCTCTTCGGCGACCGTTGCTTGCGCACGTGATCTTCAGTGTCCGAAGACGCCTGGGGATCCGGATGTTCAGGCACAAAAGCATCGGTAGGCACAATCATGGAGTCAAGGGCCATCCCCTGTCCTTGATATTGCTCACCACTGCACACGTCGGGAGGAGGAGGCAAGGGCGTCGGTCCGTCCGCAACAGCCTGAGGCAGTACCGGAGACGACGATGTACCAGTAGTAGGAGCCAGTGGTGTTCGCGGTCGGGGGTCGCTATGGAGAGCTTCGACAAACGTCAGCGGTAGCGAAGTCGGAGCGGTCGTGGCCGGCAGGTCCCCAGGCGGTAACTGTGTGATTCTGCGCTGCAGACAGCTGGAACGGAGGTGTCCTTCTTTGCCACATCCCGAGCATGTCTTCGGCTGTCCATCATAAATAATAATTGCACGGCAGCCACCAATATATAAGTAGGACGGCACATGTTTGGTTAGTTCTATGCGGATCTGCCGTACTCCATTGAGAACCGGGTATGTAGTGAACTGAACCCACTTCTCAGCTGTGTGGCTAATCACTTTTCCATATGGATGGAATGCAGATACCACTACCTCTGAAGGCACCTCGAAAGGGAGTTCAAAAACACGTATCGTGCGCAGTCCAAGTCCCGCATGTTCCACAGTTACGTCACCGATGTGTCCATCAGAGTGACGGAACTTAAGACCACTTCGAGTTGCATCTAGAATTTTTTCACATATGTCTTCGTTGACCAATTTCACGTATACCACACTGCTCACTATAGAAAGGTGGATGCCAACAAGATCGTTGCAGTCAATCTTGACTTCATCTCTGATAAACTGTTCGATTTCCAGTGCTTTTGGTCGGGCATATTCAGGTGCAAAGCTAAACTTCAGTGTCGATTTTCGGTGGGCATAAGCCATTCTCTGTCGAATGAAATATAGCGCGCTAAGACGGCAGAATCACGTAAACAACTCCGCGAGCGAGCTGCGCGGCGAGGACGTAAACAAGACGTCCGTGCCGCTAGCGTGCCGAAAGGCGACTGACAACACAACACACAGTCCCTGAGCAGAAAAAATCTCCGACCCAGCCGGGAATCAAACCAGGGCCCGTAAGACGGCAGTCCGTCACGCTGACCACTCAGCTATCGGGGCAGGCAAGGACGTGGTGACAAGCCGATATGCATTACGGAAAGTGTTGGTCTTAAAATTTCTGACGAATTCGTCCCACAAGGGTCTCATAAAAGCTGTTTCGATCGATATGCATTTCAGTAATTACGACGGTGAATACTGACATTTGGAGGAAAACTGAATCTCCTTCGCATGAACAATTTGCGAGTTCAGCGTAACACAGGAGTCTGATAGAGATACTGTGAATGAAGGCTCTGAGTGTGTACGAGTGCAGCAAGAAGTACTCTGCTAACACACCAGCCCGGCTAGCCGCCCGGTCTGACGCGCTGCTTCCTGAACGAGAAGGCGTCCGGTCGCCGGCACTAATCCACCCAGCTGATTAGTGTCGGGGTCTGGTATGCTGGCCAGGCTATGGATGGTTTTTAGGCGGTTTTCGATCTACCTGAGCGAAGGAGGGCTTGTTACTAATATTCCACATCACTTACGCCATATCCATATAAGTATACAGTTCCGGCAATACCGGCCATGACCTTCTTCTTCTGTGCGGATGCACACATATGGCCCGAACTCAAACGGGACTTGGTAAGAATGTCTTCGTTCCCTCGGTGGCTCAGATGGATACAGCGTCTTTCATGTTAACAGGAGATCCAGGCTTCGAGTCCCGGTGGGGGCACACATTTTCATATGTCCACATTGATATATATAAACAACCGGCAGCAGCTGGAGGTATTAATATAATTCTCATCAGTTACACCATGACAGCGACTGCTGCACAAACAAAACACAGTCTCCACGTACGTGTAAACCATAATTACTTTACCACAAAAACATTTGGGGCTACACTCGTGGGTGTCCACTGAGAGCCGAACCGCACAATAGCCCTCGGTTCGGTGTCGGGTGGTTGGACTGCTGTGGCCTGTTGTGGGGTTGTGAACCACTGAGGGCTACGGCGGGACGAAGCCTCTCCGTCGTTTCTAGGTCCCCACAATGCACACACTCTGCAAACAAACGGGAGATAGCACAACTACGAATAATCTTAATTTAGGTAGATTAGTCAGCCGTCCCTCTTCGTCAGGATTAGTGTTCTAGAGCACTGATTAATGTACTCGAGACAGATCTGCAGATGGGAAAATCCAGTAAACTGGAGTGGAATGGCAGAGTAAACGCTATGGACACCAATCAAGGATAAATTTAAAACAAACAAAAGGAGGAAACTCCACAGTGGTATGCGGAATAACTGATATCGCTTTCAGCGCTTAATGTAATCGTTTCGTTTCTCGACTTTTGTTGTTACAGGACGTTGGTGACAAATGCAGCGTCCGAAGTTTGACAGCAGATTTGTTGGCTTGAAACTCTCACACTACGAGGCGTCGACCAACAGAGAAGTTAACGCGTCCACCCTCAGTTTGATTGATGGACGACAAATTGTTTCCCTCGGAGCACGAACACGATGCAGATGTTTAAAACATGTCGGAAAGCCCGCCAGAGGCTGTCGGGATAAAATACGGCTCTGCGCCATAGAAAGTGTGCCTTGTCGTCCGGCGCTCCGTTAAATTCATTTGTCAGGAGGGAGGAGCCCCAAAGAGTCCACTGGGTCGTTGCGAAGGCTGAGGAAATCTCTGGCCATAAAAGACCTTCTATAGTCACAATATATAGACGTGCAATACGGTAGTTATGTCTTCTGCTTCTCAAGTCACAGAGAGGTCTTTGCTGTGAAGAAAAAAAAGGAGTTAGGACCAGAACATTTTTGTAACGCCAATACTTTTCGTGGACACACACTTCCATACCAATAACTCCTTGGGCTCTGCTCCAAATGTAGATTACTTTGTTACCAAAATATTCAACCCACTCAACAGCCCTGCAACACAAATCATACCAGCCGCGTGTCTGATACTGCTTCCATAACAAAACCCCATTAGAAAATCAACCACCTAGGACCATTGCCTTATTTGTGTGTTAGTAAATTGCGTATCATTACACTATTGATATTGTCAGCAACTAACAACTCACTTGACGTGCAGACTGAATTTCTTGCAGCCTACTCCATTACAATCAGGCTGATGGAAAGCCAAGACATAGCTATGGAAACAGAGGTATCTTCATCATCCGGAACGTGTCAACACTGAAGAAGAATGGCCATCTGGTAATGAAGAGCGATTGTGTACGGGAAAATCCTTAAACAGACTACTTACAGGTGTTGCGAGATCCAAGAACAACCTCAATAAATGAGACATCGTGCAAGATGAAGACCAGTGTGGGAATGTGGAAGGCGATAAACTTCTAATCAGCTGATGCAATGCAATCACTGTATCCAAAACTTGAGGACGACTCATATAAGCTTTATACACATATATAGTGTAAATATTTGGACTACCGTTATGTTCATTTATGTTTTGTTTAGCACTTAATATCCTTCTGTTCTAATGTCTTCGTGTATTAATTGTCAGTTAATTAATTTGTCTACGTATATTTCATATTCATTGTATTCAATGTCTGTTCGAGTTAGTACTTGAACAGAAGATTATGTAACTCGGTACTAGGGCAGAACAGATCGTCCTCCAATTAAAAATTCTCAACGTCTACGTTTTCTTAACATTTTCCATCGCCTAACTCTCACACTGACACCTCATTCGTAACAACCGATTCAAAGGCTCCCTTCTTATGTTCACACAAATTCGTAGGAGAAGATAGATAAAAATTTACCCAACATCATGTTTTATTTGACGTAATAACTGAAGTTTTTTGGTGAAATATAAAATTTCACTGTAGGGGGCCACATATTCCTGCAGTGCTTATACCTTCATTTAGATTCATTTCCGTTTCCTGTACCGATCATTTAACCAGCGCATCATCAAAGCGAAAAACATGCAACAGGTGATCAATAATTCGTTTCATTATGATACCGCAGACTTTTCATTCGCAACTGGCTGTAACTAGGAAGAATAAAATGATTTACAGTCATCGGTTAGGTTCATGTGGAGCTGTGTCGTTTGGGAAATTGAATCTTTGTTCACTGCTGAACACTTTTCTCACTGTTTGACGTGAAAGGGAATGTTGGGAAGCTCTTCTTTGGGAAGATTACGTCGATACGTTGAGTCACCATTCAGAAAGGCATACAATGCATTTCACTGTAAATAAGCACTGATAGTGTGGGATCTAAGCTCTACTCCCTAAACCAATAACCAGTAGTGTCACGACAGTGTATGAAAGGAAACGCCGGGTCTGCCTTAAAATGTAGCCTGTGATCACGCAGCCGAGAAATACGTTGCTCTCTCTAGCGAAAAAGAAATAATTCATTGATATACCTATATGAACCTGAAATGTTATAAAAGGCCATTTGAACCAGAGAATAAAGCTAGCTGATAGACTTAAATACATGTAGCAGATGTTCCAACCGATTCAATTCTATCCACCATATGAAGCAATGGAGATAACGGTTTAATGAGGGATGCCGAGACGGGCATGCATTTTTTTCATGATACGTCCTTTCGTGTCTGAGATATTACGTATTCTCGTTATTCTGAAATACTAATGCTACAAGTAAACAATCTCAAACTTGTACTTGTTTTGAATATTTAAAAGTGTCCAATAAATTACAACATTTACCTTAAATATGTAAATACAGTACTCTCTCTTACGTTGACTCAATGAAAAGACATAAACTAAAGCTGAAAGATTTACATACGCTTCTGTGCTCCGATAGTCGCAGTACACTGAATAATTGTAGAAGTGAAGAAATGCGAAGCTTGTCTCAGATCCACCGTAGCACTATTTCCAGATAAAATGTCTAAGTATTAGACTGTAAGACCTGACTGATCGAGAGTAGAGAAGTTAAATGATATCAGCTCCTTTGTGTACTTACAAGCAAAGTGTACGAAATTTGCGCTGATCCCCTGAATACTCTAGCAAATTTTTCATCATGTATTCCGAATCAGCAACAATAAGCTTAGCTTTGCCCGCGAACAGCCGAAAGAGCTATCAGCAGTTCCCAGTTAGAACTACGACATTCTGTTTCGTAAGTATCCTATCACTTCTTACGGTTAACGGCACCCTCCCCACCCACAAATAAAGTAATTTCAGTATTTTCTATGTGGCTGCCTTTTTATTTTATTTTTATTTTGAGTCATCATACTTCTGGCTCGTTCCATGCAGCACTTCACAAATTTATCACTTGCGGCAACCTCCTCACCTCAGAATAGCACTCGTTCCTCACTTCCTTAATTATCTGTTGGACACATCCCATTCTCTTTCTTTGTCCACAGTTTTCCCCCTCTCCAACTCCCTGCAGTACCAGGGAAGTTATTCCCTGATACCTTAACCTATGTTCTGTTGTCCTATACCCTCTTATGTCATTGTTTCCTATTTGTTGCTTTAATCACTTTTAACAACCTTCCAAAGCACAACACCTCGAACGCTTCGATTTGTTTCGTTTCCGATACTGCCGCAGTCCATGATTCATTATCAATGTTTTTTTCTATATGTACATTCTTAGCAATTTCTTGCACAGATTAAGGCCGATTTTTCGTATTGGCAGTCAAGCCATTCTTGCAAGTGTTAGTCTGCTTATTTGTCCTCCTTGCTTCGTTCGTCATGTGTTATTTTGCGTCCAATGCATCAGGATTCCTTCACTTCCTCTACCTCGTGGCCCACAGTTTTATTCCCAATATCATTGACGGTAGGAATGGTCGAGCTGTTCTGGCGCTACAGTCTGGGACCACGCTCCTGCCTCGGACATGGATGTGTGTGATGTCCTTAGGTTAGTTAGGTTTAAGTAGCTCTAAGTTCTAGGGGACTGATGACCAAAGAAGTTGAGTCCCATAGTGCTCAGAGACATTTTTGAAACCAATCTCATTTCTGCGGCTCATTACTGTTTTCATCTTTCGGTTTACTCTCTATCCATATTCTGAAATCATTACTTTGTTCGTTCCATTCAACCCGTCCTGAAATTCTTGTTCATTTTCACTGAGGACATCAATGCTATGAGCAAATCTTACCATTGATATCCTTTCACTCTGAATTTTAATCCGACTCTTGATACTTATTAATTAAATTTCAAGCAAAATAATTTTTCTCTTGCAGTGTACAACAATATCCAAAACGAATATTTTGTCATAATTGCCGAGAAAAGAAACTGTTTTTACGTTTTAGAATTATAATTGAGAATGACATATCCTACTGTTATCATTTATAAATCACAGTCATAAATCGAGGTAATTCCACTGTGTGGTGTGGTGCTATGATACATTTTCTCCCTCATGCAGCGAAATCCACTTACTGAATCGAGATTGCCAATCAGTATACGGAAACGAGAAAAGAGATTTTTTTCAGTTCTCGTTTCTAGCTTATACCCAATTGTGTTAGTTCGTACCGATGCTTCAGTGACTGTTTTGTGTACTGGAATACCAGTGATTGCAATCTCATGAAAATCCCAGATGTCGGAAGTAACTAAGTGTGTCTAATGGTATTTGGTCAAGTTATGAAATAGAACAAACATGAGAAGGAGAAAGCTAATTTGACTTACAAATGCTGTGCACTTTCAATGACGAAGAAACCGAGTGCTTCGCTGCAGTGTAAATATAGCAAATTAGCATCTACTAGCATCGTCTGTGGTCGAATTCGACCATCTCTGTCACTGGACCTGACTGTGGTAAAAAAATGTCATATATGGTAAAGTGATGTACTTCATGTAAAACTATATGCCTGAAACTTTAGAGACGGATAGCAAGCGCTGAATTGTAGCTACGAGTATTCTTGATACAATCCTTTGATTTTTTTGAAATTGTTCCATCATTTGACGTGAGTCCTTGATATAGTGCTTTGGAAAATAAATCTTTTGTTAACGGCAGAAAATTATTTTTTTCTCAAATGACAGCACAATGTGAATGCCGTTGTATTGCATAAAGTAACCTCAAATGCGAAATGATTTGCATTACAAAATTTGTACTGAAAATTCATAAAACCGCAATTTTAACACTTATAATCTCGTATTTGAAATTACCTCACTTTTTAATGACTTTCAAAACAGCAATAGGACTATCATTATCACCGTCCACATTATTCCTATTACTTTCACGACGTGAAAGTTGTCTCTCTAGCTCTTACGACTCGTTCAGTGCGTCTTCTTCGAGGCATTCCCATATAATGTCCTTATAATAAAGGAAGTCGTAGCTCTTCGAAGTGAAGAAACTGAAAATCAGGAACACTTCAAATTTCGTGGTGACTGGTGCACATGAACCGAAAGTTAGGTCTGTTTACTATTAGACGAAAGTAAGCGGAAAAACGATGCAAATAAATAGCGTTTGATGGGTCATTACTATGTTTCGCTTTTCACTGCTGACACCATCAAAGACGTAGCAGCTGTTGCATTATAGCTGCACGGTATGCGTATGTAACTGGAAATCAACTATATAAAATATTTAAACAAACACATCCTTAGATTGCAATTTTACGAAATGTTATTACCTTCGTGAGCCATGTGTACCACAGCACCTGATCGGTGTGCAGGGTAGAATTTTGCAGCACTACTATTTTCGACGTTCAAGTATTGGAGATTTTAATGCGTGATAGAGAAGGTACCATCAGATCTATGATTATGAGAGCACCTAATTTCTTTTACAACTCCGTGGCTACGTAGACATACTATTTATTCTTTGTGCAAATGACGAAACACTTTTCGAATTATATGAGTTGCACTGGTCCCCTTTCATGATTAACGTTAAAGATTGGTACTTCGATTTTCATGTTCACGTGTTAATATTTTAGTTCCTATCAAAGGGTGTTCAGTATCAAAACATTAATAGCAAATTGCCTCAGCGGTTACACCATAAACGCCGCACTGCAAGTCTACCAAAGCACGCCAGGGGGTAAAGTGCGAGAAGCCGGCAGCGCTCCCACCCTCTCCTGCCACCCTTACCATTTGCTGGGGGTCTGCCGAAGTGGCTCTCACCTGCTGATGGCTCGCAGTCCCCCATCCACGACGTGACTTGCAAGCATATCTGCAGCGCGGCTCTCACCAAATCTAATTTACTCGCATGGAGTCAAACCGCAAGTGGCTAATACGAGGTTTTGCGTAGAGACTGTGGGTATAGCTGTCCGCCTCCGTAACTATGTAATCCGGGCGGCTGCCTGCCATGTGGAGCACCCGGGCTCAATTTAAGGATGCGGAAAACTGGCTGGGTAAAGCCGATACCTCTATTTTAAATCTAAATAACATTTATTTTCGGGTATTTGTTGGCTTCAGTTGTAAATGTTTTTTTTTCTTTCATTTTTTTCTAGCAACCGTGCAGAAAACCTGCATATCAATTTGTCAAGGAAGCAGCGCTCAAATTTTTCGATTTTAAATACACTGAAGAGCCAGAGAAACTGTTCACCTCCCTAATATCGTGTAGGACCCCCGCGGCCACGGACAAGTGCCGCAATACGACTTGGCGGGCTCGACTAATGTCTGAAATAGTGCTGGAGGGAATTGACACCATGAATTATGCACGGATGTTCATAAATCCGTAAAAGTACGAAGGGGCGGAGATCTCTTCTGAACAGCACGTTGCAAGGCATCCAATAATGTTCATGTCTGGGGAATTTGGTGGTCAGCGGAAGTATTTAAACGTAGAAGAATGTTCCTGAAAGCACTCTGTAGCAACTCTGGGCGTGTGAGGTGTCGCATTGTCCTGCAGGAATTGCCGAAGTCGATCGTAATACACAATGGGCACCAATGGAAGCAGGTGATCAGACAGGATGCTTACGTACGTGTCACATATCAGAGTCGTATCTAGACGTATCAGGGATCCCATATTGCTTCAACTGCACACGCTCCACACAATTACAAAACCTCCACCAGCTTGAACAGTCGCCTGCTGACATGCAGGGTCCATGGATTCATGGGGTTGTCTCCAAATCCATACAGGTCCATCCGCTCGATACAATTTGAAACGAGACTCGTCCGAAAATTGCGGAAGGGTGGCATTTCTGTCACGTTGAACGATTCTCTTCAGTTGTCGTTGGTCCCGTTCCTGCAGGATCTATTTCCGGCCGCACTGATGTTGGAGATTTGATGTTTTTCCGGATTCCTGATATTCACGGTAGACTCATTAAATGGTCGTACGAGGACTACATAGCTACCTCGGAGATGCTGTGTCTCATCGCTCGTAAGCCTATTTCAAACTCACTTAAATATTGGTACCCTGCCATTGTAGTAGCAGTAACCGATCAAACAACTGTGTCAGACACTTGATGTCTTATATAGGCGTTGCCGATCGCAGCACAGTATTCTGCCTATGTTCATATCTCTGTATTCGAATACGCATTCCTATGCCAGATCGTTTAGCGCTTCAGTGTAAAACTGTTTTTAAGCAGTACTGTTTATTCGTTAAATTTCCGTTGCTTTGAAAAACTGAATTATTATATAAACTTAGATTTTAATAACAAGGCCCATAGTTACAAACGAGTAACTAAAAACCTGAAGTTCCAATCGGTATTGAATTTCAGACATAATAAATGCCTCTTGCCATGTGGCGTGGCATAGTACGTAGATATAGCACGCACGACTTGCCCCACCTAATCTGCGTGTTGTTTCTTGTTGTCCTCCTTAGACATCAGTTGTATTGCACAATGTTACCATCCCTAATTGGTGTCGAAGTGCGGTCGCTATGAAGTACAATTCTCCGTTTCCTTTCAAATATTAAAAACTGGAGGGGCGTAACAAACTAGCGACATCATACAAAGAGAAAAAATCCACAACGTTCCTCGAATGAAAAGGTAAATTTGATTGATATACCTATAATTTTTGAAGGTGCTATTAAATTGGGATAATTAGAGAACCCTTAATTTTGTGGTTGCTTAAGGTGAACAACTGATAATATTCAGAAGACGCCGGCCGGTGTGGCCGTGCGGTTCTAGGCGCTTCAGTCTGGAACCGCGTGACCACTACGGTCACAGGTTCGAATCCTGCCTCGGGCATGGATGTGTGTGATGTGCTTAGGTTAGTTAGATTTAAGTAGTTCTACGTTCTAGGGCACTGAAGGCCTCAGATGTTAAGTCCCATAGTGTTCAGAGCCATTTGCACTATTTTTCAGAAGACGTTCCACCCGTTCCTTTAACCTTCGCAGTCTTTGCTGAACACAGTGAGACAGACTCCTAGCATATCTTCAGCCCCATATCAATAGTGATCTGCTACTCCTTCACCTGCTTTAGAATTTTTCAGTCTGTGTTCGAAATCTACGGTTTTTAGTGGAAGTAATAGCAACAAAAAGGCCGAAAACAGGTTGTTCCAGAAACCGGTTATTTTGAGCGATTTTACTTCTCAGGTTGGACTGGAGACAAAAACAACCGGTGTTACTGGAAATCTCTGTTTCATCGATAACAGCCATCCCTAGTACCATTATTTGTATTGCTAGTAACTTTTCCTTGGTGGGAGGACTGAATAGAGTCCTCTTAGACCCTTGATGTCAATAGTGGAGCTACTTGAATGAGAAGTAGCGGTTCCAAAGCCGGACACGGCCGTGATAGCGATGTGTTTAACCCACGAGACTCCATACCGCATCAAAAAAAAAAAAAAAAAAAAAAAATGGTTCAAATTGCTCTAAGCAGTGTGGGAGTTAACATCTGAGGTCATCAGTCCCCTAGAACTTAGAACTACTTAAGCCTAGCTAACCTAAGGACATCACACACATCCACGCCCGAGGCACGATTCGAACCTGCGACCGTAGCAGCATCGTGGTTCCGGACTGAAGTGCCTAGAACCTCTCGGCCACAACGGCCGGAATTTGAACTCACTAGGGTTTAAGTCAGGGGAGTGCAGTAGGCGGTATAGAGCCGTGGTCGGCTCGCGTTAATGCCGTTTTTCCTTTTGGATATTTTGTCACCATCGAGTGGTGTCTTATTCCTTCCTCAGGTACTATCTGAATGAGTTGCTCACTTGCCTCCGTCAGTGGCAGCAGCAGCGTTTATCGATACTAGTACTGCTGCAACTCCTTTCGTGTGGCAGTTGTATTTCCGTGTAATGGTGTGTGTGGCAGTAGGTCGGTTGCGGCGGAGCAGCGAGGAAGTCTCTGCAGCATGTGTTCAGGCCGGGGCCGCTGGCGGCATGCACGCGCGGTCGGAGTTGTGTGGCACTAGCTGCGGAACTGCTAAGTTCGTCGCCCACCGCATCTGCATTCTGGAGTTGAGTAATCAGTGAACCTGTCATGGAAGCTCAACCGTTTTGACATCTCTTCGTTGATTGGTGGTTGTTGCATCCTGTGCTGTCCCCACAATCAGCAACGTGATGGTGTGTTGGAGTTGGCCAAATTTCGCAGCCGTCTCCCTGTATGGTGTTTAACCTTGAAATGATTATAATTTATCAGTGAAGTGAACCAGCTGTATCTTCTGCCTTGTGGCCGTTAACGTTTCGGTTACGTGCCGTGGTCGTTAGCGTAGTTTTGTGGCTGCGTGTTTTCCTCGCCGTGATGATGCTGTCCGGCACGGCGTGTAGTTCGACAGCTTGGGGTTGTTCTCCTTCTCTCTCTTTAAGTGTTTATTGAGCCTTTACTGTGTTTATATGCCAATTATTAAGACATAATCCTGCTGCAATCCTCGTCTTCGCTGATACTTTTGGTTGTCTTGCTGTTGGTCTTGTGAAAGGGACTTGATTAGACGGTTGGTTGGTACGTTAGGCGTCTGTAGGTCGCGCTGCAACCCGATTGTTTAGTGCTACGTTTGGCTGGCCGTCTCACCTAAACTGTGGTTGGAGTGTCCTCCGCAGGCCGACACTTGGAACACTTCTGAGCACTGTTTGTTGTTTGTGATTGTCATTTTATTTGGTCACAGGTACTGTGCCAGACCTTCAACCATGTATTAATATTTTCTGTTTTATGTTTAATATATGGACTTCTGCCTAACTTCATAACAAATTTGGGATTAGGCCTTCAGCCATGTTTCATTTAAAATTATTGTTGCTCTGCATTTAGGCCTCCAGCCGCGTTTTGTTTCAGAATCTGTGGCTTTAATATGTAAAACCTTCTCTGTAAGATTTGTCTTTAATTATCTTGAATTCTTGAAACGGCTTCAGTCATGTTCTGTAAATGTTTATCTTGAGGTTGCCTTTAATTATTCTTGAGTAATTCCTCGAGCCGTCAGCCGACCAGATACTTCAAGTTTTCTTAAGATGTTTTTCTGTTGTACTGAGTAAAGGCTTATCTTTAAAGTCTCTATATTTTGTAAAGAATTTTTTTTTTAATTTAGCTTGCAGCCGAAGAATTAACTTGAATTTTCCTTAATATGGTCTTTAGCCGGAATTTGTAAATGCATGGCTTTTAAAGAATTTCCTTAGCTGATCTGAAATATTATTTCGGCCTTTAGCCCAGAAGATATTGTAATTTTACTTAAGTAAGGCCTTCAACCGTTACTCTAAATCATGGTGTTTTAAAAGAAATTACTTAAACTTATTGTGGAGAAGATACTTGGGCCCTCAGCCGTGAATTGATCTTGGTTGTTTTAAACAGAAAACTATGCCCATGGTTTGAGGAATAAAGTTGTCTGTGTTGTGGTACAATTAACAGTAATTCACCTTGGCCCCTTTCCACAACCTGATCCACTCTGTCCTGCGGAACCAGATTTCAGTGTCCTGTAAAATGATGTTCAGATCTGCAGAAAGTTTCATCACTTTTGTGTCTATGCTGTTCATTTTTGGAACACAACGTACGACCAGTTTAGAGACAAAATTAATGACACTTTATGTAGGACCTGACCATTTTGCAGGACAATGCTCAGGCAGGTACAGTGCAAGCTGTTACTGATTTGTTTGAGTGATGGGGCTGCTAAGTGCTATACCACTTACTGCACTCGTGAGTTCAGCTCAGTTTCTAAAGTGAAGGAAACATTTCACGGCATTCGCTTCAGAACTGTTACCAATTCGTCCGGAAATAGACCGCCGCCGCTTGAACTGTCAACACAAGTGGCACTGCTAACAGTATGCTGCGACTTCCACATCGCTCTCAACGGGTTATACGCAATGCTTGTGAGTACCTTGAAGGTCAATAAAACTTTTAGAAAAGTATCTATTTTGTACGGGCTGTAAATAAATAGTTGCCACTATTAAAGTTCCAACTCTTGTATTTGAAATGTAAAGATTTAGTGCTAGCTGATTGTTCCGTCGCTGTTTTAGAAAAAAATGCATAATTGTAAATGAAAAGAAAATGTTGTGTGGGTGCCAGGGCATTAATTTATTTTGTTTAAATGGTTTTCGACTTCGTTTAAGTGACTATTATCTTCAAATAAAGTGCAAGGTTCGTGAACAACATTGACAAAGAAGTCACTCATGAAAAGGTGAGGTTCTCTGACAGTGCAGTGGTAACCCAGTTAAAAATGTTAAAGTTAAAAAGTAAACCAACCAGACAATAATTAATTGTGAACTCCGCTAAAGACAGTGCCTGTACACAGCCTAGAGATACAGCAGCCAGTTTTGAATATTTCTTATCATGCAGAGGAGAAAGGAAAAGGGTATGTAAGAAAGCGTTTATTTCATTCTACGGCATTACTGAGGGCAGGGTTCGAAGGCTTACTGACCTCCTAATAGAGGGTAAATCACCTTAAGAAAGAAGAGGTAAAAATCTCAAGAAGAACACGATTTCTGCCAAAGTTTGTTCTAAAATACATGAGCATGTATCATCATTCCCCACCAAGATTACCCACTATGCCACCGAAGATAAAAGTTCTCTTGATGCCCGCCTTGATTTAAAAAATTCATTCCTTGTTTAAAGAAAAATACGCTCATTTAGCTGTAAAATTCAAGTTTGTTCCCACTCGATATACAGAGTTGTGCTATAACTCTAAAGAAAAAGGGGTAATCGCAGTACGCACTTCCACTGATGGATTACAAAAACACAACTATCAGCTGCTGAAATCTGCTTCCCGGAATGTAGATATTGATTTTCCTTCAAGTATTGCAGCCTACCCATAAATCAACATCAAGAAAGTGGAAGACATCGAGAAGATGATAATTAATATTCCTGAAAACTTCGAAGTCTTTTATGGTGAACTATTTACTTGCCAACCACTGCACATGACAATGATACAATGGTCGAAAATGATCTATTTTATTAGTGTTTATTTTGTTTGTTTCCTGATAACTTTGAAATACTGTAACTTAATTTTTTTATATAATACGAAAAAATGTAAATTTAAATAAATGATTACCTTTTTACTAATTTTCAGCTGTCTATAAAAATCAGTTGAGTGCAGAAACAGCATCAGTCCAGATCAAATTTTAAATTTTCCTGAGCCTAATTTATGTTGAAATTAGGAAACTTTTGCTTGACAGCAACATAAATGCATTTTATGACAGAGGAAAAAAAGGTAAAATATTCGATACTTTGGAGGAGTTATGATATTTTTTTCTCTCTTGAAAAATTTGCATTTTGTGACTGAAATGGTTTCTGCTCTCACCAACTGAATTTCTGACGGCCTCTTGGTCGACGGTATACTAATAGCTGATCTTTCTTTCTCTTTCTGAACATGAAGACCAATGGACGTATTTCTGACAAGATTGTAGGCTCCAATCGAGAAACTGAGCAATGGTTGCACTCCTTTCCAGTTTACTGTCAACGTCAGTTTTGTATGTGTGATGCTCACCACATTATTTTAGATAAATTTTTTTGGAAAAATGAAAATCTATCCATTCTTACGCTACAAGGAGGCTACTTGAGTATTAATGTATGAATAGAGGCTTCACTCGACATTTTATGCGCTGGCGTTCATCTTTATTTTGCTGCTGCGAGATGGGCTCGTTCAACTAGCTGGCGCGGCTGGCGTGGCTGGCGTCTTATAAAAATGGCTGCAGGTGTCAGCGTCGTGAAATACGAGCGGCGCTGCGGCCAACTTGTTCCCTGTGTTTCCATAAATATCTATTCCCTGCGTGATCGTCGTGGCGGGGAAGCGACGCCTCCTCAGCCTAAAGCATCTTTATGTTTGTGTGCCTACACGTAGGAGTTAACTGACGTATAAATCTGGCTGTCCAGTAGAGCGACGAGATGCAGAAAGGAACCAGTGCTTCTGTGGAGATCCATATCACAAAATTAAGTGCGCTCTCCTTTTCACGTATTAGTTTCACAATGAAGAAGTTGTCCATCTCTGCGCTCGGAATCTCGCTTCCCCTTCTTGAAGCTTGTGTCTTTTTTCTTTCTCCACCAGATCTTTCAGTACCTTCGAGTACAGTCTTCCAGAGAAAGGGGTCACTGACAATCCATTATAACTATTTGGCCTGCTACGTGACCCTTTCTTATGCACCAGTCTTAAGTAAAACGTTTTCCATTCTGATGGAACGCCTTCTCGATTTAATACTCTTTCAAACAGTCTCTTTAGTATCTCAAACAATTTCGATGTACCAAGCTTCACCAGCTCTGGATATATTGATCCATATCCTGGTGACTTCTTCATCTTACAGCTCCTCACAGCATCTTGAAGAACTTATATATGTAAATGCCATAACTCCTCCTGTTGCATCCTCACCTAGCAAATTCACGACGATTTACCCGGAATAAATCCTTAAAATACGTTGCCCATTGACCGTGACTAATTTTACTGTGGTGATACTTGTCACTAGTTTACACTTGCATTGACCAGATTGTTTTCCATGCCTATAAGCCCCATCAATCATCACTTCGTATCTTTTTTCGCATGCCTTGTTTTTTTTCCATTTTAACACTTCTCTTTTCTCTATTTAGTGTCCTATATCTCTCTCTGTCACATATTCAGATACGTTAAATAAGCTTAGTTTTTTTTCCTTTTAATTATCTCTGCTATTTCTGCATCTCGCCAAAACGGTTTTCTCCTCTTCTCATATTCTCTAGGGGCTTCTTTCGCTGCTTCGTCTATGGTCTTCTTTACATGCTCATACTCCTCTTCTGCTGTTTTCTCTGCACACTCTAATTTCTTTACCATTTGCTGCTGGTATAAATACTTAGTACTACCTTCCCTTAAATTGTCCAAGTTATACCTTATGTTCTCAGGTTAGTCAGCATCCTCTTCTGTTGGCCACTACTCCCATCTGCTGGGCCGGCCGCTGTGGTCTAGCGGTTCATGCGCTCAGTGCGGAACCGCGCTACTGCTTCGGTCACAGGTTCGAATCCTGCCTCGGGCATGGATGTGTGTGACGTCCTTAGGTTAGTTAGGTTTAATTAGTTCTAAGTTCCAGGGGACTGATGACCACAGATGTTAAGTCCGATGGTACTCAGAGCCATTTTTCTGTATCACCCCTGTTGTCATCTTCAAGGACTCTGATAATAAATTTGGTGTTTGTTAGTGTTTGTCCCATAATGTCGTCTCACCAAGTCTCCCCTACCAGTCCTTGGATCAGGGTGGTCTATCTGTAGAGTAGATGTCTGCTTGAAACCTACAAAGGTGTATCTTGTCTCTGCATCTTTCGCAATAATCCATTCCTTTTTTCTGAAACTGTAAAGTTGTGGTTGGTATTCTAGGAGTCTGCTATATTCTCCTATCTCGTTTTCCAGTTGGAACTGTGAGCTATCTAGCGGGAACTGCAATGGAATTTGTGTGTGGCGAAGAGTAAAAATATCCCTCTGAAGTTGTTAACGTCGGGTTTACCTTCGGTCCTATGTAGTGGAGGAGCAGGGTGGAGCAAATAAGTGGCCCAGACGAGTCATACGATTAGACGTGAATGTAACAGGATGGAGCAACTGCCGATACAGCCAGCCGAAGCTTGGAGCACATTTACACGCTTGACAGAGCTGTTGGCACAGGTCAGTCTAGTCGCGGCTCTATATCCTCCCGCACGAGCTCTGATTTCCCTTATTTTATCATGGAGATCGTTGCTCCCTATGTAGATCGGCGAAAAAGAAAATGTTGTCGCATTCGGAGGAGAAAGCTATTGATTACAATTTCGTGAGAAGATTCCTCCACAACGAAAAACTCCTTCGTTTTAATTATGTCCATCCCAGATCCTGTATCATGTCAGTGACACTCTCTCCCATATATCGCGATAATGCAAAATGTGCTGCCCTTCTTTGAACTTTTTCTATTTACTCCGTCAATCCTATCTGGCAAGGATCCCACAACACGCAACAGTATTCTAAAAGAGGATGGACAAGCGTATTGTAGGCAGTTTTCTTAGTAGATCTGTTACATTTCCTAAATGTCCTGCCAGTAAAACGTAGTCTTTTTTTAGCCTTCCCCAAAACATCTTCTACGTGTTACTTCCAGCTTAAATTGTGGTAATTTCTAGGTATTTAGTTGAATTTAAGGCCTGTAGGTTTGAATAATTGATCGTGTAACGGCAGTTTAACGGATTCCTTTTAGCAGTCATGTGGATGACCTCACACTTTTCGTTATTTAGAGTCAACTGCCAATTTTCGCACCGTACATATATCTTTTCTCAATCCTTTTGCAGTTTGTTTTGATCGTCTGATGACTTTAATAGTCGATAAACGACAGCGTCGTCTGCAAACAACCTAAGATAGCTGCTCCGATTGTATGCCAAATCATTCATACAGATACGGAACAGCAAAGGGCTTATAACACTACCTTGAGGAACTCCAGAAATCACTTCTGTTTTACTCGAAGACTTAACGTCAGTTAATGCGAATTGTGACCTTTCTGACAGGAAATCACGAATTCAGTCCCATAGCTGAACGCAATTTCACTACAAGCCGCTTCTGTGGTACTGTGTAAAAAGCCTTCCGGATATCCAGAAATACGAAATCAATTTGAAATCCCTTGCCAATAGCACTCAAAACTTTGTGCGAGTAAAGAGCTAGTTCTGTTTCACAAGAACGATGTTTTCTGAATCTGTGTTGATTATGTGTCAATAGACCGTTTTCTTCGAGGTAATTCATAATGTTCGTACACAATGTATGTTCCAAAATCCTGCTGCATATTTACGTTAATAATATGGGCCTGTAACTTAGTGGATTACTCCTACTACATTTCTAAAATAATGGCGTCACTCTGATATGAACCTCAGTGTTGTACAGTCTGGACCAGAAGACCTGCTTTTATTAAGTGATTTAAGCTGCTTCACTACTTCGAGGATATCTACTGCTACGTAACTCATGTTGGCAGCTATTCGTGATTCGAATTCTGGAATATTTCCTTCGTCGTCTTATGTGAACGTATTGGCAGCACTGTCTTCGATAGTACCTCCATTGCTATTGCGCAGAGAAGATATTGATTGTGTCTTGCTGCCAGCATACTTCACATACGATCAGAATCTCTCGGGATTTTCTGCCAGGTTTCGAGACAAAGTTTCGTTGTAGAAACTGTTATAAGCATCTCCCAGTGAATTCCAAGCTAAATTTCGAGCTCTCTAAAAGATAGCCAACTTGGAGATTTTGCACCTGTTTAAATTTGGCCAATTTCTTCCGTCGTCTGTTAATTTATTTCGTTTAAATCTCGTAATTGCTCCCGAAATGATTTTTTTGAACTCAAGCTACATCTGGTCTACACTATGCATCGTTAATTTGAAAGGAGTAGCCATTGCCTCCCGGGAAGGCGTGAAGTGAATTTTTATCTGCTTTTTTGAATAGGTATATTTTTCGTTTGCTTTGGAGGATTTGGGGATTACAGTATTCAGTCTTGCTATGACACATCTGTGTTCACTAATAGCTGTATCCGTTTTGATGATTGTTTTCAAGTCAGGATTATTTATTGCTAAGAGGTCAAGTGTGTTTTCACAACAGTTTACTATTCGCGTGGGCTCATGAACTAACTGCTCGAATTAATTTTCAAAGAATGCGTTTAGCACAATTTCGGATGACGTTTTACGCGTATCTCCGGAATTAAACATATATTTTCGCCTGTGGGGGCTGTTCAGAGTGCTACGAGGTTCGTGGCTCACCGACGCAGGGCATGAAAGTTGAGTGGTGATTTTATTACCGAAGCAACGTCTGTTAACGTTGTCCCCTTGGTTGGTGGTTCGCTGTTGGAGGTATTCCTGAGATCAACGGGGAGTGTTCGAGTTGGTGAAGATTTAGCCGCCTTGTGGTGGGACTAACTATATTTGTCGGTTTGAAATTCAAGTGCACCAGCGAAATTTTCTGCCCTGTGGCCGTTAGTGTTCTGGTTACCCGCCCTGGTAGCTGACGTAGATTCAGGCAGTATCCTTTCCTCACCTGTTGTCGCTGTCCAACATGGTTTGTAATTTTTGACAGCTTAATGTATTTTTGGTTGTGGGCGGCTATGTCTGTAACGTTTGGCTTTGGAATTCTCGTGTACTGGTCGGTGGTTAGGAAGCAGTCTTCTCCAGTGGGTCCCTGACTGTCTCTTGGTTGTGTTGGCGGTGGATAGAGTATAGTTGGGCCGACTTCTTGTCTCGGCTAAACGAACGTTAAGATTTCAAGGGCAGACCGAGTCCCATGGAAACTCCTGAGCACCGTTGCCTATACTGCCTTCCTTGTTGGCGTTTAAATATGTATTTTTAATGGCTCATAGCCAATTGTTGGAATTTGTATGCTTGTAATATTTTTTAATGAAAAGCTTTCAGCCGTTTCAAAAGTAAGTTTTTCTAAATTGGGCAAGTCTTACATTGTCCGAAGATCAAGCTTGGGCCTTCTGCCTGTTGTTTATTGTATTGTTTTAAAGCATGGGCCTTCAGCCGCTTTAAGTTTTAAGGATCTTACTTATAAAGTATCACCTTTGGGAAGATAGAGGTTGGGGCTTAAGCCTGTTGAAAATATATCGTAGTCGTATTCTTCTTGAAATAATGGGCCTTCAGCCGCTTGACAGTTTTGATTCTTACTTATCAAGTCTTACATTACTGGGACTTAAATACTATTTAAGGTTAAAAGATATGGGTCTTCAGCCTTGGAAAATGGGTGGCAGTTTTTTTAAACAAAGACCTTCAGCTGTTTTGGATTAAGGTTATTGTAGTTATGTTGTTTTAAATTTATCGGCCATCAGCCGCTTTTAAAAAACTTAATCTATCTGAGTAGTCAGGTCTTACATCGCCTGGCCTTAAATACTATTTAAGGTTAAAATCTAGAGCCTTCTGTCTCAAAAACAATATTTATAGTAGTTGTATTTAATTCATGGGCCTTCGGCAGTTTTAGAATTAAAATCGTTTTCTGTCGATAGTCAAGCTTAAAAGTTGCGCTGTAACGTTTGGACAACTAAATAAAGTATTATGTTAGCAGTGTAACTGACAGCCGCTCATTCTGGCCCTCTTCCACAATCCCTACTACCTGTCCTGTCCTGCGGGTTTAGCAGGGCATTTCACAGCTGACTGGTCTGTTGTTTACATATGTTAGTGCAAGCTTCACCTTAATTACTACGCTGAAGTCACTTATACTCCAGGAATAAAATCATTCTCGGAATATTTTGGATAGTTGGTGTATCTCGGCCTTAGCAACAAGTTTTGCTTTCATCCATGGAATTAAAAATGACATAAATTGCCGTTTTTGTAGTCATAATTTTCAGAGACGGAGAAATGCATATGATCCATTTGTTCATTACGTGGAAAACCTTTCTTTAAGAAACCAGGGAGCCTTACGTACTATTTCCCCAGATTTAACAGGAGTCAGGATCGGCATCGGCTGTGGTAAGGCGCGAGGAACTTGTAATGGAGCAACAATAATTTCACACTCACGTAGTACGTTGTTTATATTTGAAATAATTTAGTAATGATTATTTAAGGATGATCATGGGGAGGAAATATAAAACAACTGAAAAAGTAAATTGTGGTCAGCAACCACATTTTGATTTCAATGTTACATACACAGGTGTCCAAAATTATAGCAACGAACTGCTGTTTACCCGACCTGCGTCTAAATCACGATATAATCATACAAACTGTCGACAAATGTCGTTGGGTGGTGGTCCGTACGAAATATGGAATTCCGATCATCGGAGAGCAATTCCAGCAATAACGTCAGGCCACCTAACAAGTGGGCAAATGATTGCAGGATATCCCCACATCCACAATCGCTGTGTACACTGTCACAGACGGTGCAGTATGGCATAGGGAAGACGTCTACAGACACTCTACTCTTGAGGGCCATAGGAAGAACAGAAACATGGGAGTCGCAAACTGATGTGGCCCGATGGCCTGATGTGAATCATTCTGTTGATTCTCGGATGAGGTTTCTTCTTATAGAGACCGAATCTGCATCTCGGAGACCAGGACAGCATCGACCATGTGTGACATCAGGCTGTAACGGCACGACGGTACTGTCTTAGCACTACACTTGGCTCGAAGCATGCCCTGGACCTGTTGTATTGAACCAAACGGTGTACACAAGGCTTCAGCAGAGTGGCCTTTATTATTGGCGCCCAGCGAACTGTTCATCTCGGGCGTGTCTTCACATAAGAAAACGTCTACAGTTGAGCCTTCAACAAGCCACTAGGACTGTCTAACGGTAGACTAATGTTCTTCTCACAAATAAGTCCCAATTTGGTCTGGAGAGTATTTCTCGATGGATTTGCTCCTGGAGGATACTTGGAACACGATTTCGGGACCCGAACATTGAGGAAAGAGACCGGAAACGAGGAGGATTTCCATTGGTGTGGCAGGGATGATGTTGACCACTCGAACACCTCTTCATGGAATTGTATGTGTGAATCAAAAGATTTAACTGCTTTTAGGTGCCGTGAGGACATCTTGGCATCTCAAGCGCGGTTGTTGTGAGGTGCTCTGGGCCCAGACTTCGTATTGATGGACGATAATTACCTCAAAGAGCACAGGTGGTGGCTTTTTTGTGAAATGGAATGCATTGCACGCATGGGTTGGCCTGTTCCCTCTCCCTATTTGAATCCCATAGAGCATGTATGGGATGCACCGGGAGACGGGTTGCATCACGCCACCATCCACCAACCACTCTCCAGGACTTGTGAGGAGCTCTGCAGGAAGAATGGGCGTTATTGCCTCAACATGAGATTGGTGACATCATTCACAGCACGTCCCGTGGTTGTCAGCCATGTATTGGTGCCAGAGTCGGTCACACCCCATACTGAGCACATTAACCAGTTGTCAGAATGTGTGTTCAAATCCGTTAACTTCGAAAACTCCAAGAACGTTTTTGTCTACCGTTACGGATGTAGCAAGTTCATTACGTTCTGTATTCTTTACATATTTTCTACATTACTCTCACCTGTTTATAGTTTCGTGGCAACATAAACCAAATCTCGTAAAATTTCCGTTTGTTACTTTCATTTTGGACACTAACGTACCTAAGGACTTAAAAAAATCGTATTTGTAGAGTTTGACCTTTTCCTAGGAGTGTGATATTTTGTATTACCAAAAGAGTAGTATTTCTCCAAATAAAGCCATTAGCCTTTGAGGACTGCCAAGCTTCTCCCACTGGCCGTTGCTTTTAGTGACGCCTTCTCTAACAGTAAAAATGTGCTGTAGGCTGATCCAGTGACGAGATAGGTATGGTAGGCGTGCCTTGTTTCCATTTTGTGAACGCTTTTGGTGTGTAATGAAGTATACCGTGGTCGAAGTACACCGCGGTCAAACTGAATTGTAAGAACGAGCTTTTGAGCGGTAGTAGATTGAGGTCACCTATTGGTGAGCTCGTTTTGATACTTAATGTTTGGTGCTAAAATTGGCATGTTTTAAGAACGAAGACGATAATTTGCAGTTTTGCAATAATAAGTCGTCTCATATCGACCGTAGTCGTGGATGCAAGACTGATGCAGGTGGAAATATGGTGGTACCTCAAATGGTTCAAATGGCTCTGAGCACTATGCGACTTAACGTCTGAGGTGATCAGTTCCCTAGACTTAGAACTAAAGTAACCTTTCTAACCTAAGGACATCACAAACATCCATGCCCGAGGCAGGATTCGAACTTGCCAACCGTAGAGACAGGTGTAAATAGAAAGAAGGGCAGTGGATTTTAAGAAAGCGATTGAAATATGAATATTAGAAACTAATCAACCAGTGTGACACGTACCACAGGATCTCAGAGACCGAACCACAGTGTTTAAGTGATTTTAATCTACCGCAGGATAACGATAGATCAATACAATTCTGACGAAAACGATTAAATTGGACAGGTCACCCTGTACAGATATCTTATATTCGCAAGGCTGGAAGAAACAAGACCAAAAAATCTTGTGGAAGATTGTGAGTGATTAAACGATTATTTTTTAAAAGAAAGCTCAATGAGATTAAGATTCAAATCAAATAGTTCAAATGGCTCTGAGCACTATGGGACTTAACAGCTATGGTCATCAGTCCCATAGAACTTAGAACTACTTAAACCTAATTAACTTAAGGACAGCACACAACACCCAGTCATCACGAGGCAGAGAAAATCCCTAACCCCGCCAGGAATCGAACCCGGGAACCCGCGCGCGGGAAGCGAGAACGCTACCGCATGACCAATCAGATTAAGAATACTTTATTTGACTAAAGCCAAGTGATACTGTTATTATTACTATTATATGTGATTTGGCCTTATTCGATGACTCTTCTTTTGTTTTATTTCCTTGCGATTTTTTTCCGATGAAGATACTTTACTAGAGAGACTTTTTCTTGCTGTCCTCTTCGTACCTTCACTCTCTAAACAGTCGTCTATCCGCACGAGGTGGGGATGCGATTTTGATGTAATCTACTTGTCGTCCTCGATGTATGACTTTCCATTATTTTAGGAATTTCAATTTGTTTCTTGCTATTAGACGACTTTGTCCAGAACTCTGTTAAAGAAAAATGGGGAGAGACTATTGTCAGGTTAGACGCCGGTTCAATTTATTGTTGTTACTGTTGCGGGCGTCAGCCCGCACATTGCTTTGATACAGCTCTGCATGCTACTCCATCCGATGGAAGCCTCTTCACCTACCGGCCGGAGTGGCCGAGCAGCTCTAGGTGCTAGTCTGGAAACGCGCAACCGCTACGGTCGCAGGTTCGAATCCTAACTCGGGCATGGATGTGTGTGACGTCCCCAGGTTAGTTAGGTTTAAGTAGTTGTAAGTTCTAGGGGACTAATGACGTCAGATGTTAAGCCCCATAGTGCTCAGAGCCATTTGAACCATTTGAACCTCTTCATCTCTACGTAGCTACCGCAGCCCACACACGTTTGAACCATTATTACTCTCCATGGGCTGCTTGGTCCTGATATCTTCACTGCAAAATATTCTGACAATTGTTGTTAAATTAATATTTTGTCGGAATACGGGACACTTAGAGATAACTCACCTATCACGTTCGTGCTAGCTGGATGGTCGAAAGACAATCATTATTTTCTGCAAGAACTGGTACTTCTTGTCATAACAGGCTCATCCTCCAGAGCATTTCCAACTTTGTTCGTAACCATGATTGTCCGTGGCGAAGCGCTGCAGCCTTCATTTGTCGCTGAGAGAAAACATAAGCGCGAGCGCTGGTGTGTGGCGGTGGTGGCGCGCACACAGCGGCCGTCTGCCCACGTGGACAGCAAACAGGGCGTGCGCGCGAGAGCGCTCTGAGGTCACGCCACGTTACACGGCGAGCCGCTCCCCTGTTTGCACGTCTCATAGACGGCGGCGGCGCTCGTTGCCATTGGTACACCGAAGATATCGGGATCGGTGCTCACAGCGCTACGCCAATCACGTACGCCAAATATTTGACGGCGCTCCCTGATTAAGACAACAAGATGAGCTGCCATATTACTCCATTACGCCTCTGTTTACAAAGCCGATATTTTTACACAACGCGAGTAATCCTTCCTTAGGTGCGGGAACTAAGTCACTGACCGATCATGGCTACTCCGATTTGTCTAGAACGGAAGCAGCTTACATTTGGACGCAAGGCTGCTGTATAGAATTATCAATGACGTCCAAGTGGCCGTATGCATTTTAAGCTGAGACAGTTGTAGGAATGAAACATTTAGAATATCTGTGCAAACAACTGAAACGATTGAAGATTTTAGGAGAATTTTATTTCACCTTGTACTTTTTCGTAGCGTACTTCTGGGACAAAATCTACTAGGTGACTACCATGTGACAAATCAAATGTTAATTCAGATCCTTCAGTACCACACCGTCATATCTGCTTTTATCCTTGAGCAAGCTAATCTCTTTCATGGAGTTTTCACAGCATCTTGAGCGTGGTTTGGGACACCAAGTAGGCTTTATTTCACCAAGATATCGTAAATGAAAGTTTTATCCATACTAAAAATATAAATACGAACGTGTCTGTGTGTTACATTTTCCACTAGTAACCGACTGAAGCAATATTTATGAAATTTCATACGGAGATACCCAAAACTCCGAGGAGGAACATAGACTTCTTAATAACTGGGTAATAAATAAAAATTATTCATTTCAAGATCAATACACAAATTAGGGAATAGTATTTCCTCTTTGGAAGAGCTATTTGCTCTTTGAGTTTTGATCTTTAGCACATTTGTGAAAATGATTTTATGTGCTATGTACTATATGATTCGATTCAAAGTAATGAATGCAATTCTTGTACAATGTTCAATGTGTTTAATCCATACTTCCACACTATTTGTTACATAATGCACTCTTTGTACAACGTAAAGCTACAATAGCATGATGCATAAATGAAAGCTTCTGCCAATGCTCCTTTGTACGCACTCCTCGTCAGCGACACTGCGAATGCTGACGCACTGAGCGACCGGAGAGCCTGGGAGAAAAATGATATACATCAGTGTTCAGAGCATCTCCCCAAATTTAGCCTCATAGCACGTGACACGGTGTAGTTGAAGAAGGGCCACGTTTTTCAGAACTTGTACTCAAACCATCGGCTCCGCACTGTCGCCCCGAGCTAGTTCGCGCCTACGGTGAGCAACCCAACAAATAAATTTCTAAAGTGATCAACGCAGTCTATTCGTATCAGCTGTTACAGTGCATTACACGAACTTATTGATGTTCATCACGTCCAAGTGATGTCCATGTTGACCACATTTAATGTGTTAAAAAGTTGGTGACATGCTCTATCCACCGTTACGTGCCTATGTTTTGCAGGTTAGTTTCCGCGTAGTCCTATTCCGAAAGTCCAGACGTATGAACAAGCTTGCAAAGATCGAGAAGACCAAATTAATCGCCTAGTTCTTAATCTTCCGCTTTGCTTGCTTTGTTGAAATGTGAGTTGTTAAACTAGATTGAGTACTATTCCTGTGCTTCACTTGGTTATGCTTCTATGGAAGTTGAGGAAAACTCTTTCGTCTGTCACATGTTTTTTGATTACTTCATTTCTTATTACATGCTTGATAGCAATACTATTTCTCCAGGTCATGTATTGCCGAAAACCTGTAGTAATAATCCTATCCAATCACTGACTGAGGATTCCCGTGGTTTCATAGGAAAATTCCGAGGCACTACTTTAAGAACAAAGCGATTTCGGGTTTCCATCCTTGCCCTCGTTCAGTCTGAGGTTACAGGGCGACTAAGACCACTACATTAGAAGAGAACACAGGATGCTTTGAAGCGTAGTAGATGGTACAGAGGTGGTAGCAAACCTGTCATGTGATCCTCAATTGTTGATACATGTTGTGGCAGTCAATGCGTATGTATCTGGATGTTGTGTTTATGCCGGCCGGAATGACCGAGCGGTTCTAGGCTCTACAGTCTGGAACCGCGTGACAATATGCTGCCGACATGGTTGCACCATCAATCGGAGGGTGGCATTCACGTATCGTACAGCCGTTACGGCGCCTTCCGCGATCACCAACGGCGTAAGTCAGCTCCACAGAATTCCACCGTAAAACAGAAAGGAATCTCTACCTTGCTGCACTAGCTGAACAGTGTGCCTAAGGCGTTCAGCCCGACCGGGTTGTCGGCCGGAGGGCCGATCGGTTCTAGGTGCATCAGTCTGGAACCGTGTGACCGATACGGTCGCAGACTCGAATCCTGCCTCGGTCATGGATGTGTGTAATGTCCTTAGGTTAGTTAGTTTTAAGTAGTTCTAAGTTCTAGGGGACTCATGACCTCAGAAGTTAAGTCCTATAGTGCTCAGAACCATTTGAACAATTTTTTGTTGTGTTTATTGCGTCAGCGCAGTAAAATGTCTTCATCGTGGAGCTGTGAAAGAATGGCAGGTGGATGTCTTGTGTCACGACCACAGCGTGAGTGAAACTGCCTGGTTTGTAGATTAATCTACGTAGACTGTTCAATGTGACTACAAAGTGGCTGAACAAATTACTGCCATATTAGGCGGCTAAAGAACAGTGCGCATTAGGTCCTAACCAACAGAGACTAGGGATGAGGTCTCGTCTTGTGAACAAACGGTTTCACACCTGACAAGGACTGCAACTGAAATTAAAAGGAGGTTCACCTAAACCATTCCGAAGTTAACTGCATCCATTGTATATTTGGACTCTGGTACCTCACAAAAAGCTATTGCTCACAGCGCCATACAAGACAACACTGGGCCAACAACACTGAAGGTGACTGGAGGTAATCTATAGGGAAAGATGGCAAATATGTCTAAGAAATAAGAAGGAACGATAAGAAGGCACAGAACTAAGTACCCCACTCATACAATTACAGCTGGTGGTGACTTCTATCATCGATAAATTGGCAAAAATATGTACCATTTTTTAAAGATAAAAATTCGTTTGAGGCCTTTCTAAGGGACAGTCTCTACTCCTCCCGTTATATGTAAGCGTAGAACAGATGTAGTTTCAATTCGAAGAAATGGTATCGAGTGACTTCTAATCAATCGTCTTCTAATCAAACTGCGTGCGTATGGAGTGTCGCCTCAGGTGTGAGACTAGATTCGTGAGTTTCGACAGGAAGGTCACAGTTCATACTAACTGACGGAAAGTCATCGAGTACAACAGAAGTAACGTCTGGCGTTCTCCAAGGAAGTGTTACAGGTTCTCTGCTGTTCCTGATCTACATAAACGACACTGAGAACAGTCTCAGGATCTCTCTTAAATTGTTTTCAGACGATGCTGTCATTTACCGTCTTGTAGTAGCATCAGATGATGAGAAACATATGCAACATTATTTAGACAAGACTACTGTATGGTACAAACAGTGACAACTGACTCCAAATAATGAAAAATGCGATCTCTTCCACAGTATTAATAAATGAAATCTGTTAAATTTCGGTTACACGATAAATGACCCAAATCTAATGACTGTAAATTCAACTAAGTACTTAGGGATTACAGTTACGAATAACATAAATTGTAACGATCAAATAGATAATTGTAAGTAGGCAGTTTAGGTTTTTTTATTGGTAACGTCACGTAGCGCTCTGTATGAAAATCACTGGCTGTGCTGTGTGCAATCTGTGGCTGGTTTGCATTGTTGTTACTATTGTAGTGTTGGGCAGATGGATGTAAACAGCGCGTAGCGTTACGCAGTTGGAGGTGAGCAGCCAGCAGTGGTCGAAGTGGGGAGAGAGATGGCGGAGTTTTGAGAGCGGATTATCTGGACGTGTGTCCATCACAGAGAGTAAATTTGTCATACTGGATATCATGAACTGATACATATATTATGACTTTTGAACACTATTAAGGTAAATACACTCCTGGAAATTGAAATAAGAACACCGTGAATTCATTGTCCCAGGAAGGGGAAACTTTATTGACACATTCCTGGGGTCAGATATATCACATGATCACACTGACAGAACCACAGGCACATAGACACAGGCAACAGAGCATGCACAATGTCGGCACTAGTACAGTGTATATCCACTTTTCGCCGCAATGCAGCCTGCTATTCTCCCATGGAGACGATCGTAGAGATGCTGGATGTAGTCCTGTGGAACGGCTTGCCATGCCATTTCCACCTGGCGCCTCAGTTGGCCCACCGTTCGTGCTGGACGTGCAGACCGCGTGAGACGACGCTTCATCCAGTCCCAAACATGCTCAATGGGGGACAGATCCGGATATCTTGCTGGCCAGGTTAGTTGACAGCTTCTAGAGCACGTTGGGTGGCACGGGATACATGCGGACGTGCATTGTCCTGTTGGAACAGCAAGTTCCCTTGCCGGTCTAGGAATGGTAGAAGGATGGGTTCGATGACGGTTTGGATGTACCGTGCACTATTCAGTGTCCCCTCGACGATCACCAGAGGTGTACGGCCAGTGTAGGAGATCGCTCCCCACACCATGATGCCGGGTGTTGGCCCTGTGTGCCTCGGTCTTATGCAGTACTGATTGTGGCGCTCACCTGCACGGCGCCAAACACGCATACGACCATCATTGGCACCAAGGCAGAAGCGACTCTCATCGCTGAAGACGACAATTCTCCATTCGTCCCTCCATTCACGCCTGTCGCGACACCACTGGAGGCGAGCTGCACGATGTTAGGGCGTGAGCGGAGGACGGCCTAACGGTGTGCGGGACCGTAGCCCAGCTTCATGGAGACGGTTGCGAATGGTCCTCGCCGATACCCCAGGAGCAACAGTGTCCCTAATTTGCTGGGAAGTGGCGGTGCGGTCCCCTACGGCATTGCGTAGGATCCTACGGTCTTGGCGTGCATCCGTGCGTCGCTGCGGTCCGGTCCCAGGTCGACGGGCGCGTACACCTTCCGCCGACCACTGGCGACAACATCGATGTACTGTGGAGACCTCACGCCCCACGTGTTGAGCAATTCGGCGTTACGTCCACCCGGCCTCCCGCATGCCCTTACACGCCCTCGCTCAATGTCCGTCAACTGCACATACGGTTCACGTCCACGCTGTCGCGGCATGCTACCAGTATTAAAGACTGCGATGGAGCTCCGTATGCCACGGCAAACTGGCTGACACTGACGGCGGCGGCGCACAAATGCTGCGCAGCTAGCGCCATTCGACGGCCAACACCGCGGTTCCTGGTGTGTCCGCTGTGCCGTGCGTGTGATCATTGCTTGTACAGCCCTCTCGCAGTGTCCGGAGCAAGTATGGTGGGTCTGACACACCGGTGTCAATGTGTTCTTTTTTCCATTTCCAGGAGTGTACATTGTTTGTTCTTTATCAAAATCTTTTATTTGTTAACTATGCCTATCAGTAGTTAGTGCCTTTAGTAGTTTGAATCTTTTATTTAGCTGGCAGTAGTGGCGCTCGCTGTATTGCCGTAGTTCGAGTAGTGAAGTTTTTTGTGAGGTAAGTAATTTGTGAACCGTACAGGTTAATGTTAGTCAGGGCCATTCTTTTGTAGGGATTATTGAAAGTCAGATTGCGTTGCGCTAAAAATATTGTGTGTCAGTTTAGTGTTGATCAGAATAGGTGAAGCGCAAAATGTCTGAGTACGTTCAGTTGTGCTCAGCTGTTTGAAAATCAAATAATGTAAGAGGTTTATCAGCACAGTAATTCATTAATTTTTTAAGGGGACGTTTCATAATGTTGTGGAGAAAGCATACCAAAGACTTCGACAGCCTGGCAAAACATTTAGAAGGAGCAAAATGTCTGCTACAGAGACTGCTTGCACCACTTTCGTCCGCCGTATTCGGTAGTATTTCTGTGTGGCGTAGGATCCGCATCAGATGGAACTGACGGAAGACGTCGAAAAGTTTAAAGGTCAGCTTGTTTTGTATTACTGTGTAATAGGGCAGACCGCCCAAGGACATGATACGTGAGTAGGGACGGCAGTCACTGAAAGAAAGGTATTTACCGCTGCGATAGAATCTCCCTCTGAAGTTTAAATCACCAACTTCCTCCTCTGATTGCGAAAATATTTTGTTGGCGACCGCCAAATAGGGAGAACTGACCATCATAATAAAATTAGAAAAATTAGAGTTGCCACGGAAGGATTTATGCGCTGGTTTTTCTCGCGTGTCGTTAGAGAGTGGAACGGTAGAGAAATCGATTGAAGACGGTTCAATGAACCCTCTGCCAGGCACTTAATCATAAATTGTTGGGTTATCATGTAGACATACATAAAGTCCTTGTGTTAAAAAGAATGTTTCACACGGATGCTCTTTCTTCCCCCTGTTGTTCGGTCAAAAGTGGGAGTAAAATTCAGCGTGAGAGGATATCACTGATAAGCTCAGCTGACGACATCGCTTTCATCAGTGAAAGTGATAAGAATTGCACGGCTTGTTGAATGAAATGAACAGTGCAGTGAGTGCACAATATGGATTAAAACAGAACAGCAGAAAGACGAAAATAATTAGGGGTAGCAGGGATGCGTAAGAAATTTGCATGAAAATTGGGTACAACGGAGTTATAAAATATATAACTACAAGGTCGAAAACGACTCTGCTGCGACCTGACAAGGTCGCCTGGATACAGGCGGACCCGCACAACACATGTGCCAGTCAGGTAGCATCAAGTAATTGGTAGGCCCCTCCAGGAACAGAAGTAGAAAATAAAGTTTAGCATCTACTAGGTACCTAGAGTTCCAGAACCTGTACACAAAATGGAATAGAGATCAACATAAATTGCTCATGAAACCCACACATTGCATGTTGTACCACCATGCAGCGAGACATACAGAGGTGATGGTCCAGATTGCTGTACACACCGGTACCTCTAGTACTCACCAGCAGGTCCCCTTGCATTGATGCAGGTCTGTATTCGTCGTGGCGCACTATCCACATGGTTATCAAGGCACTGTTGGTCCAGATTGTCCCACTCCTCAACGGCGATTCGGCGTAGATCCCTCGGTCTGCTTGGTTGGTCACGTCTTTACAATCTATCCCAGGCATGTTCTATAAGGTTCATGTCTGGAGAACATGTTGGCCACTCTTATTGAGCAATTTCGTTATCTTGATGGGGGCGCTAATCCATAAAGGCGAATGCCTCGACAATATGCTGCCGACATAGTTGCATCATCGAACGGAGGGTGGCATTCACGTAGCGTACAGCCGTTACGGCGCCTTCTGTGACTACCAGCGGCGTACATCAGCTCCACACAATTCCACACTAAAACAGAAGGTAATCTCTACCTTGCTGCACTCGCTGAACAGTGTGTCTAAGGCGTTCAGCCTGACCGGGTTGTCGGCTTGAAGGCCGATCGGTTCTAGGCGCTTCAGTCTGGAACCCTGTGACCGCTACGGTCGCAGGTTCGAATCCTGCCTCGGGCATGGATGTGTGTGATGTCCTTAGATTAGTTAGGTTTAAGTAGTTTTAAGGTCTAGGGGACTGATGACCTCAGATGTTAAGTCCCATAGTGCTCAGAGCCATTTGAACCATTTATTTTTTCTGACCGGGTTGTCTCCAAACACGTCTCCAACGATTGTCTGGTTTAAAGCACATGAGACACTCATCGGTGAAGAGAACATGATGCCAATCCTAAGGGTCCATTCGGCATGTTCTTGGGCCCATCTGTACCACGCTGTGTGGTGTCGCGGTTGCAAAGATGGACCTCGCCATGGACGTGGGATTGAAAATACACATTATGCAGCCTATTGCGCACAGTTTGAGCCGTAAGAAGACGTCCTGTGAGTGCACGAAAAGTATTATTCAACACAATGGCATTGGTGTCAGGGTTCCCCGTAGCCATAATCAGTAGGTAGCGGTCATACATTGCAGTAGTAGCCCTTGGGCATGTCATCGACAGTTCCTGTCTCTCTGTATCTCCTGCATGTCCGAAAAACATCGCTTTGCTTCACTCCGAGGCTCTTAGACACTTCGCTTGTTGAGAGCCCTCCTTGGTACAAAGTAACAATGCGGACGCGATCGAACCACGGTATTGACCGGCTACGCATGATTGAACTACAGACAACCAGAGTCTTGTACCTCCCTCCTGGTGGGACTGGAACTGATCGGCTGTCGGATCCCCTCCGTCTAATAGGTGATACTCATGCGTGGTTGTCTACAGCTTTGGGCGGGTTTAGCGCATCTCTGAAGAGTTAGAGTGACGATCTGTGATACAATATTCACAGTCAACGTCAGTCTTCAGGTGTTCTGGGAACCGGAGTGATACAAAACTTTTTAATGCGTGTACAATGGTCGCAGCGGAATGCGGCCTAATCTCCTAAGTCAGGCACATGACGGAAATAGGACCGAACCAGAGATCCTTGTGCCAACTAGATATATAAATAATGTCGAGGTGTGGTTAATAGTGCAAGTCTGTACAAGTTCATGTTTGGAAAAACATTGAGACCTAGTGAATACAAATGTAAGTATCTAGTATGTATTATCTTCTTAGTCAAATTTTGTTATCCACCATATTTAGAAAATGAATCTGTGTGTGTGTGTGTGTGTGTGTGTGTGTGTGTGTGTGTGTGTGTGTGTGTGTGTGTGCGCGCTACTGGCCTATATTCAACGAAGTGTGGCCCACGTATCCGTTATTGTCAGGCCAAAACCGCTGAAGAGTGGAAGAACCACCTACCCATCATAATTCTGGGGATATGACGTCATAAACACAGAGTGCGTGAAAAACTGCAGCATCATGCATGACGTTTTAATTTATTACTTCTTTGCGACTAAATCCGCAACATATGTCGCAGACAGTGTCCACAAATGCCGCTGAATGTATTTACGCGAATATCTCATTGTGGCAGATGTAGTTCATGAGATATGCCTTCATAAACACTGAGATGCGTGAAAAATGGCGCAAATGCGTGACCGTTCAATAAACTTATTCTTGACTACAAGATCACTCCTGCAATCAAGTCAAGTGAAGGAAATTCCTGACACCTGTCAGCGCTGTTGATAGTTCTCAACTGCGAAGTGTAAAGGGCTGTTGGCGAAAATGACAGACTTCTATCGAGTTATGAAGGGGCGTCTGCATAAATACATTTACAAAATCGCGTTGAAGACACGAGAAGCAGCTGCGCCCAGAGTACAGAAACGGCCAACTCACATCGAGTCTACTGCAGAAGTATATAAAAGGTTTCGTTACTAATACAAAACTGGAGAAACGGATACCCCGACAATGCCCAGTTTGTCAGCTAGTGTGATTTAGAGATACAAAAAAAAATTCTCTTCTTCTTCTTGTGACTTCACAAGCCTGCATGGATCTTTGCCTTCCTCCTCTCGTTTACTTTACTTCTCCATCCTCTGATTCCTAGGGCTCTAATGTTTTCTTTCACGTCGTCCAGCCAGGGTCTTCGTTTTAATATTCTTCTCGCCAATTTGCACTAGAAGATCTTCCTTGTAGCTATTATGTCCTCCATGCTTAAGAAATGTCCAAGCCAGAGTATTCTTTTTCTTTTTATTAGCCTTACAGTATCACCTCTTTGTATGTGATGATCGAACTCACAACCTGATTTCTAGTTGAAATCAACTGAAATCTATTCCTACGTCGGTAACGACACCATGGGGACTTATTATGCTTGACCTTCTTATTACATTCTTCTTGTGGTCCTGGCACGTGCTTAGTACTAACGAAACAGTAGAGTTACTGGAGGGTGTAGATAAAGGTGAAGAAGTCAAGGGGACCGACTTGTACATGCACCCAATTTGCGAAGGTATGACATCAGGCAGTAAGTAACTCCGGAAGCGTTTGGCAGCATAAACAGTGTGAACCGAAATCAATTACTCGCTCCAGCAGAGATAGTAGAACTAAAGTGCGGAAACGATGATGCCACAGTCTTTAATGGCGTCAGTTTTATCAGTACTCCTCAAATCTGTGACCAGTTTGCGCAGATCGCAGCGGCAGTAGCGTCGTCCTGATGAACAGCCTCGCACCACTGGACGGTCTGGTAGGGCTAACAATGATTCTGGTGGTCCTTCTTTACGACATGGAAGACAGCGGAGCGTCAGCCACGCGACTGGGTATTGAGATACGTGCTTCCCCAGCAGAATGAATGGTCACCACCATCTCTACGGGTAGTGCTCACACTCAATAAAGATAAAGATGCAATCAAATTCTTTGAGCTTTTTCCAGCGATGACATTGTACGACACGTTATTAAGCGCACGGTGATGTAAGCCGTTGAAAAAGCTTTCTCGCGGCGAAGTGTACCGTGTTCTAAGTATACTGATGTTCAGCGGTTACGTGCCTTTATCTAGACTCTCATGTTTTAAGAGGTCAACAAAGATACCCACAATATTACAGTGGTGAAATCGATACGATCTGACTGATTAGAAGAGATATTTTCATGTCGCAGATTCCAACAGCTTACACACAGTGACAAAATGGCTAATATGCAGCCATTCTTCGGCAACATCAACGAAACATTTATCTTGTATGTTCCAGTTGAGCATCCTATTACGGATGTCGTATCTGCAAAACAGTGTGTTCACGGTAAGTCGATCCGCTTTGGATTCAAAAGGTCGTTTGCAGCAACTGGTCTAGGGTACTGTTTGCAAGCTGAGTTGTATGACGGACGAGCTGAAGCACGAGATACGGGCCTTGGAGAACACGTTGTTACCAAACTGACGATACAACTAAGAATTAATATCCAGATCAACGGCTTTTTGTGTATTGTGACAATTTTTAAAGTTCCACAGGATTACCTATTACTTTACATGGAAAATGAACGGAACTGTTAATCAAAACAGGGTAGACAAATATCCTCTAATAGAGCTGAAGTCTTGGAAAAAGCAACGCAGACTATTTTATGACTGCAGCCTGTAGACAAACGGTAAAATATGCACTGCACAGTGGAATGACAACAATGTGGTTCCAGTGTTGTCCACTGAATTTTGGGCACGTTCAAAAAGGACTCCGATATTCAATCGCTCCTAAATAGAAAACAGATACTCATCCAGCCTAACATTGTTTTGTATCCCGCCTGGAAGGCGGCCCGTGGGTCTGCTCCTGTAATCTGACAAAGAGTCCGAATGAAAGGAAGTGAGTAGGAGCAAGTGAGGTAAAGCACGTCGGTACTGCATGTATGGTAAATCAGGGTTTTTACTATAGTATAAACATATGCAAACATATTAGATCACTTTAGGTGATGAGCACTTAGATGTGCAACCAAAGTCGAGAAGAGAAGGTCTCAATAGCAAGCTAAAGCGATGGTTCTCGCTCGTCTGCTCTTTATGAACTCGGTGGAAGTGGAGCGGCGCTCGTAGAGCTGCACAGCGTCGGCTAGAGGGCGCTGTGGTCGGCGAAGATCTTCCGCTCTCGTAGTGCCAACCTACGCTATGCCATCGGAACTATCTATACCACACATTGTACATCAGTGCAACCGATGTATAGGTGGAGCAATCGGACTATGTGCTAACGATGCATTTTATCGCATTTCCATAGAACGCAAAAAGTGGTATGTTCCCATTTTGATTTGAATAGTTGACGTCGAAATCAAAAGTGCTACAGTGATTCCCATATCCCTAGGAGCGAACGTAGGCACCAAAATTTCGTCTATCTATTGCAGTTTTTTTACTCCAGAAATACGGCTAAGCTATAACTCAGCGTGTGCCTCAGAAGCAGAAGGGGACGAGTATATGTATGTCTTTAAGAAAACCTTTAGCTCAACGTATTATTCTCTGTGGTCAGGACGGAAGATATGCGCTTTGTAAAAATAAAACTGTCAAATGTGACGCAAATCTAACGCATATTTGCACAACAAATGATTAGCAAAATTTCATGCAAAATGATATTAAATATTATGTTCCTTACCCAGGTAATATAATTACTTAATAATTCATAACTTGCAATGAGAAAGGCTGATTATGAAATTTCTATTAATATATACAGATATAGGTAAAAATGTTTTATTTTGATTATTCCTGTTCCGTAGTACCCGTGGGACAGTGTTGACCCACTGTAAAAACCTCCTTTCTAAACTGAAAACTACAAAATACTGTTACAGTTGTCTGTGATCACTAATAAATTATTTGCTTGAAAATCGTACAGCTCGGTGACAAAGTTCTGGGTGTATTTGAGTTACGGCTCTTAGAAGCGAAATAGGACGTGACAGACGAAAAAGTGAGGACATAAAGACAGAGTAGCACAGACAGAAAGGGCATTCCTAACCAAAAGAAGTTTATTATTACCGAACTTGGGCCTTAATTTGAAATTCCTGAGAATGTACGTGTGGAGCACAGCACAGTATCGATGTGGCCTGTGGCGCTCTATCTTCGTTGACTGTGCGAAAACCAAAGAGAAGAGAATGGAAGCGTCTCAGATGCGGTGCTACAGAAGAGAGAGATACTGCAATACGCATGTTTCAGGTTTATAAGTGTGGTCCCGTCGTAGCATTGATGCATGCCTTTGCTGAAGGTACAAAATTCTGGCTATTTGTGACAAATGCCGCATGTTCCTAAAATTCTTAAGATATTTCAAGATGGCGAAATGCAAAAATAAATTTTATCCTGTCATTTGCAGCCAATGCTGTATGTCTTACTGAAAATAAACAGGAAAGCTATTGTGGACTGGTGGTGACTGCAGTGAAAGTACAGGAAAGCAAAGGAGAGGACATATGGTTTAATATGTTGCGCTGGAGAGTTCACGATTAGTGACAGTGGAACCACGTTAGGAAATTTTGAAGCTTTGTGGAATTTCAGAAATTATTTCTGCAAACACAAAGATATTCGCAAGTAAACTTGGTCCTTTAGAAGTTGTGTAAGTACAACTATTTCATAACTTAATAGGAAACTGCAATACCATTTCGGGTTGTGCGTGTATACAGGGTGAGTCATAAATGAAGAAAAATATCTGGTGCAAATTGTCACCCATTGTGTTACAAACATAAATTCGTTTTCTACATGTTCCTATGTCAATAAATGACAATGCAACCGAATAGTAAAAATCTGCAAATACGAAGTGGATTTTTGGGTGTTGCTGTGCGCCAATATTGGCCAAGGGGACAGATGGGCATCATGGCACAACATGTGAGTGTTGTAGGTAGTCTAGCTGCTCACGAGAAGGCGAGACATGTGGCGTTAATGTACGGTCTGCGTCACACTGCGAGCAATGACAGCGCCCACATCTATATCATACCAGTTACGCTGGCCGGTATTATGTATTGTGGCTGGCTGGCATAGGGAAAGGGAACGTGAGGAGGGGCTGCACTACTGTACATGCATGTTTTATAATTTGGTTTTCGTGTCCCAGACTTAGTTCTAAGAAACGAGTACATAGATGCAGAATACAAAATACAACTACACAGGTATGAGCCACTTAATACAAACGAATACAATAAAGCTGTACAAATCGAAACTTAGTAAAAACACCTAGGCGGAAGCTGCAGAGACGGTTTATAAGTACTGTTCGAAATGACCGTCACGATGTGTGTGGCGAAGTTGAACTCTTCGCAGGAAGGATTGCTGAACACGATACAACATCTCTGTACATATTTGCGTAATATCACAGACATGTTATATTCTCCTCTCCTTCATAAATCACAGATATCAGATGGCCCCACAAAAAGAAATGCAGTGGATTCAGATCTGACGATCTTGCTGGCCATGCTACAGGGCCTCCACGACCGTTCCATTTCGAAGGAGAGGCATTGACCAGGTGGCGTCGCACTGTGCCTCTGAAGTGAGCGGAAGCACCATCATGTATGTACCACAGGTTCATACGAGGGGCTAAACTAACGTCTTCCAACAATTCCGGTAATTTAGCGCCCAGGAAACGCAAATACCGCCTTCTTGTAAGCCTTTGTGGTAGCACATGTGGCCCTATGAGATGGTGATCAATAATACAAGACAAGATATTGACATAGCATCGTTGTTGGTACCCTCGTATCATTGTGCTGTGAGGGTTTTGTTCCGCTCACTCGTGCCAATCATGCGAATTCACTATACCCTCCTTCGTGGAATAGGCTTCGTCGGTGAACAGTATTGTTCGTGAAAAATGCTGGTCATGGGTCTGACGCCGTAGGATAAAGTTGCTGAAGTCCTGTCTCCTCTGGTAGTCTTTCGGCAATTTGCTAAAGGGATGGTAATGATTTCTATGAAGTACTCTCATAACAGTAGATTGTGACATTCCGATCGCAGCGGCGAGAGACCTGGTGCTTATTGTTCTGTCCTCCGCAACAGTTTCTAACAGTTTTTCTTCATCATCCGTACTGTACGTCGGCTGTCTGCCACGACCACTAAATCTTTGAGGTGCAACACATGCACCATACTCCCTCAAGCGCCTGTCCACAGGGTAAACTTTTTTGCCGATGAAAGGCGCCGGCTAGGAAACCTCTCTTGGTACAGTTGCCTTGCAACGTCAGCTCTTCCATCTGCGAGCCCATAGGTGAGGTGGATGTCGGCGTATTCCTCGTTTGTGAAACTTGCCATGGTACTGTAGTAACACTGCGACGCGGCCGTTAGCAGCTGTTGGCACGGCGAGTATCGCGCAGAGGTGTTGTAAACACGTCATACACACCGCGGTTTTACTTGCGCCGCTGACCACTCTTTCCGCTTGCAGGACACACATTCCCTAACACGGGACTGTACGCTCCGTTAGCGCTGGCAACGTGTGCTTCACAAGTTCTGATACAATTTCGCATACATTACGATGGAATTTGTTCCTTCTCGTATCTTTCAAATGCTGGCAGATACACATCAGCTCATTGGTGTGTCATGTGTTGTATCTATTGGTGAATGACATGTCGTGATCGTGAGGCTTGTCGGCATCTCGTTCAATGGTTAACAGGTGTTTTTGTTTTACGTACGCAGTGCACCGAGGAGAACGAAATTTACAACGCTGCGTCACGTGTTACGCATTGCAGCATACGGTCCTCGACGAATATTTATTCATTTATGACTCACCCTGTATAGATGATACGCTATAATTTCGATAACATTCTACTTCAAGTAGTGGTGGTATGAAATACCAAAAACTGCTCAGAGCAACCAGGAGAGATACATAAAATACTGATACTACTACAGCCCGAGTCTAGGAAGAATCTGTACCAACGATGACCAGACAAAATAATGAATAGATTCCTATAAGTATTCATTACTGAACATAAACAACATGAATGGGAACAAATTGAGAACATAATAGGAAGAAAAGCCAGTGAAGCAATAGGTAAAAGAAAAGAAAAAGAAAAGAGGAAAGTGCACATCCTTTGGATGAACAAAGTGGAGGAGGCAGTTGATATAAAGAGAAAAATGTGTATCAAATGCCTGCAACACACAGCAGTATTAAGGAAACAGACAAGAAACAAACAGTAGAAGTGGAAAAGCTAAGCAGGAAGCTGCATAACTTCGTAGCTAGGATAGCAAACGATGTTCATGAGAGACTAACACTGGCATGTAAAATAATAAGACACACGAATAAATTGGAATCTATTTGGCAGATATCATTTTAATAAAGAACAAAGATTGGCTGCATTATTACTGACGAATGTGGTATGATGAAACGAATATATTAAATGAGGAATCAGATCCAGCTCACTTTGAATACCAAGAATTAGAGCAGGTTCTCAGATATACAATGAAGCTAAAGACAGTAGGAAGTGATCTTCTGTAGAATGTTCCTTAGATTACTGAATCATTGCTGTCTAAAGAAGAAAACATCAAAAGAATGAAACGGATATTCAAGAATGGCGACACTCCAAATACCGAAAGTTATGGAGGGATTTCATTGATGAACTGTTTATAATACATGTGCTACAATAATAACCGAAAAACGAAAACTCACGGTGGCGTGTAGTCTTACAGAGAAAGAAACTGTATTCCGAAAGGGAAGAAATAGCAATTTTGTGGCACGCTTCTAGCATCGCCCGACCTGCTAGTCGCAGCAAACTGGCTCGGGCATGCAAGTCTCGCTAGAAGGCGCATGTGGTGGTTGCTCTGGTGGAAAGGCGCAACGTGTGGAGAACGGTAGTATCGGCAGGAAGTAGCGACGCAGCATTCGAGTCAGCACTGCAGGCTGCAGTGGGCGCGGCTGACAAACTGTGGGACAGCGCCAGAGGACTTATGTGGCGCGCTGGTCATACATGCATCGGAGAGGAGAGCTCTGTGGCACACAACGTCAGCTAGGCAGTGTAACTCACCTGAGTAACAGAACCGTCATGTACTTTTCAACTATTCTGAAGCTTCACAGTCCGATTGCTAGTGATGTGATTGCGAAGTGAAAACGCGAAGGAAGAACCACAGTTAAAAAAGACCAGACAGACGTCATACATGGCCGGACAAAGACCGTGCAGAATCGTGGAGAGTGGTTGGAAAAAGCCGCATGAAATCAAGGAAGGAACCACTCTTGAGTTGTAAAGTGCCGAGAGTGGTCCAGCTAGCACACTGAGTGTGTGTAGGGAGTTAAAAAGAATGGGGTACGATAGTCGAACAGCTCTTCATAAGCCACAAGTTTCTGTACACAGGGCTAAGCGACGCTTGAGGTGGTGTAAATAGCTACGAAACAGGGTGGTGAATGAGTGGAAATGAGTGATTCGGAATTATGAATTACGTTATAGCCGAAGGCAAATCGATGGAATCCTTTCGATTTGGCGAATACATGGAGGACTTTACCTGCCATCATGTATAGTGCGGACAGTTAAGTATGGAGGGGGTAATGTATGGGAGTGTTTTTCATAGGTTATGGTCCTCTTACTCCGTAAAAAAAAAAAAAAAAAAAAAAAAAACGCTGAAGGCATAAGGATGTGAAGACACAATACTGCGTACTGCGGACAATAGAGGAACAGTTCGGAAGCAATGATTGTAGAAGCATGAAGAAGCACCGTTTCATAAAGTAGCAACTGTGAGGCAATTATTTGTAGAGAATAACGTTTCTGATACGGACAGGTCTGCTCAGTCTCGACATGAACACAACGGAACATCTTTGTGATGAGTTAGGAAGTCGACATCGCTACACATCTCAACTTCCAAGAGCACTACCTTCTTTGGTTTCAGCTACCATTCCTCCTCAGACACTGACACATTGTTGGCTGTGTTCCCAGCAGTGTCATAAAGCCAAAGGATTAAGGCGCTCTTTATTAATGTCCAGTAACAAGTGTCCCGATGCTTTAGACCAGATAGTGCATCTGCCCGTTTCGGCACTGAATTCTGTTAACACCCAGTAAATGGATAGGTGTAGGAAGTAATTGCAAATAAGTACAAATGGTCCAGGACTCGGTGAATATTGACGATATTACAAGCAGGTGAGACAGAAATTTAACGGTTTAAGTGCGGCTAATGTGTTTCCAAGTGCTTCAGCGTGTGTCTATAACAAGATAGATGATGGGAGTACAATGCATGACAGAAAGACTGCGTACTGATGCACAGACGTGCTCAACACTGGCAGCAGTGGTTCTTTAAAAATAAGTAAATGAATAAATAAATTTACTGGGTCATTACTAGAGCAGCTAAAAGTCTTGTTTCAAGAGACAAGGACCACAGCCTTACTAACTATTAATGGTAGCGGCAAAACAAATACCAGAGTTCTGCAATGGAAATTTCTTGCCTTATGGCTTAAATTACAATGAAAACGAGTATAGCTTGCGTTCCTGGCTAGGTGGGTAAAACAGATCTTCCGTAAACAACTGATCAAGTCATTTCTCGTACCTTTATTCATGCTAAGTTCTGGTGATATACCATATGATATCCGGAACGGAAGAGAATCGACGGATTTGAGATGTGATGTTACAGATGAATGAGGGAAGTTAAGTGGACTGATAAGGTAAGAAATGAGGAGGTTCTGCGCAGAATTGGAGAAGAGAGGAATATGTGGAAGACCGTGACAAGAATTAGGGACACTTGTTAAGAGATCTGGGACTATGTTCTACAGTACTAGAAGGAACTGTAGAGGGTAAAAACTGCAGAGGAAGTCAGAGATTTGAATATATCCAGAAAATAATTGAGGACGTCCCGAAAAGACCTCAGATTTGCAAAAAGTGTACTACTGAGCATCTGTGCCCATATTTGCTCCTATCCTGCAATGGTTTCAAAATAAATTGCCAAGGACCTAGCCAGACTACTGATGTTATCACCGGAAATAAAATTCTTGAAATGATTAAGAACTACCTCCAGTATATGTTATTTACGTTCCTCCGTAGTTCTAGTCTTTCATCGTTTAGATACTGCTAAGCCACATGCTGTATCTTCGTTAAAGTCTTGCTGTGATGACCGCTTTCGAATTAGACCCTGCCCTGCTGACCGCGGTCTGACAGCCTGATAATCGAACACCATAGAGGACAGGGGCCAAGTAAGATGTATTGCAGGGCTGTGTGGTAGTTACAACATGCATTGAGAACTGCTACGAAAGGACTGAGATAGGTAGTGGCTAAAAGACATGTAGGCGGAAGGTACATTAGTCTCCACCGTGATATTCAGATTTTGGCTTTTCCACGGTCTTCTTTAATCGGGATGTTTTTCTTGAGAAGAAAAACGATTTCTTCCCCTTATTAGCTGTACTGAGCTTGTCCTCGGTCTTCGATGTCCTCTCAAACAGTATCTATACATCATACATCAGAAAGCTTTATAATCTTTGCTTCAGACAACTTTCATAGCATGTCCGAGCACGATAATATTCGGGAACATTGGGACGAGGAAAGTGAAAGCCTCACTTGAAACTGAGCAGGTGTCACTTCCTCCCTGACTTACTTTTGACTCCAATATGGCTGATGCGCAACTTGTCCGTCACAGTCCTCCAACAAGCACTGATGATGCTTTAGAGACTGACATACAGTCGAAGGGGGGAAATCCACTTGCTCAATTTTACTGTTTGACAATACACTTATAATCTCTGGACGTAGAACGCTTGTAGTTCACATATTGTTGAATTCTTAAGGCTACTTTCCATGTACAGTTCAGTAACCCTAAATTTTTTGTGCTGTCATGGATGTACACTTTTTGAATAATAGGGCCCAAGATAGAGTCCTCGAGTGGTCATCAGAGACAAAAGCAGCATCAAGCATGCCGCATGGTAGTCTGACAGGAGTGCTCCTGTTCTTCATGTACGCAAACGCTCTGTCGAGCAGGACTGACACCAATGAGAGACTGTTTGGTTATGATGCAGTTGTGTACGTGAAATGGTTCTCACTGAGCGACTGCAGTATATATTCTAGATGACTTGAACAGAATCTGTATTCGATGAATAGCGTGGCAGTTTATTTTAAATGTGGTTATTTGTGAGTTAATGCTAATGAATAGGAGAAACATCCCAGCAAAGTTCTAATACAGCATTAATAGTATTCTGCTCGATTCAATCACATCATAAAAAACGTCATGGCGCCAGGTTGCGAAACCATATACCAAAAAAAAAAAATAGTTCAAGTGACTCTGAGCTCTATGGAAACATCTGAGGTCATCAGTTCCCTAGAACTTAGAACTAGTTAAACCTAACTAACCTAAGGACATCACACACATCCATGCCTGAGGCAGGATTCGAACCTGCGACCGTACGGTTGCACGGTTACAAACTGTAGCGCCTTGTACCGCTCGCCCACACCGGACGGCGAAACCAAATACGAGGGAGCGACTATAAGAGGCTAGTTGTATTGACGGTGTATGTGCGACTTCGGTTTACTGTCACATTTCTGGACGTGTACCTCAGCTGTAAAGGAGATCACGTTGACAACGCCAAGACGTCCAAAAAACTGAAGATTAGTAGGTGAGATCATTTTTACCAGCTAGAAGAGAAAACGGTCACACCTCTCATTTACATCCCAGTAAACATCTGCAGACTCAGCATCATCTACATACAATATAGTGTTGGACTGTATTTTGTGTGTAGATGTAATATTTACTCTGTAAGGATTATGTATAGTAACTCAAATCGTGACTGGACTAATTTTAGCTGTACGTTATATCTGAAATATTGAAATAGCAAATCGGTTACTTCCACAACACCTCCGAGCCGACCTCCCCGTCGTTTGCATTCCACTGTTCCCAAACCATCACTACCTGCGACTTCAACGATAGCTCATTGGAGGGTAGGGCGGAGGTGAGTCGAGTTTTCTGATGGTAGCTGGTTTTGCCACGATGCCAGTGATGGCCATGTATTGGTTAGGAGGCCAGTTGAGGGCCTGCAACCAAACTGTCTGCGTGTTAGATACACCGGACTCACACCTGGATTTATGGTCTAAAGTGCGATTTTATATGAGACTAGGAGCACTCTTGTGGTTATCCCACGCACCGTGATTGCATATTAATACATCGGTCTGACGATTCGACCTGTTGTGCTACTATTCATGAACAGCAGTCCAGGAGGTATTTTCCAACACGATAACGCTCTCGACCACATGGCGCTGTTGTACCGGAACATGCTCTACGAAGTGCCGACACGTTGCCTTGGCCTGTGGGATCCAGATCTGTCTCCAATCGACCACATATGAGACATCATCGGACGATAACTCCAGCGTCATTCACAAACAGCATTAACCATCCTTGTATTAAACGAACCAAGCACAACGGACGTGAAACGCCATCCCACAAACTGACATTCGGCATCTGTACAATACAATGCATTCACGTTTTCATGCTTGCACTCAACATACTAGGGGCTACAGCGATTATTAATATACCAACATTTCACATTTTGAGTGGCTTATCTCGCACTTACAATAACCTCTCGTCTTGCATCGTTAATCACTTAACTATATTACTTACACAAGTGTATTCTTGAAATATCGTTGCTCTAAATTAATTATTTTGGTGTTGTGACTTTTTTCCGTCGGTCCATTTAGTTTCATTCAGTTTTTCATTCCTTTTTCCTTTTGTTATTTCAAGGAGTACTTGCAGGAATCTAAATACAGCCTTCCCAGGAAGGAAAATGTAAACGTAATTAAATAACCTGAAGCAGCGAAAAAAAGGGAGGAAAGTAGGGACGGAAGACATAAGGTACGGGATGTTAATTTTGACGTAGGAAGTTTCGTTACGGAGTGGAATTTACAGCACACAGTCGCGCTCCTTTATGATGCAAAATGGAGTGACCTTGATTGCAAATTAGTCTTTTACGGCCATCGTGTTGCGTTCTTGTTGTGCTTGAACAAGAGGAGTGATCATGGGTAAGATAATCGAAGTCCTAGAATCGGCACGGTACTTCAGCGTGTTCTGTCAGAGGGTTAGCTACACCCTGCAAAAAAATAAATAAATAAATAAATAAATAAATAAATAAATAAAATTAAGTGAAAACTGAGTGAATGGATCAACGAAGAATCTAAACGGGTGTCATCGGACGTCAGGACCGAAGAAGTTCAACGAACAATATAGAACAAAATGAGATACAGAAGGGGGACAGCGTCGTTGATTAGTAATAAAAACTCTCTCGCTTCCGGGTTCAAAACACGCCTCCGCTTAGGTTTTGATTAGTAATCAGAATTCGCGGCTGAAGATTTCCGGCATAAAAAGTTTCTCTCGTTCTGCCAAAGCCTTGCCGAAGAGGGTGGAGGAGTGGCAGAGGTTCAGAGCTCTCTCTCTCTTTGTCCTTGGGGTGGGAAACTCTCCCTAAAGAAGGAAGAACCAACAATGATCAACAGCGTGAGAATCCAGAAGAAAATCGAAACCACTGCAGTAAAAACACACAATTTGTGTCCACAGGGCGTATGGCCTGTAATTGTAAAGTGTAATGATCTCAACACTGTCAAAAGATTTCGGAATAGTTCCTCATTCGTATTTCATGGACGGGACTACCTAGTGGGAAGTGATCATGAAGAAAACATAGAATAATCAAATTTTCTACGAGTCGGGGCGTGGAATGTCAGGAGTTTGAACGTGGCAGGGAATCTAGAAAATCTGAAAAGGGAAATGCAAAGGCTAGTCTAGATATAGTAGGGGTCAGTGAGGAGAAAAGGAAAGAAGACAAGGATTTCTAGTCGGATGAGTATAGGTTTCTGTAATAAAATTCTGGTATCACGCCGGGTGATACAGGAAGATTTCAGTCAGATTACATCATTGTCAGACAGAGATTCGGAAATCAGATAATGGATTTTAAGGCGCATCCAGGACCAGATATAGACTCAGATCACAATGTAGTAGTAATGAACAGTAGGATGAAGTTTATGAGATAAGTCGGGAACAATCAAAACAATAAAAATGCAAAAAAGAAAAGAAAATAAGGTAGGGTATGGAAATCCTAAGGAAGTTATCTAAGGCTATAGATACATCAATAGGGAATTGTTAAGTAGGCACTACAGTTGAAGAGAAATGAACTTGTCTAAAAAGGGCAATCACAGAAGTTAGAAAGAAAATCATAGGTACAAAGAAGCTAACTACGAAGAAACCATGGGTAACAATTGAAGTACAAAAATGTGCAAGAAAATTTGGGAATACAAAAATACAAGTCGCTGAGGAATGAAATAAACAAGTAGTAAAGGGAAGCTAAGAAGAAATGGCTGAATGAAAAAAGTGAAGGAATCTAAAAAGACGTGATTGTTAGAAGGAATGCCTCAGCATGTAGGAAAGTCCTACAATCTTCGGTGAAATTAAAAACAAGGATCGTAACATGAAGAGTGCAACGGGAATTCAGTGTCAGATGTAGAGGAGGGAGCGGATAGGTGGAAAGAGTACATGGAAGACCTCTATGAGTGGGAAGATATGTCTGATGTGAAAGAAGAAAAAGTAGGAGTCGATTTAGAGAATACAGGGGATCCAGTATTCAAATCGGAATGTAAGAGAGCTTTGGAGGACAGAAGATGAAATAAGGCCGATCGCATAGATAACATTTCACCAGAATGTCTAAAATCCTTACAGAAAACGGCAAAAAAACGACTGTTTACGTTGGTATGTAGAGTGTATCAATGTGACGACATTCCATCTGGCTTTCGGAAAAATATCATCCAAAACTTCCGAAGACTGCAAGTGCTGATAGGTGCGAGAATTATCGCAGCTTAACAACTCAAGCATCCAAGTTGTTGACGATATACGGAAGAATGGAAAAGGAAGCTGAGTTTGTGTTAGATGACGATCACTTTGGCTTTAGGGAAGGTAAAGGCAGCCGAGAGATAACACTGAAGATACTGTTGATAGTGGAAGCGAGACTAAAGAAAAATGAAGACACGTTCACAGGACTTGTCGACCTAGAAAAAGCGTCCGATAATGTCAAATGGTGCAAGATGTTAGAAATTCTGAGAGAAATGGGGGTAAGTTATAGAGAGCCAAGACGGAACAATGGGAGTGACCGACCAAGAACGCAGTACTCGGATTAACGAAGGTGTACGGCAAGGATGTAGTCTCTCGCCCCTACGTTTCAAACTGTACATCAAAGAGGCGATGATGGAAATAAAATAAAGGTAAAAGGATATCGATGATAATATTTGCTGATGGCATTGCTATCCTGAGTGCTGAGTGCAATGATATGTCTAATGAGTACAGAATATGGACTGAGAGGAAATCAAACAAAGATGAAGGTAAATAGAAGTAGCTGTTAACAGCAGGATTGATGGTACCGAATCGCGAGGAATGGCAGCGCGGTTTGAGGTGCCATGTCACGGACTGCCCGGCCCCTCCGCCGGGTCTTCCCTCGGGCATGGGTGTGTGTGTTGTTCTTAGTGTAAGTTAGTGTAAGTTAGTCTAAGTAGTGTGTAAGTCCCGGGACCGATGACCTCAGCAGTTTCGTCCCTTACCAATTCACACCCATTTGAACATTTTTTGATGGTCACGAAGTCTACGATGTTAACGAATCCTACTACCTTTGGCAGCAAAGTAACCAATGACTGACAGAGCAAGCAGGATATCAAAAGCAGAAGACATAAGTCTACTAGTATCAAACATAGGCCTTAATTTGAGGAAGAAATTTCTCAGAATGTACGTTTGGATCACAGTTTTTTATGGTAGTGAAACATGAACCGTGAGAACCGAAAGAGAAGACAATCTAAGCATTTGAGGTGTGGTGCTACAGACGAATGTTGAAAATTAGGTGAAATGATAAAGTAAAAAATGTGGAGGTTCTGCGCAGGATCGGAGACGAAAGAATATGTGGAAAACACTGACAAGAAGAAGGGATAGGATGATTGGACATCTCTTTAGATTTCAGGGAATGACTTCCTCGGTATCAGAGGGAGCTGTAGATTGCAAAAATTGTAGAGAAAGACAGAGATTGGAATACATCCAGCAAATAGAGGACGTAGGTTACAAATGCTACTCTGAGTTGAAGAGGATGGCACAGAGAGGAATTCGTGGTGGGTCGCATCAAATCAATCAGAAGACTGATGACTAAAAAAATTTAAAAAAAAAGAAAAAAGTTGATAAAAGGTTGATTAGAGTAACTCTTGGTAGGGGATAAGATGAGAGGTACACTGTTTGACAAGGTCAAGGAAGTAAAGACACCTAACCCAGTATGACATTGAATACTCTTTGGAAACAACGGGAAAACCGATTTTTTTAAAACCGTATTGCCAGACCGGAATTTGAATTCTCAATTCTTCGAAATGCCAGTTCAGAATGGCACATTCCTACCTCGAATATTCACGATCGTACGGAGTACTTTCTCTCGACATGTTACTAGCGTTTCGGTGTATGCAGCTGCAGTGGTTGAAAAATCGGCAGACTCGACGTAAGGTTTTATTTCGCCTAATTAGAATGACCATCATAGAATGGAAGTCTCACAGTTTCAGATCTGAGATGTTTTCCTTATGATTCGTCTCCGCAGTCATTATTTTGTCTGGATACCATACTGTACTCTGCTGACTACTACATAAACAACCACGTACAAATATTCTTCCTATCCAGTAGTCAAGTAATATGAAAAACAGTATTTTGTTCAAAAATGGTTCAAATGGCTCTGAGCACTATGGGACTTGACATCTGTGGTCATCAGTTCCCTAGAACTTAGAACTACTTAAACCTAACTAACCTAAGGACATCACACACATCCATGCCCGAGGCAGGATTCGAATCTGCGACCGTAGCAAGTATTTTGTTAGAGGAACTGTATCTTCACACTTTTTAATGGCAACAGCTGGTAGTTCATGTACATCTACGTCTACATTCATTCTCTGAAGTACAGTTAAGTGCATGGCAGAAGATATTTCCCATTGTAGTAGTTATTAGGGCTTCATCTCGTTCCACTCACGCCTGCCGCGGGGGATGAATATTTTTTAAATACTTCTGTGTGTACTGTGATTGATCGAATCTTGTCGTTGCGATTCCTACCTGAGCGATACTAACACGTAGGGGACTGTAATATCCCAAGATTCCTCATTTAAAGCTCATTTTTTGATCTTGGTGAACAGGCTCTATAGGATGAGATTTTCACTCTGCAGCGGAGTGTGCGCTCATATGAAACTTCCTGGCAGATTAAAACTATGTGCCGGACCAAGACTCGAACTCGGGACCTTTGCCTTTCGCGGGCAAATGCTCTACCAACTGAGCTACCCAAGCACGACTCACGCCCCGTCCTCACAGTTTTAATCTGCCAGAAAGTTTCAGGCACAATAATGCGTTCACTATGCTGTTTGTAGTAGCTTACCCCTACACATATTGTTTTTGTTCATTATTAAACCGACTCCTGCATTACCCCTATTTGATTTTGTATTTGTAACCATGTATTCGCCTGACCAAAAGTCTTGTTCCTCCTGCCACCGAACTTCACTAATTCCTACTATATCTAACTTTAACATATCCATTTCCCTTTTTAAATTTTCTAACCTACCTGATCGATTAAGGGATCCGACATTCCACGCTCCGATTCGTAGAACGCCAGTATTCTTTCTCCTGATAACCACGTCCTCCTGAGTAGTCCCCGCCCGGATATCCGAATGGGGGACTATTTTTACCTCCGGAATATTTTACCCAAGAGGACGCCATCATCATTTAACCATACAGTAAAGCTGTATGCCCTCGGGAAAAACTAAGGCTGTTGTTTCCCCTTGCTTTCAGCCATTAGTACAGCACAGCAAGGCCGTTTTGGTTATTGTTCAAAGGCCAGATCAGTCAATCATCCAGACTGTTCCCCCTGCAACTACTGATAAGGCTGCTGCCCCTCTTCGGGAACGACACGTTTGTCTGGCCTCTCAACAGATACCCCTCCGTTGTGGTTGCACCTACGGTACGGCTATCTGTATCGCTGAATAACGCAAGCCTCCCCACCAACGGCAAGGTCCATGGTTCTTTGGGGGAATGGGGGGGGGGGCAGTAGTTATCTAATCAATATATTTTTAAAGGTGGATTACTGCGACTCTGTAAATATATTTTATTAGTGTATGTAAAGTACTGCTCTATACATTATCAGTATAAATATGGATGTGGGACACCGTCCAAAATAAACATGAAACTGGTATTTAGAACCGACTCTTAGCACGTTAGGATTTCAACCTAAATGGTCATCTCACGGTCTTGGTACGTTATCGTGTTGAGATGGCAACTGAACTACAGAGCACGTAATTCTGTTTGTTATTTCCAGAATTCAGTAAGACATGATGTCAGCAACTATTTTGGTTGACTAAATTATGCAATAAATGAAAAAGAACCGTCAAAATCACTATATTAATCTCCTTTATTACTTGATAACAAGTTTCGAGCATAAGCCCATTGTCACATCATTCTAAAATCAGAAACCAAGTAGTAAGCAGTTTGTACATTGTAACACTGTGCCAAAGCACCGAGATAACTGATGACAATTGATAGATAACAATAATATAAGAAATAACTTACATTACGACAGCAACATGAATGTCCATTGTAGTTACACACATCTTCAGTCTAAAGCAGTACAGGGCTGAGCTTCATTCACTTAACCGAGACATCGAAGTGTGGAAGATATTAGGTAGACAAGGATAGGAGTCGCTTATAGGAACTACGCCCTCTTGGACCAACTTCATTTTACATGTATTTTGTGTCTTTTCCACTTTTTACAAAGTAGTTGATCATACACGCAGGCAGAAGCATTAAAAATTAGTATTTCAGACACAATTAAATATTCTTACACGAGGATATTTAAGTTCCAGTACGTAACGGAAACAAAAGTCGTCTATTCGTCATCATGTCAGCGCCATACTCGACAAATAGATGAATCACATTCTGGACGCCTCGATGTGGCAATGAATAAAAAATAAATTTGAGAATATCAACAAACGTAGTCATAGACGAACCTATCTGCCTAGTGACATAGGAAAATCCCACACAGATAAAACCACGTAGTCATGCAGAAAGCAATTACGTAAATATTAGACGTAAAACAATGGTAAAACCTCAAAGTCAAGTATAAACCATTACATAAAATTGAACGTGAGCACCTCTAAGGCTGCCGTCGATTGGTCGATAAACATTAAATTCCTACCATCCTTTTCTACCATTTGCCGTTAGTCTAGCATAATGTTCTTCAGAAATTACAGTCTCTCTGTACCTTAGTGTTATAACCGAAGACCTCAATATGTTATTTAACACGGAGGCAAACATACTTTCTAGACCCAAACGTATTCAGCCGGAAGCCTCGGCTAAACAACCAGATTCAAACAAAGAAGCGAAGTCTGAAAAGTGGAAGTAATATACAAAGTAAACGAACTTCAAGATAACATTATGGAAAGGAAACAGATGAAGATGAGATGGGAGAAATGACGCGGCAGGGACAAATACATGAGTCGGGACAAGGTACCTGGCGCAGACGACCTTGTCGTAACCCTTGGGTGGGAATACTAGGAACAAAAATATGCACTTAGTATACGTGAGTCACTTATATTTGTATACCATCAGGCTTCTAGAAGGATTTATTAGATACAGCTTCAAAGAAGGTAGGTTCTGAGATATGTGAATGTTACAGAACCATCACTTTAAAAAGGCTTATTTGCGTATTACTGTTTGTATAATTTATGGAAGACTGGGCCAATTGGTAGAAGCTGACTTCAGCGAAGATCAGTCTCACCCTACGGTTTATTTTGGAAGGAAGTTTGGAGGAAGTCAGACCTATTTCACAGCATTGTAGATTTGGGAAAACTTTCGACAATGTTGAATGCAATACACTCTGTGAAATCCTGAAAGCATCTGATATAAAATATAAGGAGGCAAAAGTTATCTAAATATTGTAGAGAAACCAGACCTAACTTATAGTATTCGAGAGACATGAAGGGCAAGAAGTAGGTAAAGGAGTGAGACAGTGTTGTGTATTATCCCTGATATTGTTAAGTACACACTCTGAGCAAGCATTGATGGAAACTAACATTCGGTGAAATGAAATAAAAACTTTGGGGTTGGACAATGACATGGTAATTTTGTCAGAGACAGCAAAGGACTTTTGCATTTGAAAGGTATGAATAGTGAGTTGAACAGAGGTTAGATGGTGAACATCCCGAAACAGAAAACAGAAGTGGTACATGTTTGAACTGAATGAGCCCTGGCTTAGGGAATTAAGATAGGAAACGAGACAAAAAAGTAACACATGAGTCATGATATTCGAGCAACTACGACTGTCATTGTAAAACAGATACAAAATCACAATGAAATTAGCAAGAAAAGTGTTACTCAGAATTTTACTGGCTTCAAGTCTTTCTGCAGAAATTTGGAATGTAACCTTTGAGGCGTAGTTCTTCGCATCATGACAATTCAGATGGGATATTACGGCAGTGATTAGACATGCAGTACGAATCAAGCGCAGTACATGTAGCCTCAGATGGCTAGAGCGTACGTAGCTTCTATGCGACGTGATAGATGTCACTAGCTGTCGAAATGTTAGAGCCACAGTTACAATACTGTTACTTTTATTTCCGGTTTCATTTGCTTAATTTTCTAATTGCTTATTAATTACTACTATGATAGCGAATGAAGGTGTGATTTTATGTAAACCTTTTATACTAACAGCGAAGTAATTTGTAACGTAAGGAATGTTCGAGAATGTCGTGTATGTTGTTCATTCGTACCGTGGAATTTCTTATTAACTATTTCGTCAGTTTATGGTACTGGGAAAATGAGATTAGGATTAAGAAAAAGTAGTTTTTTGACATGATATTACTTTTTGGATTTTCTAAACTTATTTATGGTTATTTTGGACGGTGTCCCACATCCATATTTATAATGGCGTTGAGCACTATGGGACTCAACTGCTGTGGTCATCAGTCCCCTAGAACTTAGAACTACTTAACCCTAACTAACCTAAGGACATCACACACATCCATGCCCGAGGCCATGCCCGGTTCCGGACTGCGCGCCTAGAACCGCGAGACCACCGCGGCCGGCCATCCATATTTATACTGATAATGTAAAAAGCAGTACTTTAGATATACTAATAAAAACATTTAAGGAATCGCAGTAATCCACCTTCCAAAAAATATTGACTAGGTAACTACTGAACGTTTATAACACAATAAGCTTTGTGCACTTTGTCAGATTTATGACTTGGGACAGAACATGTTCTCGACCTCAATTGATCAGTGGTATCAAACAAGGAACTACGGGAATCTACCTTATTTATGAAGATATACAGTACAGTCACCAACAAACTTTACATATTCACATACTCCTTTACCTTTTACCCAAATGAATACAGACTCATTTAGAGATTTTTTCCTCCTATTACGAGTATACAAAGACAAAGCAGAAGTCGACATATAAGCAGATTTACCAAAGTCTTTATTAGCAAGTTCGGCCATATGGTAGGTGCGAAATGAAATAATGTCTCTGTCGACGAAACTTTCGAGTCCAGGAACATTTGGTACTCCTGTACCTCCACGTACAATAGCTACGGTAAACCAACTGTTACCATGACCAAAAGAATCATTAATATCTAGACTAAAATTAAGACGACAACCACAAAAAACAGAAGCTCCGTCCAGGAAGGCTTGAGCAGCGACAGACTTGACTGGTATACGATTCTTCTTGTCTCCAGCTGTTGTGGCAAACTCAATGTTCTCGATAGTTTTGTACACTGTCTGTAAATGAGTCTGTATTCATTTGGGTAAAAGGTAAAGGTGTATGTGAATATGTAAAGTTCTAAACAGACATTGTACAAAACCATCGAGAACAGTGAGTTTGCTACAACAGCTGGAGACAAGAAGAATCGTATACCTGTCAAGTCTGTTGCTGCTCAAGCCTTCCTGGACGGAGCTTCTGTTTTTTGTGGTTGTCGTCTTAATTTTAGTCTAGATATTAATGATTCTTTTGGTCATGGTAACGGTTGGTTTACCGTAGCTATTGTACGTGGAGGTACAGGAGTACCAAATGTTCCAGGACTTGAAAGTTTCATAGACAGAGACAGTATTGCCTTTCGCACCTACCATATGGCTGAACTTGCTAATAAAGACTTTGGTAAATCTGCTTATATGTCCACTTCTGCCTTGTCGTTGTATACTCGTAACAGGAGAAAAATATCTGTAAATGAGTCTGTATTCATTTGGGTATTCCCGGTTCAGTTTGCGTAAATTTACGCTGATAACATACTAATAGTCGGAACAGTAACGTTATTTTTGTAACTACTTCCAGCAGCACTTATTAAAGTTGAATTACCGACTATACCCAATATGCATTACGTAATTAAGAATAACAAATGAGCGATATGTCAGATCGTTAGTCGATTGTAGAAACGTAAGTCAAGTCGGCTGTATGAATTAGCGATCCCAAGAAAGGCACTGTAAGGGCAACTTATGGAAGCAAACAAATTATTCCTTTTTGCATGTTTTGTACTGTGATGTGGTATGCCATTAGTCATGTCCAGGCTACAGCATTTCGAGTATCTGCTTGGCAGATTTGCAGTAAACCCAATGAGAATCTTCCTACAAGAAAATATGCAGGACTGTTATGGTTTTAACATGATGCGAAAATTTTTGTGGTTCATATTATTCATTTTCTAACTTACTTTCATTTTTGGGTATAAAGTGGCACAACAAAGAGAAAAGCATCCAATTTGGAAGTGTTTTAAGAGAAGTACCACCTAATTATCTAAAGCTATTTGCACAGTTTGCAAGAAACTGCTTTCGTTGGGCAACCATGAACTCAAAACACAATTGATGGACTGAAGCAACGTTTATCAAAATTTCATGGCTCAGAAGGTAACCAGATTTTAAAACGTCCATCAGAGCGCGACGATTTGAAATGTGAAGCCAAATGAAAGCGGATGGGTTCCATTGTCTTCTTGAGTACCGGCACAGAAAACGATGAAAGATGCAATCTAATTCGAGTTTGACCACTAAATACACACACCAGTCAGATGATCATTAAATTACGAAGACAATAGACAAAGAATCTAGGGCTTTAATAACTGTAGATATGCTGCCTTATTCTTCTACAGATGGCGAGCATTCCGACGGCTCTGTTTTATTGATCTAAAGGCTGTTCACAAATATCGACTCAAATCCGAAAAAATCTTCAGAACAATATTGATGGTGCAGACGTACGACAAAATTAAAGCCAAAGTAAAGAATCTGAGTTCAAAATGCCAGTGGTTAAGTGCCACCGGCATATGAACCAACGCAAATAAAATATGCTCACTCCATAGCATTACAGGGCACTTTAGCATTGAGCATCAGAATTTGAAATTTATACTGGGTGCAACTGTGTTAGAAAAATCATGCTAGTCAATAGGTGGAACAAACGTTAAAGAGAGGGTTAGTTATTGAAGCGTAAGTGGCAAGATTTTTCTAGTGTTACCTGATAATGCACCAAATATGGTTTGTGCAATGCGTAGGTAATATGACTCTACAGGTTGTGTGTCATATATACTGCAGCTGGCGATAAGACATTCCTGGTCTTCAAATGAAAGAACGAAAATCATAACAAAAAAAGTGCAGGAAAGTCTGCGACCACTTTCACCACAGTGAGCTAGCTTTCAGAAAACTTACAGACTGTCAGAATCGGTGTGGAGTTCGAAAACATGCTTTTATATGAGATATCGATGTGAGATTGAGCAGCACACACTTGATGTTGCAAAGAATTTTGGAAGAAAAAAAAGGGCAGTCAAATTGTATAGTGGAAAGTACTGTATGGTGGAATTGCCACACTTCTCTCTCAGCGAAGCTTGTATTTCTGTAATAGTACTCTTATTTATGTTGAACCACAAATAGCGAGATCGATTTAAAAATAAAGATGAGGCAGTGGCAAATATGAGAAATGCTTTACATGAATATTTAAACAATACGTTTTCCTATGTCAAAGGACATTCTTCAGTGTTTACTGCGACATTAGTCGATCCAAGGTTTAAATCCAAATATCTTACTTTTGACATTGCAGTGTCCGAAATAGTTGGATTCTTGAAGGGACGTAACGATAGCATACTCACAGACAGACGACAAGAGTCTTCAAATTCTGCAGAACAGATCCAGTCTGCAACCAGTATTCAGCAGGATGAAGTATGTCTATCGGATCCACACTACCACTTGTCCGATCAGATCCACACATTGCCTCACAGTCGCTTCCAAACGGCAGAACCAGTGGCTGCACACAAAATTAATAACGTCCGAATATTGGGTTCTAAATTTCATAAGCAGTGAACGTGAGGGGTAGATATTTCCGCCTACACGACAGATTTGTTTCTGCTACTGATGCCACAACACACATCACCGAAGCAGCACACAGCGTTCACGCGAGACCCGACTGTGGCGTCTGACATTTACGGGCTCCGCTAACGACAGCCCCGCTGCCGTTGTTAGTCCTGCTGATATTACAACTGCCAACACGGCCCGCACCCGGGTACTTACTCTTGTTCCGCGTGTGCATTAGCGGCCGGTGAATGAGGTGCGCACTACATTCGAGCCATTTCAGTGAGCGTGCCCTGCATATGCATGACGGCAGGCAAATATTTGCCGTGTGTGCTGCTCTCGGAATACCACGATGTAATTCATGACGTCCGCGAATTTCTGGGATTGTATCGCCATAATCGCGTTTGGTCGGCCTCCCGTCCGTTCGATCGATAAACAACGCTTGCAATTCGCCAGCCGTGAAAACAGCAGGAGCTACATTGCTAGAGACTCGGCGAGACGCCTCGCTGCCTGCTGACTTCACATGTCCCTCAGGTTACCTTAGAGAAGATTAATCTAGCCTTCACGTCTCATCGACGTCAGGAATCGCCAGAAACGAGACTTGGTTCGGATTCGACGTAAACTGTAAAGTCCCAGTTCCCCATCTGAAAGACTGGCTTAGGTTAAGGACACGAAAGTCGCCGAAGTGGTGTGCAATTGAAAGACTTGTACCAGGCAATTGATCCACACGAAAATATAATTCAATGATGGGAAGGACTGTTCGGTAATGTAGTACTGTATCTGAACCTCAAGACTTTGTGCATAAGAAATCTTCAAAATAAAAGTTTATGAATGACAGACACTACAGAATTGTTAATTTTAAGACTACAATCAGTTGTGAGTAGCGTACAGTTCCTTAAAATTTCAGAAAAAGTGGGAAGTTCCTTTCTCAGTCCGACATATAAAACCCACGAGGTAAAGCACAACAGTGACAGCACAAGTATGCACGAAATCGGGAGGAAACATCAAGTTATTGCAGTAAAACAGTTACAAAGCGTTGTAGTCTGACGAGAATTTCAACTCCACCGTCACTCTCTTTTGGATTTAGTAATTATATTTGCGAGTACGTGAACTTGAGCAGTTACTATCCTACAGTTGCTTTGAGAAATGAACACAACGAAATCACAAGGTTTTCGTCGGGTCAACACGATGAAAGGGGGCACTATTCTATTGTCTACTACTTGAGAAATCCCCGCTGTATCGGTGGTTGTGCTGAGTGGCGGGAAATCAGCTTTGACTAATCCTCAAGGTAAGATCTGTGTTGCCTAATCTCACCTCGTGGTGGGTGAACCGTTTAATACATTTTCAATGGTTTTAGTGAATCCTGACTGATTGACATGAAGCCCAAGACAGAGATTGGGATAACGATTAATATGAAACATAAGACAGAGATTGGTATACATCCACAAAATAATTGAGGACGTAGTTGCAAGAGCTACTCTGAGATGAAAGGGTTGGCACACTAGAGGAATTCATGGCAGGCCGTATCAAACCAACCAGAAGACTGATGACAAGAAAAAGGCCATACACTTTGTTATACTGTTGTCTATATTGCCCACATCTGTCTTATCCAGCTTCTTGTCTATTCTTACTTAGTGTGCCTTCTGTATCACTAAGCTCTTTAATGTAATATTTATTATTTATATCAATGTAATTAATCAATGGACCCAATTTTAAATATAATATTCTTTAAAATGTTAAAAATTCTATAAATGGTAAAATTTTGGTTGGTGGAAAGGGAACGTAGGTTTTTAATCACGTAAAACATGGAGGGAAGTCCCTAAACAACGAAACTATCTTGGCGAGATAGAAAAGGTGGATTTGTCGGTCGAACTGAAAGACTCCTTTGTGGCAAGAGCTAGCTGGCGAGGTGCTCGCATCTTGTGTACTGAACAATGCTTGAAGAACTGCACATACATAGCCTCAGATGTGAAAGTAATTTCACTTAATATTCATGGGATGTTTTAGTTTGCTGTGTACTGCGAAGATCCGGCGCTAAGAAATGATTTTTCAGATCTTGTCACACAGCAAGAGCCATGGATACTTTTTCTGCCGTTTTCTGAATAGCCACAGGAGATCGACAGTGCCACCATTATTCGTAATTTGAGTTCTGCAGAATTGCATTGCTTAGTAATGCGATTTCCTATACAATTATAAGTTTATGTTCTTAAAATTTTTAGTTGGGCGCCCATATTTTATCCTTAATCATTTACCTAGACAAAAGCTATGATATTTCCAAGTACCTTTGTTCCTGTACCTTCGTTAATGAAACCTAACATACTTGTGGAGTAGTAAATTTTATAATTATTCTGTAGTTGGAAGTACCCTACATGTTTTTTTATAAAATGATAGTTAAAATTTCGCCAAAGTAATGAGAAGATTTGAAATACTCAGCTTATAGAGTCTTCTTATTGAAATCTCAGTTCAGTATTACAGCTACCTGCAGACACTGTGAGGATTAATAGTTGCCACAGCCTAGTAGTCTTGAATGGCCAGCATAACGATTAATTATTGTGCGGGTTTAGAAGTGATAGTGTTTCTAACTTCATGTCTTTATAGTTAATAGTGCCTCTCGTAGTGTGTTGTGAGTAAAAAATTCAGCCTTGATCTGAGCCTGCTGATCCCGTTGCTAATTTTTAAGCCAGGTTAATTTCATTTTACAAGTACAGCATTAACGAAGTGCACTACCAGTCTTTGACATTCGCGTTGCTGCATGAAAGAGCTGGCTACAACTGTTCAAAACTTGTTAGATCTAGGAACCACACGTTCCATTTCAAATAAATAGTATAAGTAAGTGAATTCTCCTCGAGAATACAAATAATAATCAGTAAAAATAATGTAAATTTCTGAAAACCATTTCAGTGACAGTATTTTTCAATAATTCAGCTAATAAAAGAGCCTCATGGCCAAGTTTGTAGTGCCCCACCATAAACAAATTTTTAACCTGTAATGATCATTACTTTGCTACCTTACTATAAAGATAGGAAATGTTACTGAGAGCCAATCGTCGTAAAAACGGTTACTGTTCCTAATGTGCTGATCATGCCAAACTACTGTTAGATTTCTTGCTATAGTGTGCTGCTGTCTTCTATATAAAGTCAATCCAATAGCAAACTTTTTTTTATAGAAACAGTGCTAGTGCTTGGTACTACTTTACTTAATTTGGCTGGCGACCATGGCCGTTTACTTTATTGCAGGTTAGAATCCCTTTCGTTCAGCTACTGTTTCGTTTCCATAGTAATCTTTCGATAAACGAAGACAGTCAGTTGCTTTTCCATCACGTACGATTACTGTCAAATTAAAATCCATTCACAATGGTCACATTATCGTCTGTTGTTAATTTAGTGGTAGTCGGTATGACTATACTTGTCAATTCCCGTGACAAAACTAATATTACTGTTAGGGGATAGTGTAATGTCCTCTCTGTTATATCTAACAAGGAGAAGGAATAAATGCAAGCAACGGTAATGATATGAGCCAGTACTACCGTACACTGACGAAGTTAGGTCGTGTGCATTTCCTTCAACACAACATTAAAAACCGTTAGAGGGTCGACGAAAGAGAGGAAAATAGGACGCACTAACATGATGATTTGTATTAAACTGCCTATCAATTTATTACAGAAATACAGGTACAGAAATTCAGCATTACACGTTATCTATGTTAAACATCAGATACCTACTATAGTCACTTAAATATTAGCAAGGGTTCATCTTCTGCTTGTTCGAATTAAGTGCGCTATAGTCTAAGTTCTTTCTGGAGGTTTGTTTAGATTGGTAATGTGACAGAGAACCCGACGTAAACACTCCCATAGGAACCGACGGAGGCAGAACTAGGAAGACAAACGATGTCATCACCAACTCCGTGTGACTTCAATGCAGTCTTGAATAAACTGTTTAACACAGGGCAATTTGACACACTTTAAGATGGCAACCATTAGCACACTGTAACAGAACGAGTACAAGCGTCATGACAGCGTCTTGTGATCACTTGGCAATCGGTCCTGTCTTACAACAAGTATACACTCACTCGGAATTGTTTCCAAAAATATTGCTCAGTGAGTGCTTCCTAAGCCCTTTTGAGAACCCAAAGTAAACAAACCAGATGTTACACTGACTGCAAAACATGACTACATGAGTAGATCGTGGTTAACACAAGACTCACGACTTAGATCTAAGACTTCACACGAAATGATTAAAATACACTGACGAGAGTCAAAACAAATACAGTGAATCAATACCGACTCCTATTGGTGCTGGTGGCAGGAAGTGTGAATGCTAGCTAACTTACAAACCCGAATCAACACTTAATTCCACCCTCTGGAAGAAGCGTTGGCACTCGCCTAAAACCTAGAACAAGACTGTCCGCTAGCCAAGAACGTAACAGTACTCGCTGGACACAGAGCGACGTGGCGCTGTGGTTAGCACAATGGATTCGCATTCTGGAGGACGAGACGGTTCAGATCCACGTCCAACCATCCTGATTTAGGTCTTCTGTGATTTCCCTAAACTGATTGAGGCAAATGTTGGGCTGGTTTCTTTGAAAGGACACAGCCGTTCGTATTCCTTCCCCATCCTTCCTTAATACGATGAGTACGGTGACCTTGCTGTTTGGTCCCCTCCTCCAAAGCACCCACCCCACCGTTGCTGTACGCTCAATGCTGAGCAAAACCTTACGGTGAGGGGCAGTCTAGGCCAGGCTACAGCGCTGATAACACAATGCGGTGCACTAAGCCAATCAGATGAACCGGAAAAAGCGCAGGATCACCGACTGCTACATAGTCCCGTATACGAACAGTGATCCAATACTGTCAAATGTTTTTTATTCCAGTCTTTGATCACAATATCAATTTTTTAGACGATGACCGCTTTCAGTCCTTGATGACCATCCTCAGATCTACAGTATAGAAATATATACACCTAGTGAGCAGTGTGTCTTTTAGCATAATACAGCAATACGTATCACAATATACTATCATACAACCACGGAAGTTTACAGATAAACTACGGTAAAACGTACTTTTTTTACACCATGTCCTTAAGTGATAAGGCCATAATGGCATCGTCAAAACAAATAAATATAATCAGCACAGCATCGTCACATAGATCTAATATAAGGTGTAGAATAGGCCACAACGTCCACACAGTCATTATTGCAACTGGCTACTAAAGTACAGTAGATACCAGAAAAAAATAGACAAACAGATTTATTTGAAAAACCTCAGGTGGAAATTAAAATGTTTCTCTCAATGGTTTACTCGCTATTTTTCTCTCGCAAGTCCTTACACACGTTTCTGCAAAGTTTCATTGTTCTACGGTCACCCATTATTCACCGGGAACCTCTAAAGTAGCTAAATCATCTAGTACACTGAAACATCGACATCTGATATCATTTATGCACTCATCACCAAATGTTACTGTGTAGAGCGAGAGAACGAATTTTCTTCTGCTTTTCCGATGTCCTCTGGAGACGAAGATGGATCACTTAATATTCGTGGAATGTCATGACAATGTGGGGATAGACTGAATCGTTGGAAGGATTGCAACTTTCATTCATCAAACGTTACAGAACTGTTGTCACAACCGTTTACTGGATGAAGAAATAGCAGTGACTCTTTGAAGTCGTGGATGAGTAAGGAGTGAATGGGAAGGGGAACCAGCTGTTTTCTTTGTTGGCACCTGGTCTTGATTTCACTAATACTGAACTTACTAGAAATTTCATCAATTTGGAAATACACAACATATCTTCATATATTTAGTTACTGACTAAGCTACAAAAGGTGCAAAAGTTATGCATTAACGAGATCCTATTCCAACTCATATGTTGCAAACTATTTCTCAGACTTAAAATGTGTACAAGACTTTTTTTGTGGAAAATTATGTGAAGCATAATTTCTGTAATTATAGTTCTCTTGAAAATTAAACCATTTTTGTGAAAATTTAAAAAATCAAATACATTGACTTTTAGTGGGGAAAAGCGGGTACACGCCCTCCGTATGGCGGGACGGACTGTTTTTTAGTACTGCAGCCTAAGTGCGTAATTTCCTGTTGATCCATAACTTTATAAATTACAAGTTTCTTTGCAAGGCCATCATCTACAGCAAGCAAGGATGTATTCGTTTCGTAAAGAGAAACCACCTTTTCCTTGCTACAATGTATGTTTTTGTTTCGCACTTGTTTCGCCTTTTATTTTGTTATTTTAAGTTGAATTTAGAAAAGAAAGTTTTTTCTTTTAAGGGATATTTCTAGATTATAAAACACTTAACGTCTTATTTTTTTGTGTAAATAAGTGATTACTTAGTCATTCCAGGTTTTGGCAGCATCTGTGTTTCGTCTAATCTGGTCATATGCTGCAGATTGTGCTAATTTACTTATGAAACAGAAGCACATTTTCAAATTACGAAATTATTTTCTTCACAATTTTAATGTTCTTTGCGGTAATTGCTGTGAAGGACTATTATCCTTCTCCCACAAACTGTAGATATTTTACCGAAAACTGTGACAAAGTCGTAACTACTGTGTTTTCAATTCCTCTTCGTATTTGGTTTGTTTATATCCGTACTGCCATCTTATCGAAGTATGTGCTGCAAAGTAATGCCTGCCTGTTTCTATTGTGTGTGTGTGTGTGTGTGTGTGTGTGTGTGTGTGTGTGTGTGTGTGTGTGTGTGTGTCTGTGCTTTCAGCTTATTCTCCGTTGGGTAGCAACGTGCACATAAACATAAGAAGAAAAATAACGTGAATACAAAAGAGTTGCGATTTTAAATCACTGTTTTCAATAACATATCTAAAACTAGTACCAAAAGAATAATAGTGCTTTACGGTAATTAGTTTCCAGCATATATTTTGTTAGGTTGACATTTTGTACATGAACATACCAAATATGAAGAGACACGGAGTAAACAACAGTGCTTACGACTTTAAATCACTGTTTCGGTGAAACATCCACATATCGTGACAGCAGAATAATAGCTCTACAAACAAATTGGCGCCAAGAACACGAAAATTGTGAAGAAAAAAGTTCGTGACGTGAAATAGGGATCGTTTCATAGGTGAAGTTATACTGCGACTTTGAGCAGAAGAGGGAACGCAGTTGCGACCCAAAAAGTGGAGTAACTGTTATTAATCGCTTACTCACTTAAAAATAGGACGTGAATTGTTTCATAATCAAGAAATATCATATCAAATGCTATTTTGTCTAAAACTGCCATGGTGAGACCCTCACTTAAAAATAGGACGTGAATTGTTTCATAATCAAGAAATATCATATCAAATGCTATTTTGTCTAAAACTGCCATGGTGAGACCGTGGCTGCGTACAATTAATGTAGGTTAATTCTTACAAAGAAGAAAACAGCAACCAGCTATTATTAACACTGCTATTTATTTAGGTAAATAGCGCCGTTACCGGTTTCTTACTGGCAAGTTCATCATCAGACGGCTGCTCACATGATTTTCAAGATACATTCATTTTCAAGATACATTATCGTCCGTTACCCATTTTTATTATTCCACTGTGGCGAAGTATTTTTGGTGTGTTGTTGCCGTCGAAAATTCCGAGCGATTTTGTTGTGAAGCTGCAGGATTGTATTTTTCGCATATTCCTAAATACCGGGTGATCAAAAAGTTAGTATAAATTTGAAAACTGAATAAATCACGGAATAATGTAGATAGAGAGGTACAAATTGACAAACATGCTTGGAATGGCATGGGGTTTTATAAGAACCAAAAAATGCAAACGTTCAAAAAATGTCTGACAGATGGCGCTTCATCTGATCAGAATAGCAATAATTAGCATAACAAAGTAAGACAAAGCAAAGATGATGTTCTTTACAGGAAATGCTCAATATGTCCACCATCATTGCTCAACAATAATTGTAGTCGAGGAATAATGTTGTGAACAGAACTGGAAAGCACCTCCGTAGTTATGGTGAGGCATTGCCGTCGGATGTTGTCTCTCAGCATCCCTAGAGATGTCGGTCGATCACGACACACTTGCGACTTCAGGTAACCCGAAAGCCAATAATCGTACGGACTGAGTTCTGAGGACCTGGGAGGCCAAGCATGGCAAAATGGCGGCTGAGCACACGATCATCACCAAACGACGTGCGCAAGAGATCTTTCACGTGTCTAGCAATATGGGGTGGAGCGCCATCCTGCATAAAAATCGTACGTTCCAGTAGCTGTTTATAAGCTAGGCTAGGGATGATGCAATTCTGTAACATAATTGTCATGAGCAGTGGTGGTGGTTAGTGTTTAACGTCCCGTCGACAACGAGGTCATTAGAGACGGAGCGCAAGCTGGGGTTATTGAAGGATTGGGAAGGAAATTGGCTGTGCCCTTTCAAAGGAACCATATCGGCATTTGCCTGAAACGATTTAGGTAAATCACGGAAAACCTAAATCAGGATGGCCGGAGACGGGATTGAACCGTCGTCCTCCCGAATGCGAGTCCAGTGTGCTAACCACTGCGCCACCTCGCTCGGTGTCATGAGCAGTCACTGACGTTTTGCTGTCGGACATTTTGTGAATTTTGTATTTGTTTTTTAGTTCTAATAAAACTATCTACATTATTGCGTGGTTTATTAAGTTTTCAAATTTATACTGACTTTTTGATCACCCGGTGTATTCAGCGCTTACGTAACTTGTATATCACGATATTGTGCAAAGCATCACACACACACACACACATCAAAAAGAATTTGCCACATGTGAAGTTATCACAGAGATGGAGATTTACAAACATAGTGGGTGGTTGCTGTTTTCTTCTTTGTAAAAAAAATTTTTTTTTTTTGGTCATCAGTCTACTGACTGGTTTGATGCGGCCCACCACGAATTCCTTTCCTGTGCTCATCTCTTCATCTCAGAGTAGCACTTGCAACTTACGTCCTCAATTATTTGCTTGACGTATTCCAATCTCTGTCTTCCTCTACAGTTTTTGCCGTCTACAGCTCCCTCTAGTACCATGGAAGTCATTCCCTCATATCTTAGCAGATGTCCTATCATCCTGTCCCTTCTCCTTATCAGTGTTTTCCACATATTCCTTTCCTCTCCGATTCTGCGTAGAACCTCCTCATTCCTTACCTTATCAGTCCACCTAATTTTCAACATTCGTCTATAGCACCACACATCAAATGCTTCGATTCTCTTCTGTTCCGGTTTTCCCACAGTCCATGTTTCACTACCATACAATGCTGTACTCCAGACGTACATCCTCAGGAATTTCTTCCTCAAATAAAGGCCGGTATTTGATATTAGTAGACTTCTCTTGGCCAGAAATGCCTTTTTTGCCATAGCGAGTCTGCTTTTGATGTCCTCCTTGCTCCGTCCGTCATTGGTTATTTTACTGCCTAGGTAGCAGAATACCTTAACTTCACTGACTTCGTGACCATCAATCCTGATGTAAAGTTTCTCGCTGTTCTCATTTTTACTACTTCTCATATTACCTTCGTCTTTCACCGATTTACTCTCAAACCATACTGTGTACTCACTAGACTGTTCATTCCGTTCAGCAGATCATTTAATTCTTCTTCTCTTTCACCCAGGATAGCAATGTCATCAGCGAATCGTATCATTGATATCCTTCCACCTCGTATTTTAATTCCATTACTGAACCTTTCTTTTATTTCCATCATTGCTTCCTCGATGTACAGATTGAAGAGTAGGGGCGAAAGGCTACAGCCTTGTCTTACACCCTTCTTAATACGAGCACTTCGTTCTTGATCGTCCACTCTTATTATTCCCTCTTGGTTGTTGTACATATTGTATATGACCCGTCTCTCACTATAGCTTACCCCTACTTTTTTCAGAATCTTGAACAGCTTGCACCATTTTATATTGTCGAACGCTTTTTCCTGGTCGACAAATCCTCTGGACGTGTCTTGATTTTTCTTTAGCCTTGCTTCCATTATTAGCCGTAACGGCAGAATTGCCTCTCTCTTGCCTTTACTTTTCCTAAAGACAAACTGATCGTCACCTAGCGCATTCTCATATATTACTGTTGTAAGCAGCTTCGATGCATGAGCTGTTAAGCTGATTGTGCGATAATTCTCGCACTTGTCAGGTCTTGCCGTCTTCGGAATTGTGTGGATGATGCTTTTCCGAAAGTCAGATGGTATGTCGCCAAACTCATATAATCTACACACCAACGTGAATAGTCGTTTCGTTGCCACTTCCCCTAATGATTTTAGAAATTCTGATGGAATGTTATCCATCCCTTCTGCCTTATTTGACCGTAAGTCCACCAAAGTTCTTTTAAATTCCGATTCTAATACTGGATCACCTATCTCTTCTAAATCTAATCCTGTTTCTTCTTCTATCACATCAGACAAATCTTCACCCTCATAGAGGCTTTCAATGGATTCTTTCCACCTATCTGCTCTCTCCTCTGCATTTAACAGTGGAATTCCCGTTGCACTCTTAATGTTACCACCGTTGCGTTTAATGTCACCACAGGTTGTTTTGACTTTCCTGTATGCTGAGTCTGTCCTTCCGACAATCGTATCTTTTTCGATGTCTTCACATTTTTGCTGCAGCCATTTCGTCTTAGCTTCCCTGCACTTACTATTTATTTCATTCCTCAGCGACTTGTATTTCTGTATTCCTGACTTTCCCGGAACATGTCTGTGCTTCCTCCTTTCATCAGTCAACTGAAGTATTTCTTCTGTTACCCATTGTTTCTTCGCAGCTACCTTCTTTGTACCTATGTTTTCCTTCCCAACTTCTGTGATGGCCCTTTTTAGAGATGTCCATTCCTCTTCAACTGTGTTGCTTACTGCGCTATTCCTTGTTGCTGTATCTATAGCGTTAGAGAACTTCAAACGTATCTCGTCATTCCTTAGAACTTCCGTATCCCACTTCATACCGTATTGATTCTTCCTGACTAATGTCTTGATCTTCAGCCTACTCTTCATCACTACTATATTGTGATCTGAGTCTATATCTGCTCCCGGGTACGCCTTACAATCCAGTATCTGATTTCGGAATCTCTGTCTTACCATGATGTAATCTAATTGAAATCTTCCCGTATCCCCCGGCCTTTTCCAAGTATACCTCCTCCTCTTGTGATTCTTGAACAGGGTGTTCGCTATTACTAGCTGAAACTTGCTATAGAACTCAATTAGTCTTTCTCCTCTTTCATTCCTTGTCCCAAGCCCATATTCTCCTGTAAACTATTCTTCTACTCCTTCCCCTACAACTGCATTCCAGTCGCCCATGACTATTAGATTTTCGTCCCCCTCTACATATTGCATTACGCTTTCAATATCCTCATACACTTTCTCTATCTGTTCATCTTCAGCTTGCGACGTCGGCATGTATACCTGAACTATCGTTGTCGGTGTTGGTCTGCTGTCGATTCTGATTAGAACAACCTGGTCACTGAACTGTTCACAGTAACAGACCCTCTGCCCTACCTTCCTATTCATAACGAATCCTACACCTGTTATACCATTTTCTGCTGCTGTTGATATTACCCGATACTCATCTGACCAGAAATCCTTGTCTTGCTTCCACTTCACTTCACTGACCCCTACTATATCTAGATTGATCCTTTGCATTTCCCTTTTCAGATTTTCTAGTTTCCCTACCACGTTCAAGCTTCTGACATTCCACGCCCCGACTCGTAGAACATTATCCTTTCGTTGATTATTCAATCTTTTTCTCATGGTAACCTCCCCCTTGGCAGTCCCCTCCCGGAGATCCGAATGGGGGACTATTCCGGAATCTTTAGCCAATGGAGAGATCATCATGACACTTCTTGAACTACAGGCCACATCTCCTGTGGATACACGTTACGTGTCTTTAATGCAGTGGTTTCCATTGCCTTCTGCATCCTCATGTCGTTGATCATTGCTGATTCTTCCGCCTTTAGGGGCAATTTATCACCCCTAGGACAAGAGAGTGCCCTGAACCTCTATCCGCTCCTCCACCCTCTTTGACAAGGCCGTTAGCAGAATGAGGCTGACTTGTTATGCTGGAAGTCTTCGGCCGCCAATGCTGACTATTTATCAAAATTTAAGCAGTTGCGGGGACCGAAGACGTTTTGATCATGAATCAAAGACGCTACCCCTAAACCTACATTAATTATCATATCAAACCAAGACTGGTTCGTTATGGATTCAACTAACAAGGGAATCTCCCCATCGCAACCCCCCTCAGATTTAGTTTAAGTTGGTACAGTGGATAGGCTTTGAAAAACTGAACACAGATCAATCGAGAAAACAGGAAGAAGTTGTATGGAACTATGAAAAAATAAGCAAAACATACAAACTGAGTAGTCCATGAGCAACATAGGCAACATCAAGTACAAAGTGTCGTCAGGAGCGTCGAGGTCCCGTGGTTAGCGTGAGTAGCTGCGGACCGAGAGGTCCTTGGTTCAAGCCTTGCCTCGAATGAAAAGTTTAATTTCTTTATTTCAGTTTATGTGATAAATTTTCATGTTTTCATCACTTTTTGGGAGTGATTATCACATCCACAACAAAAGCTAAATCGGGCAAGGTAGAAGAATCGTTTTACCCATTCGCCAAGTGTACAAGTTATGTGGGTCAACAACATATTCCTGTCATGTGACGCACATGTTGTCACCAGTGTCGTATAGAATATATCAGACGTGTTTTCCTGTGGAGGAATCGGTTGACCTATGACCTTGAGATCAAATGTTTTCGGTTCCCATTGTAGAGACACTTTCTTTCGTGTACTAATCGCACGTTTTTGCGGTGCGGTAGCAAAACAGACACTAAACTTAGTTCAGTGAACAGAGACGCCAATGAACGAACGGACAGGTCATAACTCTGCGAAAATAGAGAGAGTAAAATTTTCACTCGAGGGAAGACTTCAACCAAAAACCTCTCGTTCCGCAGCTGCTCACGCTAACGAGGGGACCACGCCGCTGCTGACCTTATATTACCATTGTTATTGCCTATCTTGCGCATGGACTACTCAGTTTGTATATTTTGCTTTTTTTTATAGTTCCACACAACTTCTTCCTGTTTTCTCGATTGATCTGTGTTCAGTTTTTCAAGGCCTTTCCACTGTGCCAACTTACAACTAAATCTGAGGGGGGGGGGGGGGGGTGCGACGGGGAGGTTCCCTTGTAAGTTGCCTTACAGTAAAAGGTGAAAAGCGTCTGGAACACTTCAAATACGTTGCAGAAAGGAAAAAGCGGTTTTTCTTTATGAGAAACAAACTTCATAAATAATTTGCCCTATTTGTTAATCTTTGGACAAATTTGCGTGCGGTGATACGTGGAAGCAGCGGACGGGCAGGGATCCGTGACTGGCAAACAGCAGCAAGGCAAATAGAGGCAGGCCGCGGCAGATGCAGATCCCGACACGGCGGTAGGCCGAGGGCGGGTGTCCCGGGACACCGCAGCAGCTGCAATCAGGGGCGGCAGGAACGGGCGACACCCGGCCACCGCAGCAGGGAGGCGAGGGCGGGGCCCGACAACACCTGCGGCTTGCGGCGACGGCGGCGGAAGCAGCACAGGCTGCGGAAGGCTGGCTGCGGTACAGCTCCGCCGCCAACGAAACGGGCAATGCGTCTCCAGGCATTCTGCAAGAGGGGATCATGGTATTTGACGACACCTGTTGCAGTGTATAGTGTTTCATTGGGACTGTAACAGTTGTCTACAGCAAACTTGCATCGGCGGTGTATTAAGTACGAATTGGGGTGACAATCACTATAACAAAGGCGTCCCACGGCTGGTGTCATTTTGGATAAAATAATTTTCGGTACTGGGCTACGTTATGTAACTGCTAAAACAGCTAAGTAGTCGACGTTCCGAACGACTTGTTACCGTCCTTTTCAGCAGTGACCCGCGGTGAAGAGAACTACAGGAGTCGGTAGAAACGTCGGCAATTTAGCTGTTTTAATACCCTACTGCCCATTAAAATTGGTACACCAAGAAGAAATGCATATGATAAACGTTTATTCATTGGATAAATATATTATAGTATATGTGATTACATTTTCACGCAATTTGGGTGCATAGATCCTGAGAAATCAGTACCCAGAACAACTACCTCTGGCCGTAATAACGACCGTAATACGTCTGGGCATTGAGTAAAACAGAGCTTGGATGGCGTGTACAGTTAAAGCTGCCCATGCCGCTTCAACACGATACCGCAGTTCATCAAGAGTAGTGACTGGCGTATTGTGACGAGCCAGTTGCTCGGTCACCATTGACCAGACATTTTCAATTGGTGAGAGATCTGGAGAATGTGCTGGCCAGGACAGCAGTCGAACATTTTCTGTGTCCAGAAATGCAACACGCGGTCGTGCATTATCCTGCTGAAATGTAGGGTTTCACAGGGATCGAATGAAGGCTAGAGACACGGGTCGTAACACATCTGAAATGTAATGTCCAATGTTTAAAGTGCCGTCAATGCGAACAAGAGGTGACTGAGAGGTGTAACCAATGGCACCCCATACCATTACGCCGGTTGATACGCCAGTATGGCGATGACGAAGACACGCTTCCTATGTGCATTCACCGCGACATCGCCAATCACGGATGCGAACATCATGATTCTGTAAACAGAACCTGGGATTCATCCATAAAAATGACGTTTTGCCATTCGTGCTCCATTTTCGTCGCTGAGTACACCATCGCAGGCGCTCATGTTGGTGATGCAGCGTCAAGGATAACCACATCCATGGTCTCCGAGCTGATAGTCCATGCTGTTGCAAACGTCGTCGAACTGTTTGTGCAGATGGTTGAGGTCTAGCAAACGTCTCCATCTGTTGACTCAGGGATCGAGACGTGGCTGCACGATCCGTTACAGCCACGCAGGTAAGATGCCTGTCATCTCGACTGCTACCGATACGAGGCCGTTGGGATCCATCACGGCGTTCCGTATTACCCTCCTGAACCCATCGATTCCATATTCTGCTAACAGTCATTGGATCTCGACCATCGCGAGCAGCAATGTCGCTATAGGATAAACTGCAATCGCGGTAGGTTGCAATCCGACCTTTGTCAAAGTCGGAAACATTTCTCCTCTTTAAACAACGCATCACAACAACGTTTCACTACGCAACGCCGGTCTACTGCTTTTTGTGTAAGTGAAATCAGTTGGAAACTTTCCTCAAGTCAGCACGTTGTAGGTGTCGGCACCGGCGCGAACCTTGTGTAAATGCTCTGGAAAGCTAATCATTTACATATCACAGCATCTTCTTCCTGTCGGTTAAATTTCTCCTCCGTAGCAAATTTAATGGCCAGTAGTGTAGTTACAATGACGCGGCCTAATATAAAAAGGTATTTTATGCAAAAAGAGGCGGTTTCATTACGGCAGGACCTTCACAAGAAGTTTCAACGAGCAACTTTCGCCTTCGATCGCGAAAATATTTTATTACCTATCAACAACATGGGGAGAAATGATCATCGTAATAAAATAAGAGAAATCGGAGATCGCACTGTAAGATTTAAAGTTTCATTTTTCCCACGTTCTGTTCGTGAATGGAACGGTAGACAAACAGCTTGAAGGAGGTTTGATAAACCCTCTACCAAGCATGAAAAATTATAAACATCTCTTATGTCTCTCTTTCTCTATCTCTATAAATTCAAGATGCCTCCTCTCATCTGTGTGTATGTGCTTCAGGAATTGCTGTATGGGTTTTGATCGAATTACACTATCAGATTCACTGACTCACGAAGGTTTTCCTATAAAACTTGTAAATGTTTCGTACAAATTATCTGAATTGTGATGAATGTAACCTGTAAAAGCGGAGCCACTGCTACCTAGTGAACAGCGGTCATAGCTGGTCTAAATAGTAGGGCCTTGCTGCATCAGAAACCACATCCGCATGCGTACCGAGTCAGACAATCTACTGGTGGCGGCACGGTAGCTCAGTGGCTGTTCTCTGCAATAAAAGCATTCAACGATGAAACTGAACGAGTGTCATGTGGCGTCCGCCCAAATCAAATGCCGAAAAAAAGAGAAAAAACTGGTAGAGTGCTATAATTGAAAGATTGTCAGGTCGAATCCTGGCTCCGTCGATCTTTCTTTTCACTCTGTCTTTTAACGTAGAATTCCCTTGTCAGTGATATGGACATTCGCCCGAATCGTGGCTTGAATTCCTTGTTACACTGTAGCTCCCTTTTCCCTGGTTGGATAACTGATTGGAGATATATAAGTCACCTAAGTGACATCCAGTTAACCGCAATCGTTTCCGAACAGAGGCAAAGCGGAAGAAACATAATAATCCAAAACCTGTGGTTTTCAATTATTCACGCGTAGAGTAAAACGCAGATAGGGATGTAGCTTCACTTCTTTTATACATTGGAAAGCCAAAGAAACTGATACATCTGTCCAATATCGTGTAGGGCCCCCACGAGCACGCAGATGTGACGCGACACGACTCAGATAATCTCTGAAGTAGTGCTGGAAGAATCTGATACCGTGAGTCCTGCAGTCCCTAAGAGTACGAGGGGGTGCAGATCTCTTCTGAACAGTATGTTGCAAGGCATCCCAGATATGCTCAAGAATGTTCATGTCTGGCAAGTATGGTGGCCATCGGAAATGTTTAAACTCAAAAGAGCGTTCGTGGAGCCACGCTATAGTAATTATGGACGGGTGGGACGTTTCATTGTCCTGCTAGAATTTCCCAAGTCCGTCGGAATGCACAATGGACATGAATGGATGTAAGTGATCAGACATGATGCTTACATACTTGTAACCTGTCAGAGTCATATCTACAAGTGTCAGGGGTCCCATATCACTCCAACTACTCAGGCCCCATACTATTACAGAGCCTACATCAGCTTGAATTGTCTCTGCTGACATACATGGTCGAAGGATTCATGAGGTTGTCTCCATACCCCTACACGTCCATCTGCTCGATACAATTTGAAACGAGACTCATCCGACCAGGCAACATGTTTCCAGCCATCAATAGTCCAATGTCGGTGTTGATGGGCCTAGGCGAGGCGTAAAACTTTGCATCGTGTAGTCATCAAGGGTACACCAGTGGGCCTTTGGTTCCGAAAGCCCATATCGATTATGTTTCGTTGAATGGTTCGCACGCTGACACTTACTGGTGGCCCAGCGTAGAAATCTGGAGCATTTTGCGGAAGGGTTGCACTTCTGTCACGTTGAACGATTCTCTTCAGTCGACGTTGGTCCCGTTCTTGCAGGAACTTTTCCCGGGCTCAGAGATGTAAGAGATGTAAGGTTTCACCGGATTGTTGATATTCATGGTGCTCTCGTGAATTGCTATACGGGAAATTCCCCATGTCATCGCTACCTCGGAGATGTGGTGTCCTATCGCTCGTTGGCCGACTATAACACCACGTTCAGATTTAGTTAAACCTTGATAACCTGCCATAGCAGCAGTAACCGATTTAACAACCGCGTCAGACACTTGTCTTATTTAGGCGTCCTGTCTGTATCATACCTCTCTGTTTGAATACACATGCTGTACCAGTTTCTATGGTGCTTTAGTGTATAAAAATCTCTTTGCAGTCAGAAAGTTGCAGCCGGCCAAGATACAAGCAGCAACAGGGAAGTAACCGATTTTGTGACTTTTAGGAGTTCCTAACCAGGAGCGAATTTTAGAATATAACCTGTGTGTTTTAATACACTCCTGGAAATTGAAATAAGAACACCGTGAATTCATTGTCCCAGGAAGGGGAAACTTTATTGACTCATTCCTGGGGTCAGATACATCACATGATCACACTGACAGAACCACAGGCACATAGACACAGGCAACAGAGCATGCACAATGTCGGCACTAGTACAGTGTATATCCACCTTTCGCAGCAATGCAGGCTGCTATTCTCCCATGGAGACGATCGTAGAGATGCTGGATGTAGTCCTGTGGAACGGCTTGCCATGCCATTTCCACCTGGCGCCTCAGTTGGACCAGCATTCGTGCTGGACGTGCAGACCGCGTGAGACGACGCTTCATCCAGTCCCAAACATGCTCAATGGGGGACAGATCCGGAGATCTTGCTGGCCAGGGTAGTTGACTTACACCTTCTAGAGCACGTTGGGTGTCACGGGATACATGCGGACGTGCATTGTCCTGTTGGAACAGCAAGTTCCCTTGCCGCACTAGGAAAGGTAGAACGATGGGTTCGATGACGGTTTGGATGTACCGTGCACTATTCAGTGTCCCCTCGACGATCACCAGAGGTGTACGGCCAGTGTAGGAGATCGCTCCCCACACCATGATGCCGGGTGTTGGCCCTGTGTGCCTCGGTCGTATGCAGTCCTGATTGTGGCGCTCACCTGCACGGCGCCAAACACGCATACGACCATCATTGGCACCAAGGCAGAAGCGACTCTCATCGCTGAAGACGACACGTCCCCATTCGTCCCTCCATTCACGCCTGTCGCGACACCACTGGAGGCGGGCTGCACGATGTTGGGGCGTGAGCGGAAGACGGTCTAACGGTGTGCGGGACCGTAGCCCAGATTCATGGAGACGGTTGCGAATGGTCCTCGCCGATACCCCAAGAGCAACAGTGTCCCTAATTTGCTGGGAAGTGGCGGTGTGGTCCCCTACGGCACTGCGTAGGATCCTACGGTCTTGGCGTGCATCCGTGCGTCGCTGCGGTCTGGTCCCAGGTCGACGGGCACGTGCACCTTCCGCCGACCACTGGCGACAACATCGATGTACTGTAGAGACCTCACGCCCCACGTGTTGAGCAATTCGGAGGTACGTCCACCCGGCCTCCCGAATGGCAACTATACGCCCTCGCTCAAAGTCCGTCAACTGCACATACGGTTCACGTCCACGCTGTCGCGGCATGCTACCAGTGTTAAAGACTGCGATGGAGCTCCGTATGCCACGGCAAACTGGCTGACACTGACGGCGGCGGTGCACAAATGCTGCGCAGCTAGCGCCATTCGACGGCCAACACCGCGGTTCCTGGTGTGTCCGCTGTGCCGTGCGTGTGATCATTGGTTGTACAGCCCTCTCGCAGTGTCCGGAGCAAGTATGGTGGGTCTGACACACCGGTGTCAATGTGTTCTTTTTTCCATTTCCAGGAGTGTAGTTTACTTTCTTGAGTTTCTGCGCGTTAATTTAATATCTAATAGCCTCAGTCCTCGCGTTTTGTTTGTGTCGGAAAGTAAACCGATTGTGTGTCATATTACAAGTTCCTAATCAGGGGCGAATTGTTTAGTTTCAACTGAGTGCTTCGGTAGTTAGGTTTTTGAATCTCTGTGTATAAATTTAGTTTATTAGACACAGTTCCTGCGTTTTCATCAGTGCCAACGGTAGAGTTGCGCAGCACGTGCCGATAGTAAGTTTATGTTAATAGATTAGTTTTCCACATTCTTTAGTATGGAAACGCATTTCGGTGGTTGTTTGCGGATGCGAGCCGGGTTGGTGACACTTCACTCTCAGCTTCAGGCTGTGATGGCTTCGGTTACACAGATTGAGGCTGCAGTGGATGGGCACCACTGTTGTGGGCCGGCCGTGGGGATCCAACTAACGTCCAGCACGTCCGAGGCCTCCGTCGGTCATCACCGGTGGCCAGCCAGTTACTGCTCGCACTAAGGCTGCCTCCTCACCTGCGGTCGACTGGGAGGTAGGCCCGGCGCGTAGCACGCGGCCGCACGTATGGCCTCCCCGGCTTGTTTGACAAACAGGTTCCAGGTGCCGTCTATGGCTGATGCTGGGCCAGATGCTGTCGCCTGTACTGTTTCAGAGGAAATCTCTCAGCCTGCAAGATCCGGACAATCTCAGAGGGTGGGATTTTTGATAATTAGGAGCTCCAACGTTAGACACGTTATGGGGCCCATTAGGGACATGGCTGCCAAGAAGGGAAAGAAAACCAATATGCACTCCGTGTGCATACCGTGTGGAGTCATTCCAGATGTGGAACGGATCCTCTCGGATGCCATGAAGAGCAAAGGGTTGCTCACATCGGTACCAATGACGTATGTCACTTTGGCTCAGAAGAGATCCTTTCTGGTTTGGAGCGGCTAACAGAAGTGGGCAAGGCTGCCAGTCTTGCTTGTAAGATGAAAACAAAGCTGACCATTTGCAGCATAGTGGACAGGACCGATTGCGGAGCTCTCGTAAAGATCCGAGTGGAGGGTCTGTTCAGAGGCTCATACGGTTCTGCGATCGCGTAGGTTGCAGTTTCCTCGACTTGCGTCAAAGGGTGGCTCGATTCCGGGTTCCAATGAATAGGTCAGCTGTCCACTATACGCAGCAGACGGGTTCTCGGGTAGCAGGGGCTGAGTGCCTTGGACAGGGCGGTTTTTTAGATTAGAGGGTCTCGGGAAAACACAAGAATGGCTTCAATGACAAAGGTTGCATGCCGAACACAGGAACCATCGGTATAACAGTAGTAAATTGTCGTAGTTGTGTTGGAAAGTACCAGAGCCCCAAGCGATAACAGAAAGCTCTGATGGTCAAATCGTTATAGGTACTGAAAGCTGGCTAAAACCAGAGTCAAAATTTATGCGAATAACATAACGGTGTTCCGAAAGGATAGGCTAAACACGGTTGGCGGTGGTGTGTTTGTTGCTATTAGAAGTAATTTATCTTGTCGCGAAATTGTTTATGGCTCCACGCGAACAGTAAACGGTTGTGAAAACACACTTGATCTCTTAGCAACAAATAATCCTGAGTTAATAACGAGCATCAAAACGGATACAGGGATTAGTAAACACACGGCAGTCGTAGCGAGACTGAATATTGTGTCCCCCAAATCATCCTAAAATTAACAAAAAATATACCTATTCAGAAAAGCAGATAAAAATTCACGTCATGCCTGCCTGAGAGAAATAGTATCGGCAGCAATTGAGAGCTTTATACCTAATAAATTAACAAACGATGGAGCTGATCTTCCTTGGAACACAAAACGGGTCTGAACACTGTTGCAGAAAACAAACATGTCGAATTTAAACAGACGCTGAATCCCCAAGTTGGCGACCATTTACGGAAGCTCGAAATTTAGCGCGGACTTCAATGCTAGATGCTTATAACAATTTCCACTACGAAACTTTGTCTCGAAACCTGGCAGAAAATCCAAAGAGATTCTGGTCGCTTGTGAGGTATGTTAGCGGCAAGAAACAATAGTAATGAAATTGCGAGCTTATGGAATATCCTCTCAGTTAGGTGACTGGATTTGTGATTTCCTGCCAGAGAGGCCACAGTTCGTGCTAATTGACGAAAAGTCATCGAGTAAAACGGAAGTGATTTCTAGCGTTCCCCAAGGCAGTGTTTTAGGCACTTATCTAAATAAACGATTTGTGAGACAATCCGAGCAGACGTCTTAGGTTATTTACAGATGATGCTGTCGTTTATCGACTTATAAAGTCATCAGAAGATCGACACAAATAGCAAGGCGATTCAGAAATGATATCTGAATGGTTTGAAAATTGGCAGTTGACCCACATGAGTGCTAAAAGGAATTCTTTAAACTTCGGTTACACGATAAATCAGTCAAATCTAAAGGCCTTAAATTGAATTAAATACCTAGGAATTACAATTACGAACAACTTAAACTGGAAGGAACATATAGAAAAATGTTGTGGGGAGGGCTAGCGAAAGATTGTGTTTTATTGGCAGGACACTTAGAAAATGTAACAGATCTACTACGCAGACTGCCTACACTACGCTTCTCCGTCCTCTTTTAGAATATTGCTGCTCTGTGTGGGATCCTTACCATGTAGGACTGACGGAGTACATCGAAAAAGTTCAAAGAATGGCAGCACGTTTTGTATTACCGCGAAATATGGGAGAGTGTGTCTCTGAAACGATACAGGTTTTGGGCTGGACATCTTTAAAAGAAAGGCGTTTTTCGTTGCGATGGAATCTTCTCGCGGTGTTCCAATCGGCAACTTTCTCCTCCGAATGCGAAAATATTTTGTTGACACTGACCTACATAGGGAGAAATAATCAGCACGATAAAGGAAATCAGAGCTCGTACGGAAAGTTAAAGGTGTTCGTTCTTTCCGCACGCAATACGAGATTGGAATAACAGAAAATCGTGAAGGTCGTTCGATGAACCCTCTGCCAGGCACTTAAATGTGATCTGCGGAGTATCGATGTAGATGTAGATACATCAGCGCAGCAGACGACCCCACTTCCAGCTCTCTGGTTTCTTTTAATCAGTCCTAGATGTGGACACGATTCCTTTGGCGTCGCACGGCCTTTTGCCATAAAGGGTCCATGACAAAGAATTGTGACAATGAGTCTCAAAGAACCACCATAAAGCGTGAGAGTTCCACGAGACGCGTGCTGTAACACGAGCTACCCATGTCATGAGTGTTTCTTCTTATTTTTTCTTTTGTTTGTGCCTAATCTGCCAGCCGTCGATACATATTGAATCTCTCTCTCTCTCTCTCTCTCTCTCTCTCTCTCTGACACACACACACACACACACACACACACACACACACACACTTTAGCATTCAGTATTTACATTGGTTGTACACGTATTACTGACATCACAATGTGCTCCTATCATTGCCATGAGATGCCACTCCAAACGTCAAATGTGTATGAAACACATAACAATAATGGCTCCATATAATTTTTCCGATGCGCACCGCTTACATCGTGTAACTTATATGAAAATGATGTTATTCATTTTGAACTTGGTTCTCTGAATACTATTCGTGGCCTGCAAACAAAATACTCTACGCCAGTGAAGTCGTCTGGCCGTAGAAACTTAATGCTCTCAATGCAAAGCCTGGCCGGATCGCTAGTAACTCACAAATGAAACTGGCTTACTTCAGAGAAGCCACAGCGCATTCTTATAATCTGGAATCTAAATTATTCCGCATGCCCGTCTCCATGCTAATACGGGGTATTCACATGGATCTCGTAAGATGACATCAATTGACACCGATCCCGTACATTTATTTCTGCGAACACAAAAGACTTTCGAATTCAAGCCTTCTCATTAATCTCTATGTATTACTATTCACTTTAGCTCCACGTGGACTTTTCCAGAGACGTTTTCCCCAGACTGAACTCAACCGATCCAAAATAACTACAGACTCTGCTCACTCGTTACTGAAAGCAAATCTCGGTGCAATAAGACAATGCCCCGGTCGTCAGAAAAGTAACAACAGAAATAGTGGGCGGTATGGTTTATGAATGCTATGCGAAAGAGTAGAAGTGTGGAAGGCACAGAATCGGCCGCGTTCAAGGGTAAGCCTCAGCAATAGTCAAGCGGGAGAGTGTTCTGCAAACCTAAATGATCGAGGAAACGGTTCAGATAATCTATTCAAAGTTATCAGACCATACACTTATAGTTGAATTACCCCTAGGAACAGGTAGTTTATAAAAACGTCCACCTCAGCGCCTTGTCTTCAAAATCTTTCACAACGTGATAACGATGGAAGATGATGAGACCACCCCCCCCCCCCCCCCACTTTATAGCCACTCCGTCAACTTGTTCAAAATAGTTTTCATGTTTTTCTCAGGTTTCATCACTGGGGCGGTATACCCATCCTTCGGTTAGGGTGCAGCAGCGACCACTTCTAGCGTATGTGCCGTTGATCTTCCGCGATATATAAATGGGATGTGGTTCACGGTATGATCAGTTCCGGCAAGATCAGCGAACAGCATTCTCAGATTAAGCCGGTGAATAGATGGACCGTGGAAATTTTGTTTCCGCATCACTGGATTGTCCTGCTGCAGACCCGACAAGAATAATAACAGGTAGGTGACCGGGACTGGATACGGGATACGTAAATATGTAAGTTATTTCAACAGACCAGAACATTTAGGAGATTAAGAAACCTGTGATAGTAAACCAGCTCGTTCATGGAAACAAGTAGCTAATGAAGCAATTAGGCAACCATCGAAAATGTGTTCTCCTAGTAAACAACATTTTTGGAATATATAACTGCTACAGCTCGACGGAAGAAGCTATTAGGTTGTTGTATAAGTTGGTCGCGTTTTTAGTTTTGCATGTTACCATTCCGGTTAAAATTAGTTTATTTATCGTTTTTCATTTTTATTTGTACTTCAGTTTTGCTATTTGAGTTCACATACTGTCATTTTATCATTTCGTGATAGTGACAGGAGCCATGGGCGATAGAAAACGGAATGCCAAATGTAGAAATCGGAACATTTGTGACATATTCTTCTGTTTCAGATCAATAGAGCGGTGACAGCAGCGGAGGCAGCCAGCAGCATTCGCGCCGTTTATGGGGATAATGCCATTGAACAGAGGACACCAGTGGTTTTCTCTTTTTAAGCAGTGACATAGGGACTCTCGACGTTCAGGGAGACCTTCGGCGTTTGAATGCATTAATCCACATTGATCTACGTCAGTGTACTCGTTAATTGGCATATGCGAAGAGCTGTGATCACTCCAACATCGAGCTACATTTGCATGCAGTTGGGGCATTCCAAAAATCAGGTGTGTATGTACTGCGTGCTCTAAGCCAAAATCACAAAAAACAGTGGGCGGACATATGTGCATCTCTTTCTGGTTCAAATGGCTCTGAGCAATTTGGGACTTAACATCTGAGGTCATCAGTTCCCTAGGACTTAGAACTACTTAAACCTAACTAACCTAAGGACATCACACACATCCATGCCCGAGGCAGGATTCGAACCTGCGACCGTAGTGGTGACGGGGTTCCAGACTGAAGCGCCTAGAACCACTAGGCCACTAAGGCCGCTATCTCTTTCTGGTCTTCATCATTTGTTTTCTCAAGAACACTGGCCATTCCTATCCTGTATCGTTACTGATGACGAAAAGTGATGTCCTTACGCTAACATAAGAAAAAAAAAACATGGTTAAGCCCAAACAAAGCAGCAACACCCCCTAGAAAGACCTGCCCGCATCTACAAAAGATGTTTTGCATGTGGTGGTGTTTGTACTACCAATTACTTCCCGGAGGTATAACCATCATTGCTGACGTCGTTGTCAACAACTATTTTTTTTACATGTCCAATTGGTTTATTTGTCACCACAGAGTACAAAATAATGCCACCTATTACAAAACTTTCAGTAGTGCAAAACATACGTATTAACTGGCCATAACATAACTGATTACAGGATTAATATTTAATCATTCATATTTTTTTTTGTCTGCAGGAATAATCATAATTGTCTCATGGCAAGTCAAAGCTTTGAGCTCCTCCTTGCGATAATGACCGTCGCCCAGGTGAAGATCCAGACCGGTGAAGGAGAATGCCCGTGCCGCGCGAAGAGTAACCGTCACGTTGGATGTCAATTGTCCTTTAGAGCTACAGCTATAAAAATGTTTCCTCCGAGTCGGATTCGAAGTTGTGACCTATTGATTTCTGCTTACAGAACCTCTACAGTCCACCTAAATTCTTCAAGTCTTTAGTTCGAGTTTTTATTCCTTTGTGAGTGTTTTGTGATTTTCGTTCGGAATTACTTGCAGTGTATGAGAGATGGTTCTGTTGAGGCCTTCTAAGCTACCCTAGTGGCTTCGAGGACCACGAAGTCCCCACCATACTTAGCCTTAAGCACCTATTCCCTACACGTTCCACAACAAGAAATTGAGCAACTACGTATCATATCCTACACCAGATTTTTGAAAATGAGTATTTAGCATCTTTTCAAATTGTACTTTGCGATGGTTTAATGAGAGTGTGCGAAAAATACTCTTTTTCGATATACGTTTTGAATTCCAGTAGGCTGTAATCTATGTTCTTTTTAATAATATAATCGACGTGATTCCCGAAAAGCCACTCTATGACCTTGTTTATCTTGTAGGGATAAGCTACCTGATGTGTAACCACTAAGTCGGAAATTTCTACATGTTTACTATAAGTTCTGATACGGCGTACTAATTGGAATTAAAGAAAACATGGAAGGGAGGACCCACCAATATAGCTTTATTTTCACACAACCTAGTTATTTAACGATTCTCGCATATAACTATAAATTTTTCTTCAACAAAATGAACTAATTTGTAACATTCTTTTGACCTGAAACATTTAGTTGAATAAGCTTTTGCGAAAGCAATCTGAAGTACTGTATTGCAAAACAGCAAACAATACGACAATGATTACAAGACGGCCGGACCTGCAGCCCACCCGTTGTCGGGTGAAACAACGGTGTTTACTGCCGCGCTGGACACAGTATCTCTTATTAGATACGCTTCTGCAACACATGAAAACTGTATAAGCACCATTGATGACAAGAGTGATTCAGTTACTCAAAGCACATAACTTCTAATTTGAAATCTGTATGTGGCAAGGTTCGGGGTTAAGATGACAATGATAAGGTTTACTCCAAAGCAATCAACCTCTTAATTTCAATCGGCCACGAAGGTGCGACTGGATTCCAGCCCGTCCCTTCTGACAATTTTATTTTGACTAAAGCCCTGGTGACAGATGGCTGTTAATATTCTTTCACTGATCTTGGGATATGCAACTAAAGTTGCCCCAATGATGCAGGCTAATGAGTGGCACCACCGTATTACGACAAACATTTTTGGTGTAAAACATTTAGATAACAAGTTATGACAAGGAAATGTTTAGAGTAATAAATAATTACTATCTGTATTCCATTCAGTTTAGATCATAAAGTACACAACAGCGTAACGTGCAGCTAGGAGCGCTAAGAAAAGGACGACAGTACTAAACGCTGTTGCTCCAGCATTTGTTCTCTAAAAAAATATAAATTCAAAGTTGACACACAATACTTTTGAGTTACATATATAGTCAATCATGTTACCTTCGGATTTGGGAATCCGTCAATTTGGTTTAGAAATTTTCTATTATAATTTGACATAAAATTTTTACCTCGGGACTATTGTCAAATGTCGAGTGAAATCATGCGATAGAAAAGTGTATATTGGCCAATTAATATCCCTAACTTTTAAAGGTAGTAACAGCTCTACATTACTATAAGTGATCCTCGTTTGTGAAGCACTAAAATATGTTGAAGCATATTGTTCCCTGTTTAGTTACATGTAAAGCCTCTTCAGCTATCCTCACATCTGTTTTACATTGAGTTCAGCTTCATAACGCACAAAAAATTTTAGCACACAGACGAAAGTTTCAAGCTACAATATGCAGCTATAAGCAGGCAGTAAATAGTGACGAGTAATTGTAGGATCGAGAACACAGATGCAAGAATAGGGTGGTGAATCGCACAAGTAAGCCATTGGCAATTTACGTAACGCCAGTGTCAAGTTAAGTTAACCTCTAAATGTAACAGACTCCAGTTTACCACTAGTATTTTATAATACTGTAGGATTCTTTCATCGTACGGTCTTCAGTAACTTAAACTCACTGTCCCTAGGTATACGAAAAACAGTCTACTAGCTGTAAAAAGGCTCTGTAAATGTCAGCATCATTCAGCGGTATTACACAGCGCCCCAAGTTCCCGACATACAAATGTAACAGGTGCTTGTCGCTGTGCCTCTGTACTCGTCTTGTGGGAACCATCGGTCTTGTTTTTTCAGACCGATATAAATTATTTATAAAGTAGTGGCGTAGATTGTGGAGGATACATGTGCCTTGGTTCGGTCGTTGCGGCGACAGCTGGAATGTTTCATCGGCGGCGCTCCAGAGAACGCTTCGGATATTGGCGCCTGCTACGCAGCCGGTATCACTGCTGGTTGCCGTTCCGGTGGGGCGGTGAGAACACGGAGACAAATGTTGCGGTTCAATACGCCAGGCGGTTGTCGCTTAAATAACCGGTTTTCCATTGTACTTTTTTTTTCAACTACTATTAAAACGTCTTTAAGTAACCAGTTTGTGAAACAAACAGATTTTCGTTTTTTTATTGATTTTACTTTCCGTAATAAACGTGGAAGTCGAACAAAGATTGAAACACTTTGACTCCATCAGTTTCAAGACACGTAAAATAAAGTATTGGATTAAATAGCCAAATAAAAGAAAACGTAATCCATCCACCATCCGCTGCTTTTCTTGAAAACTGATAAGTGGTTGGATACAGCAAAAAAATCTTAGTATTCTCCTACTGAGTAAATTTTTTTTAACTGTTAAAAATCATGTTGTAATCGGGGATTCATACCACTAGTTGAACATTACGAATAGTCCGTGTTAAAGCGTGGAAACTGAGGATAAAGGACTCTATTTATCGTGGTAATTCGTCTGATTCAAGGGCTGTAAGCAGAAAAAGGCATACTACTTAGACATTGGCAACAGAGCATGTGATTTCTATTTTTATTGTAAACTACGAATGAATTGTTAATCTTATGTTGTCCGCTTACGTTGTGTCAGATGTTAATTGTGCCTCCTGGAGTTTTTAACGCTTTAAGGGAAATACAGCAGTGTCCTTCATTGATATACTTCATCCGACGACGACAATGATAAATTACCGTACAGACCAGATGGGTCAAGTCCTTCACACTGAATTTACACGCATACCACCTAATAGGCCACTCTACAAGGTAACAGGTAATTTAGTATCTCAGCAGTGCTGTACCAGTTCTTATTCCATTTGTCTGCTACTCGTTTCTGTCAGATTCATTATTAAAATAACATTGGTCGCTTTTCCCTTTTTCCATAATAACGTAATAGTCAAAGGAATGCAATTTCTACGAACAAAAATCACTCGTTCTTTAAAAACGCTTATTTCAATAGGAAAAAAATGCACACCTGTCATGGCTTATCGATATTTTGATTTTTCTACCCCGTTCTTAGCAAAAAATAAAAACACGTGTTGTAACTGAGACCAAAGAAATACCGATAAATGCCGGGTACTCAGAACTGTAACGTCGGTATCAATTGTAACCGATCGGCTTTTTCCAATCCTGTTTCCTGGCAGCAGACTCTGTTCGCAAGGGCTGACAACTCAGCAGCGCCATACCTAAGTAGCACACTGATGCTTCGACCAGCATGAGTAGTCCTGTCGATTCATAGCGTCCCTTTGGTCACGGGGCTGGGTGTGGTCGCTATTAGATACCGGGTTTTGGCACTCTAAACCGGTGGTTCTCGATCTTTGTCAGCTCAGCATCGCCTTCCATCCTTGGATTGGTCTCCAGCGATGCACCCCTTCCGTTCCCTGCGCTTGCCACCACAGCTATCTCAAATTTTCTCAGTTTACACCCACACGAAGATTATCTTCCGTAAGGGATTCGTTATTCGAAAAATAAATAATTTTAATTTATTTTGTAATTTAATAAATTTCTTGTTTATTGATATGTACATATCCGCCGTCCTAGTATACACTGAAGTCGTCACGCCATGGTATGTTAGCACTACTGCAAAAGAGCCTATACAAAATGGTGAAGCACAATGGTGAAATGGAATATTGTGCACCCTTTCGTTTTCTGCATTTGAATGGGTACCAGGCTGTAACAATCCATCCTGAGTTGTTGGAAGTGTACGGCAGCAGTTCACCTTCATGTGACGCAGTGGTTAAATTGGTCATGAGCTTCCAGTATAGTTAGTTAAGAGTGAATGACTAAGAACGAAGTGAGGGATACTCTGTTTGTGAAGAACCAGCAACCAGAAGATGAGGCTTGGTGCTCGAAGCATATCACAGTCGGGGCGAGAGTAGAGAAACTGACAAAGATGGCTGCCCCCTAGGTTCCATGACTCCTGCCACCTGTGCAAATTGCACCAATGACATCTTAAGCTGCCTCAACACTACAGACGAACACTTGGTGTTCAGCTACCACCCTGAATCAAAGGAGCAAGCTATGTAAACATTCTGAATCACCATCCCCGAAAAAGGGCAAAGACCGAAACAACTTGGGACTGACATGGTGTAGTGGTACAGATTATAATCGTAAGGGCAAGCCGGCCGCTGTGACCTAGCGGTTCTAGGCGCTTGAGTCCGTAATCGCGCTGCTGCTATTGTCCCATGTGCGAATCCTGCCTCGGGCATATATGTGTGTGATATCCTTCGCTTAGGCAGGTTTAAGTAGTTCTAAGTTCTAGGGGACTGATGACCTCAGATGTTAAGTCACATAGCGCTCAGAGCCATCTGAACCATTTGAAAGTGGGGGTAAATCGTTAAAGGAGCATGATATTGATATCTGCTGATGATATTACCAGAGTATACCGAGATGAAGCGTTGCGGGAGGCTGTCCAATATCGAGTCTTTGCCTAACAACGCCCCAATTCATTCCCTAAAGCACACAGGCACACGTACTGCTTCAGTGAGATACCAGGTGTGTCCTCATCCACCTCACAAGTCTCCCAGCGACTTCTTTCTCTGTTCAAGAACGAAGAAACCATGCAACGCAGACATCAACTACGGCATGGTGATTTCCGAGATGGGAGATTTCCTGGACAACCAAACTGCAGACTTCTACCACCAACACCTTCACCATCTTATCCGTCGTTCGGAAACAAGTGTCACACTGAAAGTTAATTATATAGAGGGGGACAAACGCCATCAAGTATCACGGTCACTGCTCGATTGTTGGAGGTGATAAAACTTATCCTCTGATGGAACAACATCTATTTAAGAAGTACTGTAAAAATGACGACTGAAAAATTGGGATTTTTTCATAATCATTGATTTTATCTAGAGATAAATTACATTTTCTCACATGAAAAATATGTTTTCAATAACTTTAATTAAATTTTTCAATATCAACTTTCTTTAAATTTTGCCTTTAAAGTATAGAAACGTGAAATCATGACTTTGATAATAATGAAAAGTGTTTTAATCAAATTTTATACTTTTGACACCTTGCATTAATTGTGTTTAATCAATAGTATGTGATTCTTCAAATTTCGTTATTTACAATGAAACCATGTACTTAGCGTACGAATGTTCTTTCAGAAATAATTTCGTATCAACCACAAATAATAAATGAGGAACCACTTTCCTTAGACTCAAAAATGAAAAGCACAGTTAATTAACCGTCATGAGGGAATTATCATCAGATATATTAGTAAACCATATTTCTGCTTCTGTGAGTACAGCAAATGTTAGTGGGATTCAAAATGTTCAAATGCACACAGCTTGGATGTCAAGCTACTAGCTGCGAATTAAAGTTTTTCTCTCCTTCCCTTGTACCTACATCCTTAAAAAAAATTTCTTCAGACAAATCAGCTGTTATCGTTGTATGAAAATAAAGATGAATGGGAATCGCAAATTACACGTAGTACATTTATTCATTTATGCACATTTTACTATAAAACAACTTTAAAGAAAATTTTGGTGTGTTAAGGTAAGAAATAACACATGCAAATATTTGAAGAGTCCATTGAGCGTCAGGCTACCGTTCTGTCTGCTGTTATTGAACCAGTAAGCGTTTGACGTAGTTAGCCTTACGTGGGTATACTTTTTCTTTAAAATACAAAATAAATAATTCTTAGGCTACTAATGTTTATTATTGCCACAATTATAATATACTCTAATTTTAATCGTCCAGAGACACTCAGGGTTTTTTCCTATGAAGATTCATCGAAAGTACTTAGAACTTATAAAATATAGAAAAGAAGCAGCTAGCTCGAAAGAAAGGAGAAGACACCTATTTATTTTAAGGGCACGTCTCCATTTCTTTAGGCGACTGGTTTCTGGGTACATGTAGAGCGATAGAAGTATGATTGAATTACTGAAGATTCTAGGTTATGAGTAGGTAGTGAATGACGACTTTGCCACAGCGGAATTAGTGTCGACGAAGAATGAATTACTAAGCTTGTATATAGGGTACGCGGTTTTAAAAAGGTACAACAGACATAATCTCTATTATACCCATAGAGAAAAGCTAAGTTCTGTACCTCATGAAGAAAGAGGAAATAGATCGCTCGATGGGCCATAATTACGAGCCTTATACGATGCGTGTTTGTCAACACCCATATATTATTTTTTTAGCAGTTCGGTCTTCCGACATCACAAAAATCACGTACTTGGCCTTCTCGCATCTCTTATGAGGTTACGATATTAACCCATGCTTTTATTTTTCTTAGTCTCTTTGTCCTTTGTTCTTCTTTTTTAATTTATCTGACAACAAGCATACTATTAGAGCACAGCTTTAACGGCCATTCAGTTTTAATACTTGCCTACGTATTATTCTGTCACTCTTGCTGTTGAGGTTACTGATATTAAATTCATGTTTTTTATTTATTTTTCAATGCATTTTAGCAACCTCCTCATTCTCCTCTTCTCGGATTTTGTTTTTCTCATGCTCTGTTTAGTCCTACTGTATTCAAATCCTAACTAAATCTAGATAGAAAGAACAAGGAATAGCAACACTAGAGAAAAACTGCTGTAGTGCAAAATTATGGCAGAAACACTCATAACTACAGAGATAGGCCGACACAAAAATGTGAGAACAGTAAACTTACCTATTTGTCCGACTGAAGACTAGGCGAATGCTTGGGTTGCCGTGAAGAAGAAACTGCATTCCTGCAACGTAAAGATGCGAGATTATCAGTTCAATCTAGAGACGATGGTTATAGAAGTACGTAATTAGTCACTTTTCTGTGGTCATTGTTCATAAAGTAATATGTGTATACATGTGTACGGCCAAAAACACAGACTTATGTATGACCAAAAACACACACTGAATGTGTGAAAGTTATGCTGATTCAAAGTGTTCCAACATTATATTATTTCAGTTGAACATATCCAGTACAAAGTTATATATATAAGATTTAGAGGTGGTGCATTAATTTCCTAGGAAATTTATCTACGTTACTGATTATTTAGTTCATATCATGGGGGCTATACATACAAACATCGCTAACATATAACACATCGTGCGGAACGGAAAACTTCGGACCATATAGGATCTCGAGACTTGGGAGCAGTGATGTCTACGTTTATTCCAATTATGTTTCGTATCCTAATGAGCCACCCTTGTCAGCTCGATGCACGAATGGTAAATCGAACATCTATGAAGGGGAAACCACGTACGGAAATTCAATTGTATTGGGGCTCAGAGTCTGAGAATGCTTCGAGTACGGTGATAGCTGTGCGTGCCACAATTTGTTACAGCACCAAACAAGTATACCATTCAGAACAGTAAATTACATAATAGAAAATTACAACATCTCAACTGACGATAGGGTCTTCCGCTCAAAGTGATAGCGTTCTGAATGCAGGATTTCATTCGGAACGTGGCTTCGTGACATAAAGTCCTCTGATAAGTGCAGGTGCAACACATACCGTACACTTCCCCATACCACACAGAAAATAGTCAAGATCTGATGATTGTGTTAGTCTTGGAATAAGTGTCCCTGTGTCTATTATTCCATTTTGTTTTGCTGTGTTCTGGTGTTCAAACACATTTCCATCAAAGAGAGGTAGAATTGATCTTTATAATCTTGTTGGCACTGGGTACATTCCAATTATTAGATCATTAAATACCCAGTCCATACATGAATTTGTCGATCATTTTGCGAACGCGAATATTCATCTGCCAAATTGAGTACTATGTGAGTTCATAAAGTGGTCTCGAGTGATTGCGCAGTCATCAGTGTATAGTTCCAACGTTGAAATCTGTTGCCGGAGTTGGTACGGATGTAATCATTTGTGTTAAACTGCTTCAGTGCATTGCACTATAGCAACTCATTCAGAACTATTTGCATCCGTCCTACACAGGCTGACAGCTACCAGGTTAAGACAGGTAATTGTCTGGCACTGTCAGACCCTCTACACTTAGACACTCTGGCCACAGTTAATTAGGTATGGATATATTTGTTTCCTTCATGGACAACACTTCTTACGTTATCACGACATTTTCTCGGTGTTTCCTTCATTTGACAAATACTAGTGGACTGTTCGAAGCGTCGCTAAATCTTCTTCTCAATGGCGTTTGAAACAATCGTGAACAGCTGTAATCCTTTTTTTGACACCTAATGTTGTACAGAATGCAAAATAATTGATAGCTTGTTCACTGAGCGTACCGTATGTTCGTTACTGTATCTTATCGTATTATTCTACTGTGCATTTGTTTGCTGTATCTACACGAAAGAATTTTGGAACCACTTCTAATGGAAGATGTTGTACCTACTCGCAACTGCCGAAGCTGTGTTAGTATTATCCCAACTGCTCTACGTACAGTCACGCAGAACCCCTGTTACAGCCATCAAGGCTGCATTAGACAAGTAGCGTACATTAATTTTGATTCTTCTACGCTAGTTAGCTACTTCTTTCGTACATTAAATTCAAGATAAACATTGTGACGTAGAAAGTGTCAACAGAACAAACACAAAACAGTTATAAGCAACTAAATAAAAATAATATTTATGTTGCTGCGTGCTGGCCATTACTGGTTTTTCTTTCTTTTCTTTTCTATATGACTAATTACTTCTAGTCAATAATTTCTCTGTGGCATAGAAGGAGTTGCTTAAGAGAAACCTCGTTAATCTACATAGGAGAAAACGTATGATGTCTGTCAGGCATTTTATTTCTGTGAGCAGACTTTCAAAATGTTTCATAGCTTAAATATTTCAGTTTTCTATGCCAAAGTTAGATTTATTAAAGGGTAATGTAAATCAGTTTTCATTTTTAGTATTGTACTTCTGAATACTCTCAAACTTAAATGGATAAATGAGGAAAGATTTCATAAGTGAATAAATGTAGTATGAGGCTATTGTTGAAGTTCCAAGCTGTTTAAAGGGACACCTGCAAAATGTACGTGTGTGAGCTCCACTTATACTTCTAATTATTTTCTTTTGTCCAATGAATACTTCTTGCCTAAGCGAGAAGTTGCCCGAGAATACTATCCCAAAAGACATCAGTGAATGCAAATGTAACAAATGTACTAACTTTCTGACCGCAATGTCACCAAAGTTTGCAATTATTCTTATGACAAAAGCAACCAAACTTAAATTTGTTTTTTTTTTTAATTCAGCTACGTGCCTTTTCTAGTTTAACTCTTGATGAATAAGCACACTTAACCACTTACGATTGTCCATCCTGTTGAATGTTTCTTCTTAGTACATTAGCGTGTTTATGACAGTACAAAACTGAATGTACTGCATTGTCTTATTTATTTTTATTTCATAGTTTCAAACTAGCCCATTTGAGCAAAACGATTCAGCATATTTCAGAGAAACCACTCCATGCAGATGATGCAACATCTCTCTTTATATCTGTACAACAACCTGAGGTAACCACGTGCATTATCTTTCTTAAATAAGACCTAACGCAGGCAGTTGACGACTTATACAGCACACAAAATCTTCACTTCGCTAATAGAACATTATGATTATTACAACCACATGCTTTCGACAAGTCGCAGAAAATTCCAGTTGGTGATATTTTCTCGTTTAAAGATTTTATGTGCTCTGCGAATGTATAAATAGCTGACTGAGTAAAATGGCCCTTTCGAAGTCGAAACTGTGATTGCCTAAGTGTGTCATTACTACATAGATGGATGAAGATCCTGGTGTACAGTATTTTCTCAAAATTTTATGTGTAATGTAAGAAATGAAACAGGACAGTAGTTATTGACACATGTGGTGTCACCCTTTTTTTTAGAGAGACATATTCCTTTCTTTCTGGGAAATCCCCTTGCGTTAATGTTGCATTACATAAATGACTAAGGACATTACTTACTATAGGGCCCAGCTTTTTAGTGTCTTACTAGAGATATTGTCTGCTCCACTTGAACTTCTAATTTTTAGAGCTATGATGATATTCTTTATTTCAGATGTACAGTACATGTAAGAATGATATTTCACTGTCTAAATATCCTCCGTATTTCTCCTTCAGTTTACTCTTCTGCTTTCTATTCCTAGCTGTCTGAACCAATGTTCTTGCATATTTTAAGAAAATTTATTTAAAAATATCAGCTACACACGAACTTTCTTTCCAATGCTCCCATTCTCTTTAACAGAAATTATATAATCTTCTGTGGCTTCTTTCTCTGTTTCTTTTTTAACAATATGGCATAAAACTAGCTTTTAAGTGTCATTGCATGATTAGAACTAAGCAATTGTGTGTAAATTTTTGTGAACTGTATCTGAAAACTGTCCTGCTCCAAAACTGACTCACTATTAATTTTATTTTACTATCTGATCTGTCAATTTCTGATAAGATGTGCATACTCCTAGATTTTTTGCAACCTTTTTTTTAAATTTACGATGTTTTTGATAATAAAAATTATTTCAGAGCTATTAATTGTTCTGGTTGTTTTGTACTAGTCCTTTTCTCATTATGTAGAGATTCTGATATAAGTGGTGTCCAAGATTTCTTTAATGAATTGTCATTATTATATTTAATCATGATTTTAAGAAAAGTACTTTCAAGAATGGATAAAATCTCATTAATAAATATGATTAATGTAGAGAGAGCATTAGGATCATTAAAAAATTCACCCCACTCAATATTTTTAGCTTTCTTCCAAATATTTAGTACTTTTGTCATTAATCATACTCACTGCCTTCTTAGATGGTTTACAAAGTTTACCTGCAGCTAAGTCACATAATATGACTAACACTGCATTGTGATCTGACAGTCACGACTGGATATTCATGTATGTCTTTAACTTCTGATCGTTTAATGAACTCATTATCTGTATGGGTGTTACTATCTTCAACAACATATATATGGAAAATTGTGACTGATACCAAATTATAAGTGGGTAAAAGCACCTGTAGATCACTTTCCCATCAATTTTCTTCAAGACTCTCTAAAAGTCACGTTTCTGTCCTCAGCTTCTCATTTTCTGTCCAGGTCAGCATTATAATTTTTGTTTTGTTTTAAGCATGGCTCTTTCCAACTCCCCAAACTGTCAAAATTTGATCTTCTTTGTTGAAATCGATGCATGTTTAGCCTAAGTCTTCTTTTATCTGGTTAATACCAGTACTTGGCTCAAAAAACCTAGTGACTTAGCACTCTTCAGTTAATTTTTCCTTTAACTGTTGGCCAACCCACTCACATGACGGCTACCTAGCAGTAGAACTCTTTCCCTGCTTTCACCCACCTTATATTTAAGTTCCCTACATTTCTCTGCATTACATGAGACACTGATCTGTCAAATTCTGGTATCAAGCGAAGCGCATTTCTTAGCTGATATTCTAATTTGCTGTTGAAATTGTCCCCTGTTCGCCCATTAGTTGCCACTTTTTCTCTCTTCCCTTGTCACCGTTCAGATTTCATATTCTTTAACTCTGCCTAAAGGGCACAAATATAGAACTCCTATTCGTCAATTTTCCGGTCTTCTTATCATAATCTTTAGAGTTGTAGAGGGTGGGTGTGGACGTTTTTGACGTTTTATGGCACTCTACTGCCTATGCCGCTCTACGTAAAACGAAACCTGACTAGTGCTTTTTATAGGGAATTCACTTTAATACTGTATAGAGTGGTCATCTTCGAGAAACGCTTATTTTCTTCTAGATTCAAGTGAAAAAGTAAAAAATGGCAAAAATTTTGATGTTTTTAGGTTTATCGTTGTGAAAAGGTAAACGTTAAATTCGGGTTCAGCACTCCAAGAAAAGTGAAATGAAGTTGACAAAAAGACCCGCAATTTTCTTAAGGGAAAACTACCATTTTACTGGGCTGCAATGTTATCACTGCTAAATGCTATGTAAAACGTTGACATAGCATTTTGAGTCTTCTGTATTATTACGCAGGATGGTTTTCGTGAAGAATTAGTCTTCAGTGCAGAAGCAACAATTTTTTTATTACTTGTTATTAATTTTACAGAATCTAAGATAGACTAGACTATCCTGTCATTGTTTAGAATTAATTAATTTCATATAGCGTCACTATAAACTTATTTTGTATTTTAAATTTTCCCATTTTTGTTGGAGACTGTACACACAAGTCGATGGGCGCAACCGACAACAAAAATTTAATCACTGTCACGAGACACCGTGCTAATAGCGTGTGACATGGTCACTTGTCCTGACAGTGTCAGATCCTGAATATATGCGTGCAGCCTTCTGTACACGGTTGTCGTCGACTAGAAAGAAGGGCGTGTCCACAGCACACTTATCACAGACATATGGAATGAAGGACTGAGAATATTTACACAAACGTCCGGGTTCATGTTCACGGAAACTTAAACCAGTGGGCCCAAGTCATAATAAGCAAAATACCTTCGAAGAGTCACAGAACCAGGCTGAAACACCCCCTTTGTATCCTTTATTGGGTTTTGTGTGATTTACCTAAACAGCCAAACAGTTAATTATTATGAATATATGACCGTGTGCTTAATGGATAAAAGGTCATCGGTTTCTCTGCTGTGGTTTTGGGGGTATTTCAACAGAGTTGTGCTGTTCTGAGACGGAATAGTTAATAATTGAATTTTTTTTCTATTATTAAAGACCACAAAAGTTGTGATATACACACTGATAGGTATTTTCTATTAACACACAAATTCTGAGGCAGTTGCTGCCTTCGACTTACACGTTTAATTACGGTTATATATTTTATTGGTTACTGATTTTAAGTACTTCGTCACACGCAATGATGATGGTTAATATTCATAACAATCCTCACTGCAATCCATGGTTGTTTCTGGCCGACGCGGTTGACGCGGAACACATAACTCGGCACCTGACACTTTCTGTTTAATATCACTCGCGAATCGGTATTAGTGAGGTCCACCCCACGACGATGAGGGACGCTCTCATTTGTCATACTCCGGTGAATTTAAAACTTGCTCCTCACTCCGCACATCCGCCATTGACACCGTACTCAACTCGACAGCGATTTTTTTTGTTTTTGTTTTTGCTAGTCTTCCCAGTACTGCTTTGACTCGACCCTAATCTCACTGCCTCCTGCAGCGCTCTACGATCGACTCCTGTCTGCTATCGACCTGGGGATCGGTTACTAATATCTATGGTCGTTGGATCACGGATCCCTTACAAGATCCAGAGTGAGCTGCACTATCAGCAGAAAACGGGTGAGATGCCTGATAAGGCCGTCGGTGCACTCGACATCTTACATTATTTGTAAGGACGGAAAATCGTGACTCGACTCATCACTCAATACTTAAAACATTTCAGGTGTTTCGCCACCGAAGACATGAAAATTAATGTGTTCGGTTGAGCGACGGCCTTTTCTGGGGTAAGAGACTCCACATGTCCTTTGCATGGAGTTCTCTTAGCAATGTTCACTCCGGTATTGGCTGATATGGACCTGCATTCATCTCAGCAGTAATTCCTGTTAGACATTAGACAGTCACTGTCAAGACATGACCCTCGCCTCCGCTACCTGTCGATTGGAATTAGTTTTATGACAACTCTTTTCATGCCATACACCATTTCTGGTAGACGTTAGACGGTATGGTCATTCCAATAAACAAGCGGCAGCTTGTAATGAGTTGCACTGTTACGGCACAGAGTAGTGTAGGTTAAAAGTTATAAATTTATAACGGAGTTCAACCACCTTTACGTAGGACAGGCTGGTTACGCAATGATTAGCAGCGGACAGGAAGCATGCTGATACAAGACAGACGGACAGCGCAGTCTGCAACTCTCCAGCAGCTGGATGAGAGAAAGCACACGCAGCGGGGAAACAGGAAAGGACAGCGACTAAGCAAAATAACACGCACGCTCGTTAGCTGCTAAGAGACAATTAAAGCAAGGGTACCAGAATAACGAGACTACATGAGGTATTCACTAGGAAACCGCACGGCACAGAACTACGGAAAGCTCTTTAAATTCCGTAGCCCCAACTCCAAGCAGGAGACAACGGTTCAGGTCAATGGGAACGACGGAATCCGTGTCGACGACATTCCGTTCCATGACCATATTATCTGCCGGCCTGGTGGCCGAGCGGTTCTAGGCGCTACAGTCTGGAAGGACGCGACCGCTACGGTCGCAGGTTCGAATCCTGCCTCGGGCATGGATGTGTATGATGTCCTTAGTTTAGTTAGGTTTAATTAGTTCTAAGCCCTAGGGGACTGATGACCTCAGCAGGTAAGTCCCATAGAGCTCAGAACTATTTGAATCATGTTTTCTCAGATCAATCAGCGCTGTACCAGCCAGCCGTGTAGTGCTGCAAATCTGAACTCCACTGATGAACTGCGTGCTGTGTCACACTAACCACTACCGATGAACTACTGGCAGCAGAGCAGTATCAGGTGCTGTACTCTCTGAGTGAGGGACACAGGACGATATCCAGGGTTCCTGGCGACCACCGTCCAGTACGCCTAAGCGCCTCCAGATGCGGCGCCTACCAGGCCGGCAGTACTGGGTGCAACGCCTGCCGTTTACACCACACAGCGGATGGAGTCGTCCAGGGAAGAAAAGGCACGGAGCGGGCTCAAGTACACTCCCTTACCCGGTAGAAGCTATCCATGCTGTACCAGGCTGAGCTAAGCATCCGTATCGACGCAAGACGAACGACGTTTGGCTAGTTTTCAGGCGCAAGGACTGGCGCAGGGTCCGACACCGAGAGTCTGTCCGTGACCAGGCCAGATGGCAACAACGGCCAACAGTGCACCGCCGGTTGTAAAAGTAGTCAAAATAAACGATTCACTGAATAATCAAGTTTTCTTAGCACCACGAGGGCTTCTAGACGGTTGCTGACATCGTGAAGAGGCTTCATCCACTCGGCCCCTTTGTAGCTCTTAAAAAAACACGATACATCCTTTCTACCCTGTATTATGTATCCAGATCCACCCATCTTACTGCAATGATTCCATGCAACCAACTGTCACTTACGAACTATTTCCGTGCCTTGAGTTAGGGCATCGGTTAAGGGTCACCTCGTACCAGTACCACCCGATCCGTGGCACTCCAAAGTACGCTGAGTGCCCTTTTAAACGAGAAGGCGAAAAATTTGGCTGGTAAGCTCACTATGACTGCACAAAAAACATGTATGCAATATAAATACAGATAAATGCAGATAAATACAGAGATTACTCATTACAGTGTTACAGCTCTAGTCAGAATCGCAACAGATGTCCATGAACTATTTCTGCGATGAGTGGCTATATTCTCAACTGAACTTCATTTGTTCTGTATTGCACATTAAGAAGTCGTAGTAAAAAAAAAGTACATGTTTTGTATGTTACAAACGTAATATAAGTCAGAAGATATTTCTTTTGACGCTCTGCCAGGCACTTAAATGTGTTTTGCAGAGTATTGTGAGGTAAAGGGCGAGTTGTGGCGTCCTGAAAATATTTTGACCGCACGAGGCGCTCGGCAAGCCGCGGCCCGCCAGTAAATACGAGGTACCGAACGTTAGCCGGACAAGAGGGGTAGCCATAGCGCACGGACCAAGCCGAGCACGTGGCTGGGAATTCCTTGGTGACGCTGTGGCGAAGAAAGAGACTTATATGCCTCGAGTGCCAAAGATGGCGGACTTTGTGAAACCATCATGGCAGACATTTCACAGTTCGAATAGAAATTAATAGTAGACAGATGCATCATGATACCCCAAAAAGAAACATGTACATTACCACTATTTGCACGACGATTCTGATGGTGCAATCAGATTTTCAATACCTTTATTCGCTTAAAGTTTAGTATCTGACGATAAATTATACATGTAACAACCAGCGACGAATTTCTAAAATCTAAACGGTTCATCCGATTTTGTCGATTGATGTGTCTTTAGAATGCTATTAGTGTAAACCTAAATTGGTATAAATTCTAGGCATGTAACTGGAAGAGTACATCAGTTATTGGAGGTCGAAGTGGCCGGTTACTATCGATCGCGTCAGGCCATAAGAACTCCACAGCGACACGAGAAAACGGTAGCAGCACGCTTATAAATATATTTATTGGTCTATGTTTTTTTATATTCTATATAGTATTCATTAAGAAATTGGTTAAATATTTAATGTGTTTTAGGAAGCACAGAGACATTAGCCTACTGGCCTACCTCTTGTTTCTATTCCTTTGATATATATTTATTTGAATTGTTTATGCATTTAATAATGAGTGTTAGAGTGTGTTTAATGTCCAGCCATAGGAATATTTATTTAATTTCAAGTTATTTAAATGTAAATCCAGTATTTCAAATGTGTTTCAATATGTTTGTGAGTGTATGTTCGCTTGCAGTCATGGAGGGAGCGCTCTAGCCATTCACAGCGATCGTTCCAAAAGGGACACTAGGAGGGACTGTATGGAAGTTGTGGAGAGCATCGTTTCTGGAGATGACACAGGAGAGATTCGGCACAGGACAAGGGAAGGTCGTGGACAGTATGGCGCGATGGACGGAATGTCGCGGAAGAGACTTGAAGAGTGTTAGCGCGTCGTCGCGGGAGATGCAGTCTTCGGGCTGTGGACTTGTGAACTTTTGATATCTCCGTAGCTTCTGCAGTGAAGACGTAGTACGTGTTTGGAAGTGAATATCTCGTGAGCTATGTTCTTCATAACTAATTACGTGAAGTAGGAATCTATTGTTTCCCTGTTATTCAACTTATATTTTATTTAACTGCTGGACCATCGACACCAATAAGTTTTTTACAGAAATATACCGCATTCTCAAAAGTACTTCGACTCTCGTACTCATCATTTAAAGTCGTTAACATGGTACTTGCAGAATTCATTTAATTGCAATCTTTCTTTTATGAAAGTCGCAATTTCCGAGTGATACGAACCTTTGACCATTAGATTCATGTGTATATTCATATTGTATACTGTACACTCAGCAGTATTTGGCTTGTAATACGGGAAGTACGTATCCCAATCTCCAGACAACGAAAACAGCCAAAAGTTTTAATACTTCAACTCTGAGTCGGAGGGTACGTACTTGAGGGCCACAACACCACCACACCATTGCATTTAATTTGAAAGCTCGCAGTATCCATGTAGCTGTATACCACACTGGTCGTGAAAGAACGAAAAATTCCGAATTAAGAAGAAATTTGACAGTTTAAAAACAAATTGACTGAGAAAGAAAATATTGGCTAAAGTGTAAGGTTTCCTGACTATTGTCAGTGCGAGGTGCAAGTGTCGTCCTTTATTCGGCGTTCTCATATCTGGCCAGCTCATGAAATATGGAAGGCAGCCAGTGAAGCGCGCAGTGGTTCCCCAAAAGCTGCCGACCACGACCCTCCTCCACCATTGAGACATATTTCAATTTCTTGCCCGGGCCGGCTGCTGGTGTGGCTGAGCTGGCCATTGTCGCCCGCTGTATGGAGTGGGCCTCGGCGACGTAATCCGACTTCCGTCCCCCGTGGCTCAGCCCTGCCTCCAGTACTGTCCGCGATATTAATTCCGGACCCGTCGCATTCGAGCCACGCGCGCCGTACTGACAGCTGAGGGCATCCGAGGCCAACCTTTGTCAGTTATTCTACCGTGGCCGCGCCGGGGAACGGAGGGAGACGCAAAACGCGACTGCCTGTTCACAGCGCTTCTGACGCCTTTCTGTGGCTCCGCATTTATTGCTTAACGGAGAAGGGAGAAGGGTGAGGAACTGTGTACAGAGGGGTGACACACTCTGACGCTGAGCAAAACTGCTGTAATACTGTCGATCTCCACTCTGCTCGTAAATATACAAGTACTCAAATGTGGCATTTAGGAACACCTGAAGAAATTAATCGTTCTAAAGTGTAAGCAAATTTCAGCAGTTACGTCATATTTAAGGGGAGGTTTACTATCTTTTGGTTACAAAAATCAATTTTTTTAAAACTGTGTTTTTGGATCCATAAAAGTGTTTAGAATCCATCCCTCAAACGTTTTTCCGAATACGGAACTGAAATGTTTGTTATTCGCGGTTGAAAAAAAAAAAAAAGAAATGCACTCGCCTGAAATGTTCAAAATGTTCAAATGTGCGTGAAATCTTATGGGACGTAACTGCTAAGGTCATCAGTCCCTAAGCTTACACACTACTTAACTTAAATTATCATAATGACAAACACACACACCCATGCATGGGGGAGGAGTCGAAACTCCGCCGGGATCAGCCGCTCAGTCCATGACTGCAGAGCGTTAAACCGCTCGGCTAATCCCGCGCGGAGCACGTGCTGAAATAGGCCTTTTTCAAGCACCAGTTTTGTTTTTCTTTCGGAGGACGAGTTATTGTACCGATGCCTGGGGGAAACACACAAAATTCAAATGAAAGTTTGAACGCTTGTGTTGGAAGTTAGCCCCCAAGCATTTGCATTCTGGTACGAAGACTGTGGAGATTCCGACTTTCCTGGCAGTGAGCAACTTCGACGAAGGCTATTCGGCAATTCTGAAGACCATGACAACGATGGTCGTCACCCTGGGATTCAGTTCGACGCAGTTCGCCAAGCATTCGGACGACCACCAGGTTCAAGCGGCCGAAAACAGCATGTCACCGGCCGTACGAGCGGCTCGGGTGCAGCGCAGGATGGTCCAGATCGAGCAGAAAGCCCTCTATGAGGATGAGGAAGGACTAGTTTATGGACCCGGAATATCAGATTGAACGTAAGTTGCATAATATTGCATTTATAATTGGTCAAAACTTCAAACGCGTTTTTGTCGAAATGACATTTTTTTTAACGCGCGGTATGGTAACTTAAATTCTACCGAACCGATTGGCACGATTCTTTGTTTCCAACTAACTTAACTAAATTGTCTAGAAGTTGTACCACTATAATTTCGATTCATCAACTACAAATATTTTTAATTGGCGGACGAAGAAAAATCGATGAAAAAGTTCCTATTTTTTTCAAATGGCCGCCATTATGTTTCCTATGGTCCAAATAACTTAAGCGAGGTACAACTCCTAAAGAATCGTATATACGTCACTAACGTGAACTCAATTTTGATTTCAGACGAGCCGGCTGACCTGTGACATACCACGCGTGGAGGTCTACATCGAAAGTTTGTTTCGTACCGACGGCACTTCGGCGTTTGCTCTTCGACATTTCCGGTCGAGAAAATTCCAGTTTCTAGAGGAAATATCAATAAACATTTTGACCAAATTGAACATTGATATCTATAACACATCCCGAGAAAAATGTTCTCAAAAAAACATGCGTTTTTTCTGGTCAAAGATAGTAAACCTCCCCTTAATCACACTACCGGGAAATTCTCAATGCTTATATAATCACTCCACAACGAAAACCTCGCAGTTTAGACGAATAGTTAGGACATGCTCAATTTCGTCCATCAGTCTTCCCGATGTCTGCTGTCCAACAAACTCTGTAAATGGTTATTCGCAACTACTGTAGGCATCGCCCAACGCCGTACACAAAAGCCATGCTGCTTTGTCAGGACACAGACTGCGGACCTGTGTGGCGCCGTTAGACACAATACAACAGCGGTCAAGATTATTCAGTTTATTATTCAGAATACATCTCGCCGCCGTATGGCAGAAGGCTACGTAATCCGGAGAGAAATTTGCTGACTCCAGCAGCGGACTCACGGGTGCCGAGGACGCTCGGAGTGGAATGACAACCTGCTGCGACAGTTTGCCGGCCGCTGCCGAGTACGCACACCCCGTCGGTAGCCCTGAATGGAAATGGCAGTGACTAGGACGTGTCTCTTTGATTCACATGCGGTTTCGGGGAGCACACAATCCCTGCCGAATCGCTGCCCGCGTTGTCTCAACAGTTGGATCATCATGTCAGATGCTGTGATATCTCGGTGAACGCTGAACGAGGCTCGCTGGTATGGTACGTCGTGAGACTCGCGCGACGCTGGACTAGTAGGGTTGCTTCTGAATCTGAACCGGAGCCGAGTTGGTAGAACCCTGGACTACCTGTCAGTGCTGGCTGCTAACTCACTGAGTACAGAATGCTGGACTTAATCCTCTGCTGCTACGGATCGCTGGTGTTGTCATAAGGTAGCGAGTGAAAGACCATCACTAGAACCACTAGGACCAACTCACACACCATACCCAGCGAACCGAGTGCGAACTACATGAATTCATCGAGCCTACTCATCGAGCGCTGTAGCATAGTGGGGATGGAGTGCTTCAACTCCCTTTTCAGTTGCTAAGTACGCTCACCGATTGCGACGTGACCAACGTCGTTGGATACATGCGACGTGCGCGCTAGTGCAACGACAGAAGCCTGTTCTGGATATCTTTTCATTGGGCTGTATGTTTCCAGGCGCAAACTAATTCGATCCGAGAACATGGAGAGAGGGATTTGCCTACTAACTCTGATACGTCCGCCCCTAATGACCCGCTCTTCATCTACGCCACGTCACTTAATACAGACTATATCTTGAAGAGATGCTCTATGTCCCACCGCATGTGTCATTTTCCTCTATGTATTGCAGTTCTCATACAGTGGTCTCCTGAAATCCTGGAAGTACCAGGTGGTTGAAAGTAAAGTCAGCTACTCACGGGAGTCCAGTGTGTGCTGTAATTATCATGCGGCAGAAAATTTTTGAAGATATGCTAATGCATTAATGTGGAACTTAGTAATGTCGAAAAAAAATTCAATTCTGGGCACCAGGTGCAAATATGATGCTATACAGCATCTTGTCGATGTATCCAGTGCTCATACTAAACAAATTGTGTACACACCAGTTAATCATAAAATCAATATTATACTTTTATCACTTGTCTGACCTTCCGTCCTGACGTCCTATTCTTAATCCATTACATATGGAAACATTTATATACGTCTTTCTTGTATTCGTGGAACCATATTTGTAACAGGTGTCCGAAACTGTAACTAATTTTTTAATAAAATGGAACACCTACGTGAGTCCTTATTTATTAAATGGCTACTATCTTCGCTGCTTCAGTATACCATCTTCAGGGTTCAACTAACTTCAATCCTACACTAAAGCGCCAAAGAAACTGATATAGGTGTGTATAAGCGAATAAAGAGATTTGTAAACAAGCAGAATACGGCGCTGCGGTCGGCAAAGCTTACATATAACAACAAGCATCTGGCGCAGTAGTTACATCGGTTACTACTGCGACAATGGCATGTTACCAAGGTTTAAGTGAGTTTGAAGGTGATACATTTGGGCGCAAGAGCGATGGGACACAGCACCTCCGAGGTAGTGCTGAACTGCGGATTTTCCCGTACGACCATTTCACGAGTGTACCGTGAATATCAGGAATCTGGCGAAACATCAAACGTCCCACATCGCTGAGGCCGGAAAAATATCCTGCAAGAACGGGACCACGACGACTGCACGACAAAAAGCTTCACACCTCGCCTGGGTCATTCAACACCGAAATTGGACTGTTGATGACTGAAAACATGTTTCCTTGTTGGACGAGTCTCTTTTCAAATTGTATCGGGCGGTTGGACGTGTACGGGTATGGAGACAACCTTATAAATACATGGACCCTGCATGTCAGCACAGGACTGTTCATGCTGGTAGAGGCTGTGTAATGGTGTGAGGCATGTGCAGTTGCCATGATATGGGACGCCCTGATACATCTAGATATGATTCTGACAGATGACAAGTACGTAAGCATCCTGTCTGATCACCTGCATCCATTGGTGTCCATTGTGCATTCCGACGGACTTGAGCAATTCCAGGAGTACAACGTGACACCCCACCCGTCCATAATTGCTACAGACTGACTCCAGTAATCACTCTTCGTAGTTTAAACACTTCCTATGGCCCCCCAAACATTATTGAGCTTAATTGGGATGCCTTATAACGTGCTGTCAGACGAGATCTCTACCCCCTCGTACTCTATGGACAGCCTTGCAGGCTTCATGGTGTCAGTTCCCTCCAGCACGAATACAGACATTAGATGAGTCCATGACTGCCTCCAAAATTTACCATCTTTGACGCAGGATTATATGCAATCTTGCGGGTACTGGAGCAGACGAGACATTCTCCCAGTGCTAGATTTCTCGTCTGTTCAGATTCTTTGAGCGTCCTTTACTCCCTCCAGCGTTTGTGCCCAGCGGATAAAGTAATCCTGACTACCCAGGACGCCCTCCTCCAATTAATGCGACTGGGGAAGGAGGTGTCTTTCTGTTGGGTACCAGGGCACATGGGAATTGTGGGGAATGAAAGGGCTGATCGAGCAGCCAAGGAGGCGTGTCGTGACAGTCAGGTCTTTCAGTGTGCTATCCCCCTGCACGCTCTCACCTCGCTGTTGCGGTATAAAGTCCTGTGTCGCTGGGAACATGAGTGGCTCCAAGTGACCAACAACAAGCTCCGTATATACTAAGGTGGTATCTGTTATTTCGGACATTAGTATATATATAGTTAAGGCTCACCGGCCACTTGACCATCTTCTTCTTCTGTGCGAATGCACAAACAGTACCCGAACTCTTACGGTAAGCGGCAACGCTCCACGAGTAATGAGTATAATGGGCGGGGGCACTACGAATGTAGTGCGGGACAATGCGTTGAGAATTTGGATTTCGCGTGAGGATTGCCAGAGATAAATCCCTGCAGTCGCGCTATCCTCTGTGTCCTCAGTTCGAGTCCCGGTCGGGGCACACATTTTCATGTGTCCCCTTTGACGTATGTCAACGCCAGTAAGCAGCTAAGGGTGTTGATTTCATTGTAACAAGCTCCGTGTCGTCAAGCCCACATCTCGGTCGTAGCGTACTTGCTTCCAGCTACGTCGACGGGACGGGGTCCTTCTTACTCGTCTTCGCATCGGCCACAGCGCTTGAACGCATGGATTTTTACTCCGGCGAGAGGACAGTCCGATGTGTGGTACTTGTGGTGTGCAGTTCACGGTGCACCACATTTTATTGGACTGCATTTTATTTGCTGACCAGCGGACTGCAGCGGATTTGCCGGCGGATCTGCCGTCTACGTTATGCAATGGTCAAACGATTGTGGTTCGCGTTTTTAAGTTTTGTGAATTGTCCCACGCTTTTAAGATCTTGGTGAGCTATTTTTAATGTGTCAACAGAGTGGCCGACTCACACAAGTTTTTTGTAAGTGGTCAGTCACATTTCTCCATGCTGTTCTTTTAGCTGTTCTGTGTTTTGTTATCCCTTAGTTTTAATTTCTTGCTTGGCTATCTTGCCTGCTCATTGGTTTTAGTGCATGTGGGAGTGCCTGTGCGATAGAGTGTGTGCTCATTTCGTGCGCATGCGTGTACGACAGTTTTCGTTCTTATCCACATTAGTTTATTTTAATCATTTTTAGGGCGCTGAGAACCTCGCCGTTAGGCGCCCATAAGATCCCCAAGCCACACTCACTCACACACACACACACACACACACACACGCGCGCGCGCGCGCGCGTCGTGTTGTGGCACTTCTGTGTGCTCGCGGGGGCCGTAGACAATGTTGGCTTTTCAGTGTGTAAATGATTAGTCGGTGGCCAACATCTACGAACTGGTTTTCGCAGACTACCAATAACAACGATGCTGCGTCAGCAACCATCAACTACCAAATCATTGGTAGTTAATGGATGGAGACACAACATCGTTATTGCAGCTAGTCTGCAAAAACCAGTTCATAGGTGTTGGCTTCTGACGAACAGTTTACACGATTGGAGTTAATCCCTTCAGCGTCAATTAAGGTCTGCAAATAGTGTACTGAAGCACTGAAACTGGTAGTCGTATAATAAGTAAAATCGTAAGGTAGGCTGTAGGGGTTCCATTTTATTACGTAAGTGAACGGCCGAAATCCCTCCCACCTGCAGTCAGAAGGATGGACATAGGGGAACTAATTTTTTTCCCAGTGTACATTTGTTCCGTGTTAATGCGTTGTATTATCTACGAAGTATCGTCGCCGTACCATAGCTGCAATTTACACTGTACCTCTGTGAGTAGCTATACTTTAATTATAACTGCCCGTATGTATGAGTAATCCTGTGAATGCGAACAGGCGATGAAGGGAGTTACTCTTCCTGTTATTATGCATTTCTGTGAATACAAAAGGAATGGCTTCATTGAAAGGCCGCCATAATGCTTTTATTTGCCACAGGCGCCTTTTATATCAATGAAACGTATCTTATTTACAGCATATAAATCCCACTCATGAACTGCTACTCTGAAATGAATGTACAAAATATCCACCTGTAGGCACGTCAGTGGAATGGACAGGTTTTCCAGCTATACATATTTTTAGACATATCAGTAATTGGAAGTTAACGGTTCACAGTAGTTGCAAATGGCTTACGTTATGTAAAATATAACAAAACATGTGATGTAGACTGTGGCATTCAGATAATTGGAATATACAAATGCCATCTGCCAGTAAACATTATGGACTTTATACCAAGAAGTGTCTCAGATCACAGAGTATTACGCATTCGGGAGGACGACGGTTCAATCCCGTCTCCGGCCATCCTGATTTAGGTTTTCCGTGATTTCCCTAAATCGCTTCAGGCACATGCCGGGATGGTTCTTTGAAAGGGCACGGCCGATTTCCTTCCCAATCCTTCCCTAACCCGAGCTTTCGCTCCGTCTCTAATGACCTCGTTGTCGACGGGACGTTAAACACTAACCACCACCACCACCACAGAGTATTACATATCTACGTCTTCACCCAACAAGTCGTATTACACCGTGTGATGCAAGTGTTTTGACTGTGAGTGTCATCTGCTCTTTCAATCGAAAACGGTTAGTCACGATATCAGTTCAAATTTCTGTTTGATACTACTTACTGGAATCGAGCCTTATTTTCTTCCTAGAATATTTAACCCCCACACTTCCTTCCAAACTATTCTTTTGTGCCTCAGGATGGGTCCTATCCCTTCTTCTAATCAAGTCGTAAACAAAGATCTTTTCCCATTGTCTCGATTCAGTACCTCTTCATTGACTGACTTATATACCCACCTTGTCTTCAGCGCCATTTTTCCAAAGGTTCTGTACACCGTGCAACTGTCGAGGCTCCAAGTTTCTCTTCCATTTGAGACCACAGACAAGTGACTTCAGAGAACACTAAAACTATATTCATTGTTAGTATTTTTGTTAGCATATTTCTCTTCTTCTGACCTTTTCATTGTGTTAGCAGTCTGTATACGGTATCCACATTACTTGGGCCGTGGCCTGTTATGTTACTTGTGAAATGGCGCAACGCATCTTCTGAATATGAAGTAAACATCACACACTAATTAGGCAGTCAGAATGATCCGACTGGCCGACTACTGCTTACAAAACAATGCTGCGAGCGTCTATGATCGTGGAAGACGTGAGCAGGGTGTCCCCAATCCCTCGAGCCGTTATTGCTAGTAGATGTTGTCTGGTGGTACCGCTACTTCTTTATTCAAGCAGTTCCACATCGGGCTTCCCTATGGCTGAGCACAGTCATTTCCGGACCCTACAACCTCAGAAAAATCTGAGGAGCTACCGCCATGCGAATCTGGGACCTCCTTTACAAAATCAGCGATACCTACTACTCGACTACATTTAGTATCTCATTTTGCAATCTGCACTGCCGGACAAGAAGAGTGAAGCATCAAGAAGAGGAGTGGGGATCGTTGTAAAACTTCAGGAATTGAGAGGGTAGCCTATTGCTGTTATTTCACTTATTGTAATATCGAATCATAGTTACAAAGCACTTCGCACTATGTTCCCACCTATCAGTATGGTGTTGCAATCCCTATGGCCTCTGTGAATGCAGCAATTCGCTTGCGAAGGGTGTCAGAGCCATTCTATCCTCTCCGGAGCCATGCTGACCCACAGCTGTTGTAATTGGTCTTTGATATCCTGCATACTGACACTGGGACGTATTTGATGTCCGAGCTGGTTAGGTGTTCCGATATGAGGAGCTTGCTGGTCTCGGGAGTACCTCAGCAGCATGAAGGCAGCCCGTACAGAGACGTGTCATATGGTGCGAGCACTGTGCTGCAGAAGACACAAAGTGACGTCAAGATTAGCACCGCTGCGCTTTTCCAAAACATTGCCACATTCGCCGATGATAGTCTTCGGGGGTAATGCATTACGGCGAAACATCACTGAACACAATGCGACGCCTCTAACATATTCCCATTTTCATGAAATTTTAACTCTGCAGTGGCGTGTGCGCTTTTATGAAACTTCCTAGCAGATTAAAACTTTATGCCGGACCGAGACTCGAACATGGGACCTCTGCCTTTCGCGGGCAAGTGCTCCACTGACAGAGCTATCCGAGCACAGCTTTAATTCCGCCAGTATCTCGTGTCCTACCTTCCAAACTTCACAGAAGTTCTCCTTCGAAACTTGCAGAACTAGCACTCTTGGAAGAAAGGATATTGCGGACACATAGTTTTGTCACAGCTTGGGGGAAGTTTCCCGAATTAAATTTTCATTGTGCAGCGGAGTGTGCGCTATTATGAAACTTCCTGGCAGATGAAAACTGTGTCTACCTGATCGAGACTCGAACTCATGACATTTGCCTCTCGTGGGCAGGTGCTCTACCGAATGTGATACCCAAGCACGACTTATGACATGTCTTCACAGTTTTTATTCCGCGAGTACCTCGTCTCCTACCTTCCGAACTTCACAGGTGGTGGGAAGTAGGAGACGAGGTACTGACGAAATTAAAACTGTGAGGACATTTCCTGAGTCGTGCTTGGGGAGCTTCTCTTTTTTATCTCATTTTGTTCTTTATTTTTCGTCCTGTTTGTTCGGGGCGGACGACCCACGACGCTTGTTCAAACTCATCGTTGATACGTTAACTGAGGTTTTTTTTCTGCCGTGGCGGCTCTAGCTCAGTCCGTAGACCACTTGCCCGTGAAAGGTAACAGTCCCGAGTTCGATTCTCGATGTGGCACACAGTTTTAATCTGACAGGAAGATTAATATTTACACTTCCCCATCGCGATCCCTAATATGTACTTCAATATTTCCTTCCCATAAACTATAGCTCTTTCCTTTCCTTTCCCCTCAGCAAATAAGGGCTCTTTACACGCATCTCTGAAACCGATTCCCGATTCATAATAACATCTGATGCTCGCTCCAAACCTGCCCCAAAACTTGTTCGAAGCTCCTGCTAGCCACAATACAATTTCTTACAGAACGATTCTCAAGACGGCGGAACAAGTCCAACAACGTTAAAAACTATAATGTATAAATTAATGAATCAACCATGCCAGTGTAACATATCGAAAATGTAGAACACAATATTTTTGGACTCAAGAGGTGGAGAAACTCGTCGACATTACACTTACATTTATGTAGGGTGTCCCACATTTTTATAGTCCAACTATTCGAAGTAACTAAGTTTTCCATACCTGACTATACATAACTTATTTATTTCTAAATACGTTATAAAATTGAAATGCCAATACTTTCGCGCAAGAAGAATAATTGTGCTTAGTTTATATTTTTATGCATATCAGTTTTTATGGGTCTTCTTGATTTGAGCTACATAAGCATATTTTTTACAAAGTTTCATGACACTGAATCGGCTAACAGCAAATTATTTACGTCCAGGAACATTTCACGTGCAAACTTTCACGAGAGTGTATTTGGTTTGTTATTTATGAGAATATTTCTTTCATCTGCAAACTAGACACAGTTCACTTGTGAAACGTTCGAAACCTCAGTGCAATAGCGTGTTCAAGAAAATACAGGAGCGTTTACCTGGGAACTTGAGCTGTTGGAATCATTTCTTGTCGGATTCCAACGTTGAAATGAACATTACGGTCCTGTTCGTGATATGGATATATTTACCGCGCAATAGCATGTAAAACTAATTTGCCACATAACTCTCCATCAATCTACGAATAAGGAAAAGGAAAATAATACGAGCCACATTATTTTCTCAATATATTGTGCTGTAAGTGTAATAACTTATGTAAAACCCACGTCTACAATGATAGTTAAATATGACTGAATTACAAATGTTTGCTGCGGCAGACAAATGCAGTTTTGGTAGTGCCCTTAGGTTGGTTGTGGTGGTAACGCTGGCATGCCATTTCGAGAGCGGCAGCGCCGCCCTGAGTAAACAGGCCGCCAGGTGGCGCGCACCAGCAACAACCTCGCGCTGTTGACGTAACACGGCGGCCGCACCGCTGATGGTGTTTCGCTTATATGCATTACCTCAGCGCAGTGCCATCCAAAGGCTGGCGCTCTGTTTGCCACATTCGTTTGCTCTAGGTTAGCACGGATAGAATCTCTTGAAACAAACGCTAGATATACTGTACGAGCAGACAGAAACATGTTATCGCAAGTCTTGTGTACTTCAAACGAGGAACGGTGAACCAAAATAAAGAGTTTGCACACGAACTCTCTACTATGAGGTAATCTACTAATGAAACCTCGTGACAGGTGTTTACTAGACAGAATCTAGACTGTTAAGTCCTTGTTAGTCTTCCATTCACTCATCTACGAACTGAAACAGTTTCAATCTGGAAATTACATTCAGGCAGTGTTTGACAGGTTTGGTCGATGGAGTTATTTTTACATTTGTTATTATATTGACAGTCTTAGTCTACACAGCTAACAATGGAAGGCGATAGCTGTGAACTGATTTCCCAGAACCAATACCGCACACGGCGTAAAGGGTCAGCACAGCGAATCAAGATCAAAGGATAGAGCAAACAAGTCCATATAAATATTTGAGATGTTACCTACATCTCAAATATTTATATGGACTTAAATTACTCTGACCGTACTGATTCAAATGAACTGACACGATAGGTAAAAATATGTAATATTCAAGAAAAATATGAGAAAAGAGTCAATAACGAACTTGCACAAAGTGATTCCAAATCATACGACACTACATGCCATTTTCCAAGCTACACCGAGCGAGGTGGAGCAGTGGTGGCACGCTGGACTCGCATTCAGGAGGACGACGGTTCAATCCCTCGTCCGGCGATCCTGATTTAGGCTTTCCGCGATTTCCCTAAATCGCTCCAGGCAAATGCTGGGATGGTTCCTTTGAAAGGGCACGGCTCACTTCCTTCCCTAATGGCTCACTTCCTTCCCTAATCCGATGAGACCGATGACCTCGCTGTTTGGTCTCTTCCCCAAACCAATCCAAAAATCCAAGCTACTACTATGAATAATCGGAGATAATCTTTTTCCTTGTATATATTTTTTCTTTTCTTCTCATATCAAAAGTATCTTTAGTAGTACAATTATGTGTTCGTTTCTATATGCACGGGTTGGACTAAAATATTAAAACACCACAAGAAATACATGTCTGCAGGTTTGAGCTGTTTTATTTTGTCACAAACACCGCGTGTGCAGTAACCTCAATACATTGAAGGATCAGTCGTGATCGGAACAGTGTTTTGTGTAGTTGTGAGGGCATTTTGTTGAGAAGCGATTTCGAACGTGGCAAAATTGTTTGTGGATGTTAATGCTTCCGTAACAGAGGTACTCCAAGTTTCAAGAGACATCATATCGAAAATTTACACCACAACCAGGAAAAGTGGAAAATCATCATTCGCAGAGTCACAACGCAGGCAAATATGTGCATGGTGAGTGATCTTGACAGACGAACACTGCATAGTATGGTGACCAGAAAGAAGGGGACGGCCGCTGCAAAAGTCACTAGAGAACAGTATGTGGGGCTCGCGAACCCAGTCAACACGAAAGCAGCACGAAGGATGCTCCGTTAGCTAGGATCTCCGGGGCGAGTAACTCATCAGTGATTGGACTATTGAGTAATGGGAGAAAGTCCTTTGGTCTAATGAATTGCGTTTGTGGTGTTTCCATCATTTTGTCAAGCCTCTATATGTTTTAGAACTTCCTTCTACGGAACTGATACTTTTTATTTGTTGTCATAATACACTCCTGGAAATGGAAACAAGAACACATTGACACCGGTGTGTCAGACCCACCATACTTGCTCCGGACACTGCGAGAGGGCTGTACAAGCAATGATCACACGCACGGCACAGCGGACACACCAGGAACCGCGGTGTTGGCCGTCGAATGGCGCTAGCTGCGCAGCATTTGTGCACCGCCGCTGTCAGTGTCAGCCAGTTTGTCGTGGCATACGGAGCTCCATCGCAGTCTTTAACACTGGTAGCATGCCGCGACAGCGTGGACGTGAACCGTATGTGCAGTTGACGGACTTTGAGCGAGGGCGTATAGTGGGCATGCGGGAGGCCGGGTGGACGTACCGCCGAATTGCTCAACACGTGGCGCGTGAGGTCTCCACAGTACATCGATGTTGTCGCCAGTGGTCGGCGGAAGGTGCACGTGCCCGTCGACCTGGGACCGGACCGCAGCGACGCACGGATGCACGCCAAGACCGTAGGATCCTACGCAGTGCCGTAGGGGACCGCACCGCCACTTCCCAGCAAATTAGGGATACTGTTGTTCCTGGGGTATCGGCGAGGACCATTCGACAACCGTCTCCATGAAGCTGGGCTACGGTCCCGCACACCGTTAGGCCGTCTTCCGCTCAGGCCCCAACATCGTGCAGCCCGCCTCCAGTGGTGTCGCGACAGGCGTGAATGGAGGGACGAATGGAGACGTGTCGTCTTCAGCGATGAGAGTCGCTTCTGCCTTGGTGCCAATGATGGTCGTATGCGTGTTTGGCGCCGTGCAGGTGAGCGCCACAATCAGGACTGCATACGACCGAGGCACACAGGGCCAACACCCGGCATCATGGTGTGGGGAGCGATCTCCTACACTGGCCATACACCTCTGGTGATCGTCGAGGGGACACTGAATAATGCACGGTACATCCAAACAGTCATCGAACCCATCGTTCTACCATTCCTAGACCGGCAAGGGAACTTCCTGTTCCAACAGGACAATGCACGTCCGAATGTATCCCGTGCCACCCAACGTGCTCTAGAAGGTGTAAGTCAACTACCCTGGCCAGAAAAATCTCCGGATCTGTCCCCCATTGAGCATGTTTGGGACTGGATGAAGCGTCGTCTCACGCTGTCTGCACATCGAGCACGAACGCTGGTCCAACTGAGGCGCCAGGTGGAAATGGCATGGCAAGCCGTTCCACAGGACTACATCCAGCATTTCTACGATCGTCTCCATGGGAGAATAGCAGCCTGCATTGCTGCGAAAGGTGGATATACACTGTACTAGTGCCGACATTGTGCATGCTCTGTTGCCTTTGTCTATGTGCCGGTGTTTCTGTCAATGTGATCATGTGATGTATCTGACCCCAGGAATGTGTCAATAAAGTTTCCCCTTCCTGGGACAATGAATTCACGGTGTTCTTATTTCAATTTCCAGGAGTGTATTTCTACAAATATGAAATTGCATGTTAATGTTAAGTTTGTAACTAATTTGTTTCAAAGAGACATAACTGAAAAGTAAGCAATGGTTCGGTATGTTTTACGATAAAAATAGACTTTAAAAGGAATGGAGACACGTTATTATTGTCGTTTGTGAGTGAGGGAATGGCGTGTTTATAGCAACAACTATAGTCTGGTTTACTGTGTACAACACAGACTGTTCTCCATGCAGATTGCAGATTGTGAAGTTTAAATATATTAACGCGCTTCTTGTCATAGACTATCGACTCACAATGTAATTTGAAAATTGCGACTAATGTGTTTGCTGAGTTGATAGTTCTCACTGTTTTAGGCGGCCTGTGAAGCTGAAATCCAAATTAATTTTTGGACAGTTCAGATCCTCATTTGTGATCTGTGCCGATAACAGAACAAATATGCTACTTTTCCTGGATTAATACTTCACAATGGGATTGAAAAACTACGACGGTCGGACACTTATTAATGTATTACCGTCACAAGTAAATATGATAAATATTGAGAGCATGTGAGATGGCGCATAGACCCAACACAAAAATGAAAACAAAAGAAAATTCCCGTTGTTAACTATGTTAAAAGAAAGGAATTCTAGAATAAAATCTTCCAAAGCGGAATGCAAGAGTCATAACATTTGCTACTTGCGTACGTACGTCTGGAAGTCCCTTCGTTACACCTAGCTGGTGCAGACGGACGTTACACCACGACAGAGTCACAAATGTGAATACAGCGAACATACACGTGAATGACAGGACGGGCAGTTCACAGTGTTGTGAAAAATAAGGAGAGAGATTTGAACACGTATATACCTCTACGCACTCCAACACCGTGCCCATACACCCACGACGCCGTTGTCATTCGAGTATGATCGATGCTGCACATCTTGATCTTGTGCCACTCACTGTTTCGCTTCTGTTTTTTTTACGGTCCAATACCCCTTTTCCCAGTTTTTCTCGTTTGATCTGTGTTCATTTTTTGATGAGCTATCCAGTGGGCCATCTTACCAGTAAATCTGTTTGAAGGTGGGGGGGGGGGGGGGGGGGGCTGCGACGGCGAGTTCCGCTTGCCAGTAGTTTGACAGAGTTTTGGTTCAAAAATTTGTATTTTTCGTACGAAAATACTTGCATTCCGTTGATGAATAAATGCACACAAAGTGTGCTATGGCTGGATTGTTTGACACCAATTTCTTTCGTTGTGTGACCTAACAGAGTTTCATCATCAGGTGATTTTCCATTGTCACGTGTTTTTTTAGAAAATTACTCGTAGACGAGACCTTCCTCAGGTACTGGATTCTCCAAATTTTTCTGGAAATGACTTAATATCAATGTAAATTACACAAAAAATGACACAGTGAATATGGCAAAACATGGTTATGAATTATCTAACCTACAAAGCTTGTATTTCGACCTTCAAATTACATGATTGACAATACCGGGTTGAGTGGTAGGCTTTCAAATTTTTGTGTCAATTTTATCTATTACGAAGCCTTATCTCTGCGGAATGGTTGTTCCTTGGGAAAATTGTTAATTATCTTTCTTAATACTTTCCTTGTGTGTAATTACCATTAAGCAACTAGTTTTATTTACTTCTTTCAAAATCTATCGGTGCAAAGAGACATAACTTTGGGCTAAATAGGTAACAGCTGAAGAAGTAAAAACTTTTTTCTAATGCGTTATTTGCAATCGTTTTCTCATAATGGGCGATCACAGCATCGTAGGTTCTGTTTTAGGATACAAAACTAACAAATATAAAATTTGTAGGTCATTACTTATTTTTGAAAACATCGTTATCGTACACAATTAATGTTTCTTCCAACTTTGAAGAACACAAATTCCGTCCGACAGAAAATGAAGACAATTTAGTTACTGTTTGTTACAATGAATCCAACACGACCTGTGGCCTTCAGTTTGAGATTAAGCGCATTCGACATTGTAATATCTTTCTATGCTGATGGTGAATGCAGTCTCATTAATTTAGAAGCTTATCACGTTTTGGTACTGTTTGTATCCCTATCTGTATTTCTGTAAGAAACATCTGTTATCATATAAATATAAATTTTTTCTAGCAAACGTATGCTATATTATTCTCGGAATTATGGGAACAGTTGACTGCTTTTACCTCATAGAATTTTTGAAAAGATTCCACAAACAGATAGGACCTAGCCTGAAATGTTTACTGTGGTAACTTTTGGAGTTCTCTGCCGCTGAATACATTCTACAAGAATGCAGCAACGACTGAAAAGACTGACAATACTCCTCACTTAATAGTAAGTGGTGACGATTATATCAATTGAGACGCGCCGGCTTCATGTTTAATGCCAAATCCGGAACAAAAGATTTTCACGTGGACTATGTTTTACAATTATGCAGCAGCAGTAGAGATTTATATAGCGACAAGAAGCACTGAGGCCATAACTTGCTAGCTGAGAAGTCCTCCTTGCTACGGCCGGCACTCCTAGCTTCTCTTCTTATCTCCACCATAACTGCGGGCTGGAGTTTCCATCTGACTGACTTTGGGTGGCGTTGCAGCAGAGCGGAGACTGTGGCGCTACACTTGCTTGGGAAGGAAGACGCCGACAGAGCAAAGTGACGTGAAAGTGATTTTTACAGCCTCTATTTTAGTGGTATTAGAATAATGGAACAGGCAGTTGTACCTTATCTCCTAAACACACATAAGCGACGAGCCTTGAGACACAGTATGAAGATCTTTTCAAAGAAAGCACCAAAAACGGCGAGAAATAAGCAATGTTCATATGATTTCATATCGGAACGCTTTATTTAGTTTAAAAACTTGGTTAGGTACATTGGGTAATGGAATCCCGACTCTGCATATGATATGTATTTACATTACCATATACAACACTGCTAACTCTCCTCTTCGATTGCATAGGTGAACTGGCGAGTTTCTAGTCGATGTAAAGAATAATTAGACAATAGTGAAGCGACTTAAAGCTCTTACCTTTGGGACTAGGAAATCATCTGCTTTCTTTCCTTGTCCGCTTACCAGTCTCTTTCTTTCCTTCGTCGCAGTTAGCTGTACAGTAGCACGTGCCACTTACTTTGCCGGCAGCGAGTGGTGCCTTCTCTGGAAAATGGCAACCACAGTTCCTATCTAGCCCAGGGTTTGGGGTTGGTTCCAATGATCCAATATCTCCTTAAGGAGCTTCCAGCTCCACGCAAACTTTTCTTTTTAAATTCCACTACAGATATTTTCTACTTGTTGACACACTTGTACACTGTAAAACCATTCATAGTATACATTAGGAAAACGTGAAGGAAAAGTCATTCCCACCACTTCATTGTTTTTCTTGCGAGTGGGTAGCAGCTGCGATAGATTATGATCATGTTCGTCTTTATTGTTCTTGTAATACCTCCTCCATTTGAACTTCCAGAATCCTCTTCGGTGTTGTCCTGAATATTTTGGAGTGGCAATATATACCACGTTTATTTTTTTCCATCATGGCACTTCTTAAAAAAATGATTTCAGGTTCTTTGTTTTGAATTTTGTTGGTATTCTCATGCAGTTCCTCATGACAGTTCCAATAGCTAGTGTCTTCTGATGTTCCTACAACATGTCCAGAAAAGGCACACTTGTAAATCGACTCCTGCTGCACCTAGCACACATAATATGAACAACTATCGCTATCCTACAGGCAATAGACGTGTAGAATGTGGGAAAACACGTTTCAGCGAATGTAAGAACTGCGCCGTACGGCCGTACGGAGTACGGTCACCGTTCACATACCGAGCGAGATGGCGCAGTGGTAAGACACTGGACTCGCATTCGGGAGGACGACGGTTCAATCCCGCGTCCGGCCATCCTGACTTAGGTTTTCCGCGATTTCCCTAAATCACTGCAGGCAAATGCCGGGATGGTTCCTCTGAAAGGGCACGGCCGACTTCCTTCCCCGTCCTTCCTTAATCGATGAGACCGATGACCACGCTGTCTGGTCTCCTTCCCCAAACAACCAACCAACCGTTCACATAACCGATACGTGCACACCTATGTGGGGTACAGACATAGTGCTGACACTATTAATGAATACTTTTCATTTCCTTGCAGTGTGGTACTAAAACAAATGTACACGACAGTACAGTTCATATTTCTAACTCTAGTAATGACAGTACTCCATTGTACGCCAGTTCGTGTTTGTAAATCAGTGAAAGATTTTTGGGAGGCATACTTAATGTGGTATTGATGTTATGATTAACATTTCATTAGCCTCATTGAAGGAAGAAACACTAGAGTTCAACGTCCATCGACAACAGAGTCATTACAAACACACTTTCTGAGATCGAATAATTGTTTCTTGTAGTCTCGTTAACCATGTGCGAAGTTATGCACGACTTATTAAGATTTCCACATTTTCGTTATTGAAGCTGTGAGAGGAAAAGTTATTCGTCGGAAAACATGTCAGAAACATTAGCAGATTTTTCAGATCAATAAACAATATCGATGGCAGTGAGGGTAATGAGGACATGTAGAAGCATTACAAGCAATATTCCAACAAAATCTTGATACCATGATACAAACATCCAACTCTACGATATTTCGTAATAAGCCGTACTTTGAAGGACATAAGAATCTGAAAATCACGGCCGTTGGTTGGTAAAATCAATATCAGAACTGAGAAGTGTGTAGCTTGTTCTCGGCGTATGCAGAGAGCTGTAACGTACATTATCAAACTTCATTAGTCACATAAATACTTACCTGAATTCAGTCATAAGTGTTTTACAGATTATAAAAATTCTATTTTTTCAAAAGAAACTGTGCCCAGTGTTCATCCCATGCATCAGATAATGACCAATAGTTAAAATTTAAACGACCACTCTACGCCGTCCAGCTAGTTGTGGAAATCTCATGTGCATGGTGAATACTATCTACACACGAACCGTTCTTTACACACTCATAAGAATAAAGAATTTTGTTAATATCTCTTCCGAATAAGCTTCTACCACTCGGCTGCACCATGATGGTCAATTCCATCGTAGGCATCGTCGGACTAACATGTAACGTTTCCTTTTACCAACGACAAAGATACTCAAAACTAGGCCAAGCACTGCCTTTGGATTCTCATCTGAGAAGACACTAGTCCGGAAATACTCGATTAATAGGTAATCACTATGGACCAGAAGAGAACTGACAGAATAGCGGCACAACACTTGTAATTCACACCTTCTCGCTCACAGTACCTCAACTCGTTTGACGGTGTCCTTCCAATACTGCATAAGTTTTTTTATCTCCACATCTCCTCTGCATCCATTGTATAACCTGTTCTATGGGCAGCTATTATTTCCTTCCCTTACAGTTTTCCCCCACATTAAAATTAGTCTCTTTTGTGTATCACTCAGCTTCTGTCGTTTGTATTGGTAATAGTAACTTTTTTTCTATGTGACCACACTTTTCGTTCTCCTAGTTGCTTTTATACACATACTTGCTATGAACAAACACTTCCATAAAGTCATGTAGCTTACATGGATTTTTCAAGAGCTGATGTAGACTCCTCCAGACCAATACTGAAATATAGTTTAGCTTATATAACTGTCTGGTTTCAGAAAACTACATTTAGTCTAGTGACCGCCCCGATAACTGAGTGGTCAGCGTGACGCATTGCCGTCCTACCTGCCCGGGTTCGATTCCCAGCTGGGTCGGGATTTTCTCCGCTCAGGAACTGGGTGTTGTGTTATCTTCATCATCATTTCATTCCCATCCGGCGTGCAGGTCGCCCAATGTGACGTCGAATGTAATAAGACCTGCAACAAGGCGGCCAACTTGCCCCGTAAAGGGCCTCCCGGCCAAAGACGCCTAATGCTTATTTCCATTTCCATTTCCATTTAGTCTAGCCAGAAGGTCTAGTAATTCTCGCTAAACTTCGTTCGTTGTACTATTACGCCTAGGCTAGAATTAGGAAGAGGGACACTGTTAAAAACATCATAATCTTTCGGTAAAAGACTTGACTCAAAGGAAAAACTTGAAATCCACCTGAACGAACATATTTTCCATAACATGTTTGCATGTCACCTTTGTTTTACCAGACTTACAAATAGTTCACTGACTGTAAGATACGTTTCAGGTAGACAGTCTTTGTTTTACTTTCCGTTCACGAGATTCTTAGGAGATGGTGCCGTATTTTAAGAAATGGTAACAGTAACAGGGAGCCTGCCAATAATACCGCCGCAACAATGTACAAAGCGCTTCCTATAGACATGTAGCATAGCATAGTTCGAGGATTTGGATGCTTATTATACACCACATCTTAAACGCCCACCCAAATGCTATGTGATGAACGGAAGCCAGGACCTTATCCCCCACCCCCCTGTATCATGTTATGACGCGCTTTATGCTGAACTCATCTGGTTCACTGCTTTCCTAAGTGGAAACTACAACATATTGCACTATTACCCCAGCCATCTTTTGAGATGTAAGTTCTATGGTTTGTTCTTTGCACTTTTAAAGCTCTAAATATCTCCACTAACCGGTTTGGTAGATATGACTACTTGAATGCAGTCTTGTATTTTGAAACACGTACTAAATAAATTTCTGTTTGTGGGGATTCACCAATTTAATATGATTGTATACAGCACTTGTTACAAACATGAACTAGTTTCATTTTTATTATTTTATGTACAATACGGTTATAGTGTACAGTTATTTGTGGGAGAATATTCAGCCATTTGCATGAATTTCGGAGATTAAACGGGTCCAGATACGTTTTCTTTATTGTCCTGCTGAAACGTTCCATGATTTTTGATTCTTCAAGTGGGTGAATGTGGAGCAGTAGTTTATACCATGCTGCTGCAGCACTGCCTTGTTACGCACGTTTTAAAACTGACCACCGTGATCGGTTTGAAGTTTGTCTCCACACACTCATCCCAGTAGGCAGCAATTGATCAGTGACCTGTGCAAATGTCTTTATTTACAAGAAACACACATACCAGAATGAAACACACATCTACCATTACTAAAATAGTTTTGAAACCTTTATTCCCTCATGAATATTGCTTCATGTCTACAAGATCCACATGCCATAAATCGCCCAAGCCTCGTTAGCTCATCTACGCGGGAATCTTTTGCTCACTTGTTCTTACAATTCTGAATTAATTCGTTCTTCCTCTAAACTCTGAAATGACTGATATGATTCAGTAAGTGCGGCATTTTCTGTGGGGACCAACACAGTGAGAAGTCTTAATTGTCCTACCAGTTCATTAGAATCGTAATAAAATATAAATATTTACTATCGGAAAAAAATTAATACACCCCTTTAGAGGTTTTATATTGACTCAAGACTTATTGTTCCAACGTTGCACATGGAGTACGTGAAATGATTACACTTACAGATCAACATCTGAAGTGGCTAAGGTTCCCATGACGCAACACCCATATTCGTACATGGTGTGGTATTCACAGGCGGTAATGAAGCCACTGACGCTGGCATCCTATCGATCCTGGATATGGCGAATACTGTCCTTGGATTCGTTACGCCACGCCTGCTAGACCTGTTCAAGTAATTCTGTAAGAGTTATTGGTTGATGTGTCACATGAGTGTCTACACGTCCCAACATATCCCTCACGTGCTCTTTTGTAGTGAAGTTTGGAGACCGCGCTAGCCGTGGAAGTTGAGTTTTACGGGCAGCGTGTGTGGTAGCATTATCCTGTTGGAACACTACATTGCATCTTCCCGTTGCAAGAATGGCAGAACAATGCGTCTAACAACATTCTGCACGTGCTGAGCGCTTGTTACCGTTCCCTCCAGAAACACAAAAGCCGACCGGGAGTTGTAGCTTGTCGCACAACGGACCATATGGCCTGTGTTGCGGCCAGTGTGTCTACTGTAAGACGAATTCACTCTGCGAGACAGCTTACATCAGGTCTACGTCGTACGCACAGACGATCATCACTTGCGTGCAGTGAGAATCTGCTTGCGTCTCTGAAGCCATGGCGCGCCATTTCATCTTCCAGGTGATTCTCTGAGAGCACCAGTCGATCCGTGCACATTGATACTGCGGAGTGGGTGGAAGAAGGGCTTGGGAGTGCGTGCCAGAAGTTTCGCTGCTAATAACCAGTTGTTATTGGCACGTCTGGAATCACAAGTCCTCTTATCACTGCTGTGGTAACTGTGTGATGTGCCACTACTACCAGTAAATACGGCGATCCTGGTGGATGTCTCTGCTGCGCAGACGTCCAGAATTTCGTCTATAGATGTGAGAATGTTCCCCTGACCTCTGATACAGCATCGTTGCACAAATGACGCAACACGTCCAGCTTGTGAGCCAGTTCTCCTGAAGGACCGTCCCGCGACTCTGAAGCCTAAAATTTAACCCTTCTCAAAACTCGCTCATTCGACTGTAGGAAGCAGGAGTACGTCTCCTTCATTGCATGGTTGCCTGCTTCCTTCACGCGTTTGCATCACACTAAGCCTTGTGACTATGAGCGTTCTCCATTAAAAGGTAGATACCGATGGTACTCTGGTAGCTATGTCACTAGGCTATCTTTCGGCTGGCGACGCCGAAACCGCCTTCCAGGTGGCATACGCCATCGCCGGATCAAAATCGTCTTTCCAGGTGTACCAATATTTTTTTCCGCAGTGCACATTGCCGAGGCCAAGCGTTCATTTTTATTATGAATGTCGTCACCCTTCCACAATGATTCACTAATGATTTTATATTTCACCTTGATCTATTAACTTTCTTATGTTAATCAGTCATATTTAGTACTTCAGTACACATTTATAGAACTTTCAGTAAATAGTTGCCCAGTTTTGATGTTCTTAAGAATATTGCGTTCCGTTGACCACGTGTTCTTTCAAATCTGTTATTTCAAATCCTGTAGCCCAACATGTATTGAATGTTTGGTTAAAATTGTAGACAGCATGCCCGTCATGCAAGATTTTCCCTGCAAACATGTACTGTATCTTTGTTAGTACTGAAGTGATGACTAACGAACTCTGCAATAGCATCTTCTTCTTCTTCTTCTTCATTTTTGCCTTTGAGAGTCATCGAAGGGATTCCCTAATACGTTTAAACGTGTCTATGAGATTATGCGCCCTCAGTGACTATGATTTGTGAACATGTTATTTCATACTAAACTTGTGATGCCACCATTAAAAATTAAGTACATTTTTTAAATAATTTGATTGGCGTTAGGGTATTGGCATGTTGAAAGATGGATACTAGGTGTTAAAGAAGGATGTAAAAGCAAATGAATGTGTAAATTTGTTATGTTTATATGCAAAGCTCTTTGACATAAAAGAATTACTTCGTACCTAATTGTTCATTAACGATAAGGAAAATGTTATTACCATTTAATGAAAAAAATGTAATGACTGTAATCACCTCAGGGCAAATTTTCACTGTTAATATGTTAAACAAATGTACAGAATAAAATAAGGGGAAGTACAAAGGGTTTTACGTGACCAGTTGTGGAGGTGACCTTGGCGAGGGGAGCGCCAGGGCAAAAGACAGTTGAAAGAAAGGCAGTTGCGTGGGAGTCGTCACAGCGTGTGTATCGGGCTGTGGTAGGTCCACTAAAGTAAGGCTCACATGGTGCTAAAGTTGTGAAAAAAGTGCAACCAAGTATTCGGACAGCAGCGGCTTTTATGCCCCAAGATCGTCTCCAGTATGAATCAATTCGGAAAGCAAGATTATCCGAATAATTTTTTACGATGTAATTCGGCCGACGCTCCGAAGGGTCAAGATGGCAGCTGCTTGTGACGTGGCTATCAATAAGGAAGTCCATCACTGGGGACGTTAAGAGCGGACCGAAATTGTTGTACCAACAGTACTATGAGCCCTCCAGCACGCAACTCAAGGCAAGCACTAATCTTATAGAGTTGTTTGTTTCATCTCAAAACATGTAAGGGGTTACAGTCAACTTAATAGAAGATGTGCAAACTTATACTCCGAAACTTTCTGCCCCAAGCCATCACCAGTCCTGTTTCCTGGTCATGTTTGTTGTGTAACGACGGTTTTAAAGTTAAATTGTTGTTTGTTTAATAATTCGGTAAAAGGTACGATAAGTAAATTCAATATTATTACGAACTGCGTCATAGTAGAGATAGGCAGACATTCAGTCTAAGAAATTGCTTGGGTTTATGATACCATATTTAAATGTGGTCGCTTTGTTAAAAGAAATAAACCAAAGTCCATTGAATAACATTAATTTTGCTAGAAATTTAAATTTTCTTTGCTTGCTAATTCATCATTTACGTAACAAAATTTTCAAAAGTAAAGATGGCTGCCACTTGGCCAGTCCCAGTTTGCTTCCATGTTATTTCGAAGTAACTTAACGTAAAAATTTAAACGTAAGGAAGTTACCGTGGTCTAGGGGTAGGGTCTTTGATTCATAATCAAAAAGTTCTTCGGTCCCGGGTTCGATTCCCGCCATTGTCTAAATTTTGATAAATAATCAGCATTGGCGGCCGAAGACTTCCGGCATAAGAAGTCAGCCTCATTCTGCCAACGGCCTTGTCAAAGAGGGCGGAGGAGTGGATAGAGGTTCAGGGTACTCTCTTGTCCTAGGGGTGGGAAATTGCCCCTAAAGGCGGAAGAATCAGCAATGATCAACGACATGAGGATGCAGAAGGCAATGGAAACCACTGCTTTAAAGATACGTAACGTGTATCCACATGACAAGTGGCCTGTAGTTGAAGAAGTGTCATGATGATCTCTCCATTGGCAAAAGATTCCGGAATAGTCCCACATTCGGATCTCCGGGAGGGAACTGCCAATGGGGAGGTTACCATGAGGAAAAGATTGAATAATCAACGAAAGGATAATGTTCTACGAGTCGGGGCGTGGAATGTCAGAAGCTTGAACGTGGTAGAGAAACTAGAAAATCTGAAAAGAGAAATGCGAAGGCTCAATCTAGATATAGTAGGGGTCAGTGAAGTGAAGTGGAAGGAAGACAAGGATTTCTGGTCAGATGAGTATCGGGTAACATCAACAGCAGCAGAAAATGGTATAATAGGTGTAGGATTCGCTAAGAATAGCAGGTGAGCCAGAGGGTCTGTTGCTGTGAACAGTTCAGTGACCGGGTTGTTCTAATCAGAATCGACAGCAGACCTTCACCGACAACGATAGTTCAGGTATACAAGCTAAAGATTAACAGATAGAGAAAGTGTATGAGGATATTGAAAGGGTAATGCCGTACGTAAATGGGGACGAAAATCTAATAATCATAGGCGACTGGAATGCAGTTGTAGGGGAAGGAGTAGAAGAAAAGGTTACAGGAGAATATGGGCTTGGGACAAGGAATGAAAGAGGAGAAAGACTAATTGAGTTCTGTAACAAGTTTCAGCTAGTAATAGCGAATACCCTGTTCAAGAATCACAAGAGGACGAGGTATACTTGGAAAAGACCGGTAGACACGGGAAGATTTCAATTAGATTACATCATGGTCAGACAGAGATTCCGAAATCAGATACTGGATTGTAAGGCGTACCCAGGAGCAGATATAGACTCAGATCACAATATAGTAGCGATGAAGAGTAGGCTGAAGTTCAAGACATTAGACGGTAAGAAGTGGGATACGGAAGTTCTAAGGAATGACGAGATACGTTTGAAGTTCTCTAGCGCTATAGATACAGCAATAAGCAATAGCGCAGTAGGCAACACAGTTGAAAAGGAATGGACGTCTCTAAAAAGGGCCATCACAGAAGTTGGGAAGGAAAACATAGGTACAAAGAAGATAGCTGCGAAGAAACCATGGGTCACAGAAGAAACACTTCAGTTGATTGATGAAAGGAGGAAGTACAAACATGTTCCGGGAAAATCAGGAATACAGAAATACAAGTCGCTGAGGAATGAAGTAAATAGGAATTGCAGGGAAGCTAAGACGAAATGGCTGCAGGAAAAATATGAAGACATCGAAAAAGATATGATTGTCGGAAGGACAGACTCAGTATACAGGAAAGTCAAAACAACCTTTGGTGACATTAAAAGCAACGGTGGTAACATTAAGAGTGCAACGGGAATTCCACTGTTAAATGCAGAGGAGAGAGCAGATAGGTGGAAAGAATACATTGAAAGCCTCTATGAGGGTGAAGATTTGTCTGATGTGATAGAAGAAGAAACAGGATTCGATTTAGGAGAGATAGGGGATCCAGTATTAGAATCGGAATTTAAAAGAGCTTTGGAGGACTTACGGTCAAATAAGGCAGAAGGGATAGATAACATTCCATCAGAATTTCTAAAATCATTAGTAGAAGTGGCAACAAAACGTCTGTTCACGTTGGTGTGTAGAATATATGAGTCTGGCGACATACCATCTGACTTTCGGAAATGCATCATCCACACAATTCTGAAGACGGCAAGAGCTGACAAGTGCGAGAATTATCGCACAAACAGCTTAACAGCTCATGCATCGAAGCTGCGTACAAGAATAATATACAGAGGAATGGAAAAGAAAATTGAGAATGCGCTAGGTGACTACCAGTTTGGCTTTAGGAAAAGTAAAGGCACGAGAGAGGCAATTCTGACGTTACGGCTAATAATGGAAGCAAAGCTAAAGAAAAATCAAGATACGTTCATAGGATCTGTCGACCTGGAAAAAGCGTTCGACAATATAAAATGGTGCAAGCTGTTCAAGATTCTGAAAAAGGTAGGGGTAAGCTATAGGGAGAGGTGGGTCATATACAATATGTACAGCAACCAAGAGGGAATAATAAGAGTGGACGATCAAGAACGAAGGGCTCGTATTAAGAAGGGAGTAAGACAAGGCTGTAGCCTTTCGCCCCTACTCTTCAATCTGTACATCGAGGAAGCAATGATGGAAATAAGAGAAAGGTTCAGGAGTGGAATTAAAATACAAGGTGAAAGGATATCAATGATACGATTCGCTGACGACATTTGCTATCCTGAATGAAAGTGAAGAAGAATTAAATGATCTGCTGAACGGAATGAACAGTCTAATGAGTGCACAGTATGGTTTGAGAGTAAATCGGAGAAAGACGAAGGTAATGAGAAGTAGTACACTCCTGGAAATGGAAAAAAGAACACATTGACACCGGTGTGTCAGACCCACCATACTTGCTCCGGACACTGCGAGAGGGCTGTACAAGCAACGATCACACGCACGGCACAGCGGACACACCAGGAACCGCGGTGTTGGTCGTCGAATGGCGATAGCTACACAGCATTTGTGCACCGCCGCAGTCAGTGTCAGCCAGTTTGCCGTGGCATACGGAGCTCCATCGCAGTCTTTAACACTGGTAGCATGCCGCGACAGCGTGGACGTGAACCGTATGTGCAGTTGACGGACTTTGAGCGAGGGCGTATAGTGGGCATGCGGGAGGCCGGGTGGACATACCGCCGAATTGCTCAACACGTGGGGCGTGAGATCTCCACAGTACATCGATGTTGTCACCAGTGGTCGGCGGAAGGTGCACTTGCCCGTCGACCGTGGAGCGGACCGCAGCGACGCACGGATGCACGCCAAGACCGTAGGATCCTACGCAGTGCCGTAGGGGACCGCACCGCCACTTCCCAGAAAATTAGGGACACTGTTGCTCCTGGGGTATCGGCGAGGACCATTCGCAACCGTCTCCATGAAGCTGGGCTACGGTCCCGCACACCGTTAGGCCGTCTTCCGCTCACGCCCCAACATCGTGCAGCCCGCCTCCAGTGGTGTCGCGACAGGCGTGAATGGAGGGACCAATGGAGACGTGTCGTCTTCAGCGATGAGAGTCGCTTCTGGCTTGGTGCCAATGATGGTCGTATGCGGGTTTGGCGCCGTGCAGGTGAGCGCCACAGTCAGGACTGCATACGACCGAGGCACACAAGGCCAACACCCGGCATCATGGTGTGGGGAGCGATCTCTTACACTGGCCGTACAGCTCTGGTGAACGTCGAGGGGACACCGAATAGTGCACGGTACATCCAAACCGTTATCGAACCCATCGTTCTACCATTCCTAGACCGGCAAGGGAACTTGCTGTTCCAACAGGACAATGCAAGTCCGCATGTATCCCGTGCCACCCACCGTGCTCTAGAAGGTGTACGTCAACTACCCTGGCCAGCAAGATCTCCGCATCTGTCCCCCATTGAGCATTTTTGGAACTAGATGAAGCGTCGTCTCACGCGGTCTGCACGTCCAGCACGAACGCTGGTCCAACTGAGGCGCCAGGTGGATATGGCATGGCAAGCCGTTCCACAGGACTACATCCAGCATCTCTACGATCGTCTCCATGGGAGAATAGCAGCCTGCATTGCTGCGAAAGGTAGATATACACTGTACTAGTGCCGACATTGTGTATGCTCTGTTGCCTGTGTCTATGTGCCTGTGGTTCTGTCAGTGTGATCATGTGATGTATCTGACCCCAGGAATGTGTCAATAAAGTTTCCCCTTCCTGGGACAATGAATTCACGGTGTTCTTATTTCAATTTCCAGGAGCAGACTCGCTATGGCAAAAAAGGCATTTCTGGCCAAGAGAAGTTTACTAATATCAAATACCGGCTTTAATTTGAGTAAGAAATTTCTGAGGATGTACTTCTGGAGTACAGCATTGTATGGTAGTGAAACATGGACTGTGGGAAAACCGGAACAGAAGAGCATCGAAGCATTTGAGATGTGGTGCTATAGAGGAATGTTGAAAATTAGGTGGACTGATAAGGTAAGGAATGAGGAGGTTCTACGCAGAATCGGAGAGGAAAGGAATATATGGAAAACACTGATAGGGAGAAGGGACAGGATGATAGGACTTCTGCTAAGACATGAGGGAATGACTTCCATGGTACTAGAGGGAGCTGTAGAGGGCAAAAACTGTAGAGGAAGACAGAGGTTGGTATACGTCAAGCAAATAATTGAGGACCTAGGTTGTAAGTGCTACTCTGAGATGAAGAGTTTAGCACAGGAAAGGAATTCGCAGCGGGCCGCATTAAACGAGTCAGTAGACTGATGACAAAAAAAAAGTTACAGCCATTGAAAGGCACTGTCACCTATAAAAGTAATTAAAAGAAAAACGTTTAAGGACTTGAAATTGCTCCTTCAGAGCTGGCGACCACAAATAAAATTTTAGGAGCAGTTTTTCTTACAGTGGGCCTAACTCAGGTGAGGTTTCGTGTTTTCTGTGGTGTGCTACTGCGGTGTGGATGCATCTGATAGCAGGTAGGTAAGACATCGTACAATTCTGTGTGCCCCATCGACTTTGCGCACCGAGCCCCTTCATGCACATTGCGCTTTGGGTAGAAACCCACGTTAAATGATCGCGTTGCAGTGTAAAGTCCATTTGGTTACAACGGTCATAGGTTTTGTTGAACATAGAAAATGTATTAAAAATATTTGCAGTAACATTTTTCAGTGTAAATTTTACGTAAGAAGGGGTCAGTGAACGGCTGTATTGTGGCTGGAGCAGCGGAACGCGGCCGCAGAGGCACCGTTAAGATATTTTGTGTCAGTGTCTGCTGCGCGTCAGAGGAAGGGATGCCGCTACCCGCTTTCAAAGGGCGCTCGCTTTCGTCCGGAAGGGTGGCGCCGGACTTTCACTCAGCAACCAACAACCAACGTTGTTATGTGCACTGCAAATGTATCTATTTAAACAAAATTAACATTACGGGAAGACATATGTAGTTAACATTTTTTTTTTTAAAGAAAATGGTTCATATTGCTCTGAGTACTACGGGACTTTTGAGGTCATCAGTCCCCTAGAACTTAGAAGTACTTAAACCTAACTAACCTAAGGACATCACACACATCCATGCTTATTGATTAGAAGGTGCAGCACAAGAATAGGATAATCTGCACCACTCATTGGCTCGAGACATAGTGTGAGCTATATTAATAAGGTTTGGGACTAAATTTAATGTGAAGGGTTTGACGTTAGAAAACATGGGATCTGTGACTGCATCTAGAACGGAAACTACTTCTTAGTTATGGATAGAAAAGAAAAGGAAGGAGGGGAACGTTACTATGTTGAAAATTGGTTTTATCTCGTAGGAAGTGTAGTTGATGAGAAGTATTTCGTGGTTTAGAACACAGAGTTAGTTACATTTACGTTTGCAGAGAATGTAGACTGTGTGGATAAGTGAATTATCGGGAAATATTGGAATTAATTTCTTCGTGTGGGTCTCATTTACTTAATATTAGAATTTATCGATTACGCCTAGGTCATTTCCAAGCTCTAGTAAAAAAACAGTTTTCCAATGTTTCCTAAAAGTATTAATATATCTACCTCAATGAATTTAATCAACCTCAGCAAATGAACAGTGATTTTCTCTCAGTCAAACGCATCAGGGACATTATAAGGCAAAATGGTTAAATTAACACACATTGATCAGACAGAATATTATGGTCAGCTGTTCAAATGGTTCTGAGCACCATGGAACTTAACATCTGAGGTCATCAGTCCCCTAGAACTTAGAACTAATTAAACGTAATTAACCTAAGGACATCACATACACACACCCATGCCCGAGGCAGGATTCGAACATGGGACCGTAGCGGTCGCTCGGTTCCAGACTGTAACGCCTAGAACCGCTCGTCCACCCCGGACGGCTTTTTTTTAAACTACGTTTCCTAAAGATAGTGCGTTTCTGCGCGTTTTCTTACCAGAAGTATTTAATACTGCGAATCGGTCACACGTGGAATCGGTGGGTTCGGTCACGAACTGACTTTGAGACAGTGTACAAATGACGTACTGTTACACTATTTGAATTTATGAATAGTGTAAGATGCACACGTTAATGTACATATATTTTTCTTATTTTTTAAAAATATCTTCAATGTTTGCATTTAATATGTCGATTAAGTTCAAAACAGCTCGGGTACCCCTGATATTTACAAAAGCAGTTTCTTTCACGAAACTTTGAAGTCAACACATTTATCTGCTGAAAAATGCTTCTAGTTCTCTTATAGAGGAGTACATCCCTATGTCAATCAGTGCTCAACGCAACAGTGGTCGAATAGAGCTTGAGAAATTCGTTGTTCATTTAAATTTCTGTATTATAACGTTTAGGAATTTCTTTGTGATTCCTGAGTTTCTCGGACGCCAAAAAATGTTCAAATAACTTATGGGAATGTAGCAGGGTGATGTCCTCGACAGTGGCCGCTATTTTGGAAGGTACATAAGCAGCAAGAAACCGTTGTGCAAGAGAATTTTAGTCTCGGTTTGTAGAGCATAACCGGAAAGATGACACGCACATACTGTAGCATTAGCACCACCACAGAATCAAAGATGACCAACGTTTTAAGAGAAAAGTGACCTCTTGTCGGGGAAATAAAGTTTTCAGTACAAGCAAAACTTTTCGGTAGCATCCGAAATATGTTTTATATTTTGTATTAAAAGTTATCCGAATCCGTCAGAAATCGATGCAAGTCTTCAGAAAACGGACCTCGTCTCGTTGTGGAGAAAATGCAGTGGCCTGGTAAGATACCCCTTTCCTAAATCTCGCCGCTGCGTAAGCAATGCCTCACTAAATAGTATATTCTAAATTTTATAGACGTTTTAAGGAGGTCAGAGTAGCTTTGTAGAAAAGAAGAACTTTTTGTGAATACAGTAATGCCAATCAAGGCAAGTGGTTCCTTTTTACATGAGTAATAAATGCGTACAGATTTTACGAGTTTGCAGTTGGCAGCCGTAACGTGCCAGCCACCAGCTATACCTATAAGGTAACTCTGCTGTTGCTGCTAGACATGAAAAAGGTGAAGCTGCTGTGACTGCCCATGACTGGTTATATGTTTTTTGGGAATCTTAATGCACTCACACTTTGAGTTCATTATAAGCTACAAAGTAATGTACAATGAAAGCGTGACATTGCTGGAAATTGATTTGTGCACAGCAAATTTCCCGATGAAAATGGACCCGTTAGATTTCCTGATTCAGAAATTTCAGAGTAATTTTAGCAGGATTAAAAATATCTGTCCTGAAGTATAACCTCAAACTAAACCAGAACCTCAAGTCAGTGACAATGAAGATCCTGAAAAAGAACCTGACCAGCCAAATACTTCAGAATCACATAAGAGGCAAAAATTCTATTTTCGAAACATCTTGAATTCCTTCAGACACAAGTATTTCAGGAAGATAAAATCAAATATTCTGGCCACCATAGAACATGAGATATCAGTAATCTGTTTTTGGGGTTCAGTGAATTCAAAATTTTAGGTGGTTTTGGTCCTATTAATGGCTCCAGAAACGAAATTTGGTCCAAAAGATGCCGCAACATAAAGTAAAACACAAAATTTTTGCACGGGACACTAATGTTTCACAGTTTTAGTCCCGTGTATTTGGTTTTAAATTTCTTTACACTATAATGTACTATAGGTCACAAGAGTTTAACCACTTAATGTCTAATGTTAACCTGAAACGTCTGTACCATTTGACAAAGGACATTTTAACTGTAATATACAGGATGAGGAAAAAATGTCCCGATTGGAGATCGGTATGCCATTCCTCATACAGATTCAAGACAAGAGTTTATCTTACAAAATCAGATCGAGTACATTTTGAAAAATGTATGTAAACGAGGACCTGGCAACATTGTCACAGAGTGCAGCACATCCTAATGTACAGATGAACGTGTTTCACCCTGTACTACCTTACCAGCTGTCGTAGGTCATCGAGCAGAGTGCTGGGATATCAAACCCACATCCACCAGGGAGCTATTGTTGAAATCCTCGTCGAGGTACTTTTTTATATTTTTAGGCGTTTGTTCCCTAGTTCTCGTCTTTTATAAGCACGACATCGTTTTGTCACTTGTAGACTGTCATATAACAGTAGCCTATCATATGACAGTGTGCTGCATGCATGTGTTTACTAACTGTGTAGTGCACAACCATAGACGGCCCCGTCAACTTCATGTAGGGCTGTTTCGCGATGGAGTACACAAACGGTGAGTCCTACGATATGATTTTGGAGCTACGTGTATCCGATAACCGAGCTGCGGCTGCTGTTGCTCGTGCGGGTGCTGCACAGTGTCCTCAAAGGCGCCCTCCCGACAAGAATATTTTTCGTCGCATGGAGCAACGCCTTGGGAAACCGCTAGCCATCGTCCACAAGTAATGGTCAGAGGTCAAGTAGGAACTAGACGCACTCCACAAACAGAGGGTGCGATTTTTGAATTCGTTCACCAGTTACCTCAGCGAAGTAACCGTGATATTGAGAGGCATCTCCAGATATGTCAAACACTGGTTGTAGAAGTGTTGCACGATGAAAAACTGCATCCATATCATTACAAGTGTATTTCGACACCAGAGGTCATAAAACTACATTCAACGAGCGCAGATTTGTGAATGGCTTTTGCACCAAGTGAAAGGTACCTAACAATTAATAAATAACGTGATATGGACTGACGAATATAGCTCCGCTCGTGAAGATATTTTCAACCTTCACAACAGCGTTGTTGGTCGGAATACAATCCACATATTACCTCCAAACGCGGCTTTCACTGATGCTTTGGCATAAACCTGTTGGCAGGAATACTGGGAGGAGGGCTTTTGGGCTCTTGCCTACTGCCAGACAGGTCAAACGTGCCAATATATAGTACGTTTTTTTCCAATACTTCGCCTGACCGAATTAGAAAACGTTCCGGTGGGTGTTCGGTTTCAGTTATGGTTTTAACCTGATGGGGCACTGCCACACTTTGAAATGAATGTATGTAACTATTTAAACAAAAAGTTTGCTGGGAAGTGAATTGGTTTTTGGAGGTCCAATGTTCTGACATCAATCCACTACATTTTTATTTGTGGGGACGCTTAATGGAATAAATTTATAGTACTCCACGCATGAATGTACACTAGCTAAATGGATCGCGTTCATGTCGCTCCGGCAATTATGGATGCAGGTATGTTGCGTGGGACCCAGTAATGTATGATCCCGTGAGCGGCGAAGTGGTTGCAAACGCTAGGTGGTCGTTTTGAACACCTTCTCTAGTGTGGACGTTGCTCGTAGATGTAGGTACCTGCTGTGTTAAGATAAGTCTGGACGTCAAACGTACAGAATGGAATTATTGTGAATAGCGTAAGTTTCAATCTAGTACAGCCTACGTATTGTGCTTTATATACCTCATCCGATATAGATGATGGCTTTGTATCCACCGTCATTTTCTGTTGGTTTTATTTGTGTCGTGGACGAAAAACAAAGTGATCATTTACATCTGCAGGAAGTCCATGTTATGTCTTAATGTTAAATAATGGTTACAGTAACAGAATGAAATACACAAGATACCGCATTGTGGAGGTGTAAATTGGATGTAGTTTGATGACTGAACCACGAAAAAAGATGTTTACCGTGAACAGGATTCGAACATCGGCGAGTCTGCACATCCGTTCGCCACGGCATTGTCTCCTCTCACTGAACTAGAGGGACAGCTCCGTTACAGAGCATAGCACCGTAACCTGTTCTTTACCACGCTGCACACCGTTACAGAGATGTCAGAGCCTTGCTTTTTAAATCGCGTTTCTATTAAATCTAATGGCCGGACTAGGCTTTGCTAGATACACTTTTGTCTTGAATTCGTTTGAGAAGTCGCATGCCGACCTCCAAGTGCGGTATCTTTCCCTCACTGTGCGTAAGCAGAATTTTATTCTTAAATGTGTAAAATTGATCACAAATAATAAACTGAAACTTTAATATATTAAAATTGTTGACAATTTAATGCGAAAGTAAAAATTGCACCAAATAAAAATCCAAAATTGTTTCTTTCCTTCTCACATTCATTAAGTCAGTTGCTAATTTAATGTGATCTGCTTCCTTAATAATAAAATCCCAATAACTGCTATATTCAATACGTATAAGCAATGTTCTGCAGTAGAAGGTTTGCTCGTCTGTTGCAAGCGATTTCTCAGTATCTTCTACAAAGGAAATCAATTTGTATTGTGCATTTCGCTTTCGTTCCGAATTTAATACGTAGACAAAATTGATGATATCAGATGACCTACGCTATTGTGGTTCTGTGTCGTGCAGGACAAACGGCATTCCAAATACTTATTTCCATGCTGTATATTCGATAAGGTTGTCTCGTCCTTATTTTACTGCAACAGACGATTTGATGTTGTTGTCAATGTGATATCACGAGGTACTCGTAGTCTTATAAAAAATACAACTTTCACAAAGTGTGATGTCCCTCCAAACCTACTGTAGGTAAAAATCTCATTCTCTCTTCATGTTCGTTCAAAAATGTTGCAAATGGATGTGAGCACTGTGGGACTTAACATCTAAGGTCGTCACTCCCCTAGAACTTAGAACTGCTTAAACCTACGTAACCTAACGACATCACACACATCCATGGCCGAGGTAAGATTTGAACCTGAGACCGTAACGGTCGCGCGGTTCCTACCTGAAGCGCCTAGAACCGCGCGGTCACAACTGCCGGCCTCCATGTTCTTGATGTTGCTGTTTCTCTTCTCTTGCTGCAATGGATGTTAGTCTCGCGGCAGGTGCAGCTAGTTTGTGGAGGCTGTGTGTCCATACCGAGGTGCCAACCGTGTGCAGTGGTTGTTGATTATGTTATGTGTTCGGGTTATTAGTGGTTTATACTGCACACAGTAAATTCTTTAACACCATTCCCTCCGCCATCACGTCTGTTGCTGGACGCGTGTTATTGGTGATGACGTCGCCCGCCCTTGCAAAGAGGTAAAGATGAGAGGAAGCGGATCGCACCCCCTGCCATTTTATTCTGCATAAAACGTTTAACAAGGACGTAGTCCTTGCCGCATGCAAATAAAAACATTAGAGACGTCCAAAACTACCATCCCAAGACACTCGCGACCTTCTAACGCACACGCATATATCCCCCGACACAGTTATCAATATCATAATTCACCGCATGCGGTAGCCTGGTTGTCCGCTGCACCTTGTCAGGCCTGCGTGCCCCCGTGGGAGGTTCGACTCCTCTCTCATGCATGGGTATGTGTGTTGTCCTTCGCTTAAGTTAGTTTAAGTTACACTGAGAAGTGTACAAGCTGATAGGAGGGGCGTGGGGTCAACACACCGCTCTCCCGGTCTTTATCTACATCTACATCTACATCTACATGACTACTCTGCAATTCACATTTAAGTGCTTGGCAGAGGGTTCATCGAACCACAATCATACTATCTCTCTACTATTCCACTCCCGAACAGCGAGCGGGAAAAACGAACACCTAAACCTTTCTGTTCGAGCTCTGATTTCTCTTATTTTATTTTGATGATCATTCCTACCTATGTAGGTTGGGCTCAACAAAATATTTTCGCATTCGGAAGAGAAAGTTGGTGACTGAAATTTCGTAAAAAGGTCTCGCCGCGACGAAAAACGTCTATGCTGTAATGACTTCCATCCCAACTCGTGTATCATATCTGCCACACTCTCTCCGCTATAACGCGATAATACAAAACGAGCTGCCCTTCTTTGCACCCTCTCGATGTCCTCCGTCAATCCCACCTGGTAAGGATCCCACACCGCGCAGCAATATTCTAACAGAGGACGAACGAGTGTAGTGTAAGCTGTCTCTTTAGTGGACTTGTTGCATCTTCTAAGTGTCCTGCCAATGAAACGCAACCTTTGGCTCGCCTTCCCGACAATATTATCTATATGGTCCTTCCAACTGAAGTTGTTTGTAATTTTAACACCCAGGTACTTAGTTGAATTGACAGCCTTGAGAATTGTACTATTTATCGAGTAATCGAATTCCAACGGATTTCTTTTGGAACTCATGTGGATCATCTCACACTTTTCGTTATTTAGCGTCAACTGCCACCTGACACACCATACAGCAATCTTTTCTAAATCGCTTTGCAGCTGATACTGGTCTTCGGATGACCTTACTAGACGGTAAATTACAGCATCATCTGCGAACAGTCTAAGAGAACTGCTCAGATTGTCACCCAGGTCATTTATATAGATCAGGAACAGTAGAGGTCCCAGGACGCTTCCCTGGGGAACACCTGATATCACTTCAGTTTTACTCGATGATTTGCCGTCTATTACTACGAACTGCGACCTTCCTGACAGGAAATCACGAATCCAGTCGCACAACTGAGACGATACCCCATAGCTCCGCAGCTTGATTAGAAGTCGCTTGTGAGGAACGGTGTGAAAAGCTTTCCGGAAATCTAGAAATACGGAATCAACTTGAGATCCCCTGTCGATAGCGGCCATTACTTCGTGCGAATAAAGAGCTATGATGGTATTCTTGATCGAAGCCGCTACTATTCGGTCGACTAGCTCCTCAATTGGCATCACGGGGCTGAGTGCACCCAGAAAAATGACAACAGCGCGTGGTGGCCTGGATGGTCACCCATCCAAGTGCCAACCACGCCCCCATAGTAAATCACCACAAAAAAATCCCTTTTCGTTGCTGCATCTTTTATATCACTTTCTGTACACAGTTCAACGAGGTGTGAACAGTGATATTTGGAAGATACTGTCAATTTATTTTTATATACACTATCCTTCTCCCAAAATCATTTTTTGACCATTATCGCACCTCAAATGCTCTAGGCTCCCTCCTGACATCATCCTTCGTCAACTGAGCGGAGTCTTCTTTTCTTAAAGATACGTTGACTAAACGTTAAAGTCATGTCTCCATTCTACTTCCAGTGGTAATTTGTATCTGCTCGTCTTTCAAAAACACCTGACACGCCATTACTTGTTTCAGTTCCTGGTCTAGTAGTGTGAACTATGAACTGAAGGATGGGAGGCAGATGTGAATTCAAGTGCAGATGGCCGTGTGTGTAGTCCAGTATACTGTTGCACTCAATACGTCACACCAATTTTAACTACAAATATAACAGCGTGTGCAATATTAAAGTCGAAGGAGCTTTTGGGTGTATGGAATGCACTACGTCCAAATGTATGATATGTAAGTAAATATTCCAGTCACATTCAAATATGCTTTCAAACATCTGCACCTCACCAACCGCAACAGTCTTTGTTGTGGTGTAAACGGGAGCCTATGCATGGAGCAGGGGGAAGTGAGTTATCCCTGCTATTAGTGTGTGACCAATTGTGTGGGATGACACAGGATGTTCAGGGACTCCACTACTTGTCCATTGGTGGTTCTCGGTTTGCAGGCGCAGATGTGAAGGGGTTATGAAGTTTTTGGTGCACTGTCTTCCCTTTCCTTTGGTAGTTAGATGTGGTCGGTTGGAACGAGTGTGACTGCCCTCACCTAAATCGACAAACGCTTATGGTTGCACCGCTGAGCAGTAATGACTCTCGTGAGCTTTGTACTTTGTCACTGATAATGAATGTACTTACAAAAACATCATTTGAAGTTCTTTTACCTTCGAGTACCTCTATTAGATTTTCTGCACGTATTTACATTACGTTCGGTTCAAGTCCTTCACGTGGACACAGCTAAGTCGTATGCATATCGGACGTGTTGCTAACTGTGACGAGCAAATATTGAGCTTGAGTATCTGCATAAAGCAACAGATGATGACAAAATGAAAGAGTGAAACTAAATTTCAGCAAAAAACCTGCAAATAATCCTGATCATTTATCCTGCACAACTGATCAGTGTTAAGAAGAGCCACCACAGCTGTATTTACGGCCCGTTAATTACATTGCTCAGGCTTCGTTTAATGAATGTACCGTAAATGTAGACGTAGAGGTTATTTTTAGCATTAAAACAGTCTTCACCTTCAGAATATCACCAAGGGGCAACAGGGTTAGTCGCGTTTCACAATCAGTATCACACGATACACTGCAAATATTTTCGTATCGACTAAGACTATTGACACTAAGTCACAAAATTTTCGCTTCCACCACATGACTAACAAATACAAAATACCTTCCTACACTAATATTCGATCCGGCTGCCTCCAATCTGAACTCTACAACTAAAAGTTGCATTAGCGACCACCATAACATAGCCGGTTTGCTACTCAGAAGAATCTTTGGAGTTCCTTTTTGTCTTATACATTATTGCCTAATAGTGCACAATTCATAAGTTGTTTGTAAACTAGTGCGCACATTATCTGCATGAATAGTGGATTATTTATGTAATAAGTGCATTACCGCAACACTATTATTAAGTGAAGCTTTCGATACCACTTCACCATCTCATAACCAAACCGTTTCCTTCCAACTGAAACTAGAGCCAGGGCTACGCTACTGCTCAATCTGCCATCACTACTTGCTTTCTAAAAGCTGATTTAGACACAAAATAATCATTCTCAGTGTAATGTCCTCTTTCCGTTGGTACACATATGACGTCCTAGGCTTCATGATTATTACCATACCAGATGCATGCAGTAGATACAGTTGAGCCTCTTGTGCGTCATTTTTTACCACACCTATGACATTCTGTGATTTTTTCGTAAATGTATTTAATACTTCTTTATGACAACATGCATTTTCCATTGTATTTGTTACTGTATACTCATTTAATACAACAGCCTAATGTTTTCTTATGAAACAGAATTGCCATCTCACTGTCAAAAAAATCAGTTATTCTTCTCCGCTACTCATAATGCTAATGCCCGCAAACTAACCCTTGAATTTCTCCTCGCGTTTCTCGAGAAACCTCGTTATAGCTTGCTGACTGCTAAGATTTCTTCTCTCGTGCCTATTCACAGACTTTCCTGTGATCGCCCCCAATTTAATTTTGCAAATTTCCTCTGACATAAAAATCCCGCGGGAGCACCTCATAATACTTGCAAATTACGTCGCCATCGCTGCACTGCTCTCATCAAGACATGGAAGAAACTACATTACAACGATGGATTGCATTTCTGTCGGATTTTATTCACACATCAGTATCAGAAACATGTCCCTTAAACCTATTTGCAATATGTTAACTATGCTAGAGAGGTAATTTCGTCAAGGTGGAGATCGATGTCCTACGATCGGAATTGTTCCTGGAATGCTGGCAACACAGGGAGCGCTTCTGACACAAGAGAGTGATGTTGCTTCCGTCGCATATTGTTTCGCAAGCACTTTACGCGAAAGAGTAAAACTCAACGATTTAAGAGCTTTTTGGGAACAACAGGTGCAATCATGATTGCTGTATGTCATGTCTGTTTAAGGCAGTATATTTCTGTAGGCTACCACGTGAATTTTCTGTGTTCATTTGTCTTTTAACTTCAAATACCTCCTCTATTGCAGATCTGTAGAGAGTATCAGTAATTTGTAGCTTTGCTGTTATAGAGGGTTGGAACTTTAATAGTGGAAACTATTTACTTACAGCTCGAACAAAATACACTCCTGGAAATTGAAATAAGAACACCGTGAATTCATTGTCCCAGGAAGGGGAAACTTTATTGACACATTCCTGGGGTCAGATACATCACATGATCACACTGACAGAACCACAGGCACATAGACACAGGCAACAGAGCATGCACAATGTCGGCACTAGTACAGTGTATATCCACCTTTCGCAGCAATGCACGCTGCTGTTCTCCCATGGAGACGATCGTAGAGATGCTGGATGTAGTCCTGTGGAACGGCTTGCCATGCCATTTCCACCTGGCGCCTCAGTTGGACCAGCGTTCGTGCTGGACGTGGAGACCGCGTGAGACGACGCTTCATCTAGTTCCAAACATGCTCAATGGGGGACAGATGCGGAGATCTTGCTGGCCAGGGTAGTTGACTTACACCTTGTAGAGCACGTTGGGTGGCACAGAATACATGCGGACGTGCATTGTCCTGTTGGAACAGCAAGTTCCCCTGCCGGTCTAGGAATGGTAGAACGATGGGTACGATCACTGTTTGGATGTACCGTGCACTATTCAGTGTCCCCTCGACGATCACCAGAGGTGTACGGCCAGTGTAGGAGATCGCTCCCCTGTGTGCCTCGGTCGTATTCAGTCCTGATTGTGGCGCTCACCTGCACGGCGCCAAACACGCATACGACCATCATTGGCACCAAGGCAAAAGCGACTCTCATCGCTGAAGACGACACGTCTCCATTGGTCCCTCCATTCACGCCTGTCGTGACACCACTGGAGGCGGGCTGCACGATGTTGGGGCGTGAGCGGAAGACGGCCTGACGGTGTGCGGGACCGTAGCCCAGCTTCATGGAGACGGTTGCGAATGGTCCTCGCCGATACCCCAGGAGCAACAGTGTCCCTTATTTGCTGCGAAGTGGCTGTGTGGTCCCCTACGGCACTGCGTAGGATCCGTGCGTCGCTGCCGTCCGGTCCCAGGTCGACGGGCACGTGCACCTTCCGCCGACCACTGGCGACAACATCGATGTACTGTGGAGACCTCACGCCCCACGTGTTGAGCAATTCGGCGGTACGTCCACCCGGCCTCTCGCATGCCCACTATACGCCCTCGCTCAAAGTCCGTCAACTGCACATATGGTTCACGGCCAGGCTGTCGCGGCATGCTACCAGTGTTAAAGACTGCGATGGAGCTCCGTATGCCACGGCAAACTGGCTGACACTGACGGCGGCGGTGCATAAATGCTGCGCAGCTAGCGCCATTCGACGGCCAACACCGCGGTTCCTGGTGTGTCCGCTGTGCCGTGCGTGTGATCATTGCTTGTACAGCCCTCTCGCAGTGTCCGGAGCAAGTCTGACACACCGGTGTCAATGTGTTCTTTTTTCCATTTCAGGAGTGTAGATACCAGTTTCAAAGTCTTACTGACCTTAAAAGTAGTCACCAGCATTGTGTTCTTTTTTCTAACCAAAACTACGACCAGCTTAGAGACAGAAGTGATGACACCTTCTGCAGGACCTGACCATCATTTTGCTGGACAATGCTCAAGCACGTACAGTGCAAGCTGTTACTGATTTGTTTGACTGATGGGTCTTCTATGTGCTGTACCACCTACTGCACTCTCATGACTCAAGCTCTCGTCAGTTCAACTCGATTTCTAAACTGGAAGAGATTCTTCACGGCATTCGCTTCAGGACTACAACAAATTCGTCGGACAATAGACCGCGCCGCTCGAACTGTGAACACATCTGGTACTTCTAAGAGTATCCTACGACTTCCACACCGCTGGCAACGGGTTATACACAATGCTGGTGACTACCTTGAAGGTCAGGAAAGCTTTGAAACACGTATCTATTTTGTACGAGCTGTAAATAAATAGTGGCCACTATTAAAGATCCAACCCTCGTATATCGTTGCTAGATTCTCAAGTAGTCATTCGCGAAACGGTGCCAGTTGTATTCTTCAAATATAATAAATGCTTACAATTTTATGTATCGTCTATTTGCTAGTTGCTAAAGTTTCCGTGTATTTTTATTACAAATTTTGTTTCGCTCTAACATTCTGGAATTGTTCTCTTTATGGAATACGTGACAATATTGTGTATTTCCTTTAGTACGTATCATAATGGGAGCACTAAATTTGAATTTATGATACAAAGGTGACAGGAAGCTCTATTATTCTACCTCAAAATATTTAAATTAAATGGAATGTCGTGTGTTTTTAATTCGTAATAAGGTCTAACAGTGGCAAAAGAACTATGTTATTACTTACATTAGTTGCTTTATTTCTTAGGCAAGAAAAAAGTGCAGAGCAGAAATATCTATTTACCTAATGATTATATCACTCCAAAATCACAACCCAGGCAGAGTGTCCGATGATTATGTTATTGACTACTTTCTTGCCTTGTATAATGTCATTTGACTGTGTCCCTGGTTTTATATTTTTGTTTTAGTGTCATTATGGCTCTGAGCACTATAAGACTTACATTCTGAGGTCATCAGTCCCCTACAACTTAGAACTATTTAAACATAACGACATCACACACATCCATGTCCGAGGCAGGATTCGAACATGCGACCGGAGCGGTTGCGCGGTTCCATACTGTAGGGCCCAGACCGCTCGACCACCGCAGCCGGCTAGTGTCATTATTTAACTATCATACTATCTAAAAATATGATTTGACTTGATAGTGTTCATATTTAGATTTTTGTTTGGTAATTACAAAGATTTCCGTAAAAGCACTTTGGCATCAGACGAACTATAATTACTGGAGACCATAATTTTTTAACTGTTTTGTCAGTTATTGCATGAAGCGGAGGTTACTGTCCATGTATCAGTAGTCAGACGAAACGTAGCAATTCAGTACAGTTTAAATAAACTCCCGGCTCCACCTTTGGACATTGCACATGAAGTATAAAATACTCTCATAACTTCTATTCCTCTGCAATTCACTGCGAAAATAAATTTGTACACACTGAGCTGTAAGGAGAGGATGGCCAATGAGATTGCGTTTTACATATATAACTGGAATTTGGAATGAATAAAGTATTTTCAGTTTAAAAACTGCATCACTTCAAATAATACACTCTAGCTTTCGATCGCTGTCTCCACTATTATCATCGGGAGACAGACACCACACACTTTAGCAACTGGCACGGTGTTCCGCTTATATAGACGCGATATCAGCGTCTGGGGCCTTCCAGAGGGGACCGAAATGTCGTATGAGCGGGAAAGCGACTTGGGCAGCTCTTCAGTACCTCCCGCCAGCCGTGGGACCAGTTCCGTCAGGTGGCGGGAGTGGCAAGTGTCACGTAGGAAACCGCCACTCCAGCCTTGCTACAAGTGTCACGCATCTGTCTTTGCTTTCGCCCGGTTTCCAGAGACCACACCCGTGCCTTAGTAAGTTAGTACCGCTGGTCTGTGTTAAAACTTTTTGGTGCTTTGTATCAGAATCTCAATATCGTGACGAATGATCCAAATTATCGTCTTTTAAAGTTGTATTTTATATACATAGTCCAGGCAATGCTCAGCTACGGCCAACTTCTGGAGTCTCTTTTGTTTTACGCGATCGCATGTGTGTAGCTCAACGGTCAACAACAGCGCGAATAGTTTCACCTGTGTAGGTGGTGCCACACTTGTTTGGTACACCATACACACTGGGCTCTTGAGTGGACATAACACATTGAACTGACACGGCTTGTAAACTGAAAACATTTTCGTCACGCATGCCACAGTCGAAAACGCCGAGCAATGTGGAATGTCAGAAATTTTAAAACTATGCGGTAACTGGAGAACGTGAAGAGAAACAAAGCGGCTCTCATCCGTTAATGTAATTGCGTATTCGTAAAGTGAAATCGTAAGAGCGTAGAAACTTCTGGGTACGATACTGGAGTGTATTAGTAGATTACCAAATTGTGTAACACATATTGTGACGTAGTCAAGGATAAGAGAACTGCGGCGTGCAAATTAATGAAGATTTAAGATATGGAAGATTTAAGACAGAATTAGACGAATTTGAGTTCCTCTAGGCTAGTTAAGTGTTCCGCAAGCAAACAAAAATGTAGTAAAGACGAAAGTAACGCACTGAGATTCTACTGTAGGTAAAGGAAGCAGTGTTACAGTATCATGCAGTGTCGATTTTCAAGGCCGGAGCCCGGTATTTGGGTCCATCGAGATTTTTGTTTCACAGGCATTGGGTTGCAGCCCAAGACATATTTCTATGCCTAACCCTACATCTTCCAGTATGAAGACAATTTCAGAGGCTATACTGACTCAGGAAGAAATTCTCATAAAAGAGTAACAAGCCATATTGGTTATATAGATCACTGCAATAGTCGTACATGTTATCGAACCACTGCCTAAGAGCGTGGAATCTCGCTGATGTGGCTCGTAATCGGGGACAATTGGCGACTACTTTTGGCATACATGATAGAAATACTACTTAAACCACAGAGGGGGGAAAAGTATGATAAATTATACAGGGCGTTACAAAAAGGTACGGCCAAACTTTCAGGAAACATTCCTCACACACAAAGAAAGAAAATATGTTATGTGGACATATGTCCGGAAACGCTTACTTTCCATGTTAGAGCTCATTTTATTACTTTTCTTCAAATCACATTCCTCATGGAATGGAAACACACAGCAACAGAACGTACCAGCGTGACTTAAAACACTTTGTTACAGGAAATGTTCATAATGTCCTCCACTAGCGAGGATACATGCATCCACCCTCCATCGCATGGAATCCCTGATGCGCTGATGCAGCCCTGGAGAATGACGTATTGTATCACAGCCGTCCACAATACGAGCACATTTGGTACCTGGGTTGCGTAGACAATTGCTTTCAAATGCCCCCATAAATGAATGTCAAGATGGTTGAGGTCAGGAGAGTGTTGAGGCCATGGAATTTGTCCGCCTCCACCAATCCATCGGTCACCGAATCTGTTATTGAAGAGCGTACGAACACTTCGACTCAAATGAGCAAGAGCTCCGACACATGTTGTGTCGTAGTTGTAAAGGCACAGGTTCTAGCAGCACAGGTAGAGTATCCCGTATGAAATTATGATAACGTTCTCCATTGAGCGTAGGTGGAAGAATATGGGGCCCAATCAAGACATCACCAACAATGCCTGCCCAAACGTTCACAGAAAATCTGTGTTGATGACGTGATTGCACAATTGCGTGCGGGTTCTCGTCAGTCCACACATTTTGATTGTGAAAATTTACAATTTGATCACGTTTGAATGAAGCCTCATCCGTAAAGAGAACGTTAGCACTTAAATCAGGATTGACACATTGTTGGATGAACCATTCGCAGAAGTGTGCCCGTGGAGGCCAATCAGCTGCTGGTAGTGGCTGCACACCCTGTACATGGTACAGAAACAACTGGTTCTCCCGTAGCAGTCTCCATACAGTGACGTGGTCAACGTTACCTAGTACAGCAGCAACTTCTCTAACGCCGACATTAGGGTTATCGTCAACTGCACGAAAAATTGCCTCGTCCATTGCAGGTGTCCTCGTCGTTCTATGTCTTCCCCAGTCGCGAGTCATAGGCTGGAATGTTCTCTGCTCCCTAAGACGCCGATTAATTGCTTCGAACGCCTTCCTGTCGGGACATCTTCGTTCTGGAAATCTGTCTCGATGTAAACGTACCGCGCCACGGCTATTTCCACGTGCTAATCCATACATCAAATGGGCATCTGCCAACTCCGCACTGTAAACATTGCACTGACTGCAAAACCACGTTCGTGATAAACACTAACCTTTTGATGCTACGTACTGATTTGCTTGATGCTAGTACTGTAGAGCAATGAGTCGCATGTCAACGCAAGCACCGAAGTCACCATTACGTTCCTTCAATTGGGCCAGCTGGCGGTGAATCGAGGAAGTACATTGTATACTGACGAAACTAAAATGAGCTCTAACATGGAAATTAAGCGTTTCCGGACACATATCCACATAACATCTTTTCTTTATTTGCGTGTGAGGAATGTTTCCTGAACGTTTGGCCGTACCTTTTTATAACACCTTGTAGATATCTTCCACAGCACTGACCATGGCTAAACTATACACTGGTATGAGTAAGCCGCATTGGCACTGATACGTCTCATATATAATTGCTAATACAGCAGTTTATGAAAAATCGATGTCAGTTGTACCGAGTGATAAATAACTGTCTTGACAGCACGAGAATATCAATTATTGCAAACAACAAGCCACTAACAAACATCTCTGTTCCTCTTTTTCATCCTGTATATTTAGTTTAATGTCCTCTTTACTGAGTTGCATAGCTCTGAAGAGTAGTGGGTAAGGCACAAGAAACAGCAGAAGAAGCCGGTTGCAGCTAGCGGCTGTGTCCCTGGTGCATGGAGGAGACTTCTAAGATATGGACGACAAAGAACAGGGGACATTTGCCAGACCAATCAGCAGCGGGTAAACGGAGCTGGACATGCCTCATTGTTTTTTTCGCCACCAGCCAGATGCAAGCGCGCTGAATTTTAGCTCTGCAGTCCCCACAATGTGTCAATGTTGTCAATAGTACTTCAGTGCTAAGTTAAAAAAAGTCTTTCTTGATCTTGAAAACATATGATTTCATTGAAGTCACAAAGTAATTAATCATCGAGAAAATATCATCTCATTTAATGTTTCAATTAATGATTCACAATGAAATTATTCCTTATCAAATTATGGAGTTCTTCATCTTACCTGTAAAAGCAATGAGAACGCGCTTTTTCACACAAAATTAATCCCCATCAAAATGTGGCTGCATCTCTGATTTGAGCACCAAAACGTGTTCATACTGTATGTGCAGTGACAGATATGACCATTCCGTCCGACATCTCTGCCCCAGTATTATACACTCCTGGAAATGGAAAAAAGAACACATTGACACCGGTGTGTCAGACCCACCATACTTGCTCCGGACACTGCGAGAGGGCTGTACAAGCAATGATCACACGTACGGCACAGCGGACACACCAGGAACCGCGGTGTTGGCCGTCGAATGGCGCTGGCATTTGTGCACCGCCGCCGTCAGTGTCAGCCAGTTTGCCGTGGCATACGGAGCTCCATCGCAGTCTTTAACAATGGTAGCATGCCGCGACAGCGTGGACGTGAACCGTATGTGCAGTTGACGGACTTTGAGCGAGGGCGTATAGTGGGCATGCGGGAGGCCGGGTGGACGTACCTCCGAATTGCTCAACACGTGGGGCGTGAGGTCTCCACAGTACATCGATGTTGTCGCCAGTGGTGGGCGGAAGGTGCACGTGCCCGTCGACCTGGGACCGGACCGCAGCGACGCACGGATGCACGCCAAGACCGTAGGATCCTACGCAGTGCCGTAGGGGACCGCACCGCCACTTCCCAGCAAATTAGGGACACTGTTGCTCCTGGGGTATCGGCGAGGACCATTCGCAACCGTCTCCATGAAGCTGGGCTACGGTCCCGCACACCGTTAGGCCGTCTTCCGCTCACGCCCCAACATCGTGCAGCCCGCCTCCAGTGGTGTCGGGACAGGCGTGAACGTAGGGACGAATGGAGACGTGTCGTCTTCAGCGATGAGAGTCGCTTCTGCCTTGGTGCCAATGATGGTCGTATGAGTGTTTGGCGCCGTGCAGGTGAGCGCCACAATCAGGAGTGCATACGACCGAGGCACACAGGGCCAACACCCGGCATCATGGTGTGGGGAGCGATCTCCTACACTGGCCGTACACCTCTGGTGATCGTCGAGGGGACACTGAATAGTGCACGGTACATCCAAACCGTCATCGAACCCATCGTTCTACCATTATTAGACCGGCAAGGGAACTTGCTGTTCCAACAGGACAATGCACGTCCGCATGTATCCCGTGCCACCCAACGTGCTCTACAAGGTGTAAGTCAACTACACTGGCCAGCAAGATCTCCGGATCTCTCCCCCATTGAGCATGTTTGGGACTGGATGAAGCGTCGTCTCACGCGGTCTGCACGTCCAGCACGAACGCTGGTCCAACTGAGGCGCCACGTGGAAATGGCATGGCAAGCCGTTCCACAGGACTACATCCAGCATCTCTACGATCGTCTCCATGAGAGAATAGCAGCCTGCATTGCTGCAAAAGGTGGATATACACTGTACTAGTGCCGACATTGTGCATCCTCTGTTGCCTGTGACTATGTGCCTGTGGTTCTGTCAGTGTGATCATGTGATGTATCTGACCCCAGGAATGTGTCAATAAAGTTTCCCCTTCCTGGGACAATGAATTCACGGTGTTCTTATTTCAATTTCCAGGAGTGTAGATATTTGCATTTAGTTCCCAGCTGACAGACGCTGTTGACGCTGCGCAGTGTGCATTCATGTAATGCAAAATAGTGCTATCATCATTTAACTTAAAATTGAATACGAGAATTTATAATCTGTGCGAAAACTGAAAATAACGTGCAAAAATAAAGAAAAAATTGACACTAGTTGTCAAATAACTTGACAAAAGGATAACTTCCAATACGAAAACCCACGTCATAATAAAATGCACGAACTTTAGCATTTACCACAATTTGCGATGAGCGGAACAACCACACTTGTATTGTTGGTGCGCAGTTACTGCTGGGATGCAACGTACGGCAATGGATCACTTTTAGAGTTTGACTCTACCAAAACTACTGTTTGGAAGTTCTGGTGCAGTACGTAAATGATATAGTAAACGGTAGTATTGGTGGGGAAAAAAACATAAATTATGCTCGCAATTAAAACCGCACATCATTCGATGTTTATTTTATATCCTTACAGAGTATAAATTGCATTTTATAGGTAATAAAATTAGTTAATGGTGTGATTTCTGCTGTTTCATGCAACCAAATATATTACTTTACTATAATTATTATTTTTATTTTGTGCTCAATAGAACGTTTTTATAAATGATCAAAGTCAAGAGTTTCCTCTTATTATTATTGGTAAATGTGGAAGTTGTTTATGAATATCAGAAATATGTTTTATTTGAGTTAGACGAAGAATTGTAGCGATGTTTGATGTATTTTTGTATTGATTACTTTTTTCGTTGAAATAATGTTTTACAGCTCTACATGATAAATCTATATTTATTGCTTTCTTTTTAGTAGGATTTCCTTCTGTTTCACGTTACAAATCGAAGATTTTCGAATAAGACCTGAATATAAATAAAGTCTAGTTTTAAGTAACAGGCAGGAGGATAACTATGTGAAACACAAATGTTACATGGTTTAGCCGGCCCTTTATGTATCCTCAGTTTCTATATGGTTTATCGTTTCAAGTTGCTAGGGCTTAGGCATAGAAAGCTGTCACTATGGGGCAACGCCCTACAGGTAACATCCAGGTAACGGGAATACGATCTTAACTCACCGAAACTGCTAGGAAAACTGTCGTAGTCTATCCTTACTTATGGTAGTCTACAGCATCCTACGGTAGGTTTACAGCTCTGGTCACGTTCGAAGGGATTGTGAAGACAAGATTACACTATTTATAGTGCTCTCATAGTCGTATAAGCGACTATTCTTTCCACGATCAATAGATAAATAGTGGAAGAAGCAGTAGGATACTCTGCCATGTATTTGACAACGGTTTGCAGAATGTAGATGTACATATAGAACCATCAGGATGGCAGTGATCAATAGATCCACACATTTAGACAAGCACCAAATTATGTGTCACATTAAATTCGACTGTTTCCAAAAGTAGTTGATTGTTTCTCATATCATTATCAAAGATGCCTCATTGGTTCACGGGCGTAGCGTCGGATAAGCATGAAGCTTCACAGTATTTCAACGAGACAACTGCTCGTTATCTTCCTGTGCTTACTGACGTGTTGCTGTAGTGGCTTGGTAGCAAAGCCCATGCTCCAGGGGGTGGGGCTGTAACAACGTGGCAGACTAATCACAGAGCATGGCGGCAGTGGCCCTTGCCTGCATGCTAAGACCGTGGTCGTTTCTCCGGCAAGGGTTACTGCATACGGCCGTGCTCTATGATTCGTCTATGATGATCTCATAGGCCCATCCCTTGGGCCTTTTCTACCGAGACAGAGCATATATTGGCGAATCTGGTTGAATTATTGTGCAGCGCCCGTGTACCATTGAAGCAGTTATTTCATGGGGAAAGTTTCAGACACCAAATTATACAAGTTGCTGATAGACTGTAACGAATTACAGGAAGAGTTGTAGGGGATCGATGATTAGCACAGTACAGAGTTCCGAGTCGAGACACCTCTGCGTGAAGTCAGTATAGCTGTTGTGAAGATATGAACCGTCAGCAACGACAGTAAAACATTATAATTCACTCTTTTACTCTCAATGTTAACAATATGTCATTCTTCCGCACTAGCCCCGACTGTTGTTCAGTCAGGTGTGTGTTGGATTCTAGCTGAAGTCCGTCGAGTCAGCTCAGGGTTTTACGCCCAGGAGAAGACGTAAGTGATCCTGGTTCCGCGGCGGTCTGCCGGTGAGCAAGTGCGGCAGTTGCAGAGCACGAAGTGTTTTCAGGCTGACAGTTGGAGTGCACTCGGTCCCACTCCCAATTCTACTGCGACAATCGCGTCGGTAGTTGTGTGCTGTGGGCAATTGACCTCCACCTTACTATGGTACACTCCTGGAAATGGAAAAAAGAACACATTGACACCGGTGTGTCAGACCCACCATACTTGCTCCGGACACTGCGAGAGGGCTGTACAAGCAATGATCACACGTACGGCACAGCGGACACACCAGGAACCGCGGTGTTGGCCGTCGAATGGCGCTAGCTGCGCAGCATTTGTGCACCGCCTCCGTCAGTGTCAGCCAGTTTGCCGTGGCATACGGAGCTCCATTGTAGTCTTTAACACTGGTAGCATGCCGCGACAGTGTGGACGTGAACCGTATGTGCAGCTGACGGACTTTGAGCGAGGGCGTATAGTGGGCATGCGGGAGGCCGGGTGGACGAACCGCCGAATTGCTCAACACGTGGGGCGTGAGGTCTCCACAGTACATCGATGTTGTCGCCAGTGGTCGGCGGAAGGTGCACGTGCCCGTCGACCTGGGACCGGACCCCACCGACGCACGGATGCACGCCCAGACCGTAGGATCCTACGCAGTGCCGTAGGGGACTGCACCGCCACTTCCCAGCAAATTAGGGACACTGTTGCTCCTGGGGTATCGGCGAGGACCATTCGCAACCGTCTCCATGAAGCTGGGCTACGATCCCGCAAACCGTTAGGCCGTCTTCCGCTCACGCCCCAACATCGTGCAGCCCGCCTCCAGTGGTGTCGCGACAGGCGTGAATGGAGGGACGAATGGAGACGTGTCGTCTTCAGCGATGAGAGTCGCTTCTGCCTTGGTGCCAATGATGGTCGTATGCGTGTTTGGCGCCGTGCAGGTGAGCGCCACAATCAGGACTGCATACGACCGAGGCACACAGGGCCAACACCCGGCATCATTGTGTGGCGAGCGATCTCCTACACTGGCCGTACACCTCTGGTGATCGTCGAGGGGACACTGAATAGTGCACGGTACATCCAAACCGTCATCGAACCCATCGTTCTACCATTCCTAGACCGGCAAGCGAACTTGCTGTTCCAACAGGACAATGCACGTCCTCATGTATCCCGTGCCACCCAACGTGCTCTAGAAGGTGTAAGTCAACTACCCTGGCCAGCAAGATCTCCGGATCTGTCCCCCATTGTGCATGTTTGGGACTGGATGAAGCGTCGTCTCACGCGGTCTGCACGTCCAGCACGATCACTGGTCCAACTGAGGCGCCACGTGGAAATGGCATGGCAAGCCGTTCCACAGGACTACATCCAGCATCTCTATGATCGTCTCCACGGGAGAATAGCAGCCTGCATTGCTGCGAAAGGTGGATATACACTGTACTAGTGCCGACATTGTGTATGCTCTGTTGCCTGTGTCTATGTGCCTGTGGTTCTGTGAGTGTGATCATGTGATGTATCTGACCCCAGGAATGTGTCAATAAAGTTTCCCCTTCCTGGGACAATGAATTCACGGTGTTCTTATTTCAATTTCCAGGAGTGTAGTTACCAAAAACCGAAGATGCTGACAGTATGGTGTCGTTGGGTTACCATCAGTAGATGGTGGGCGGTGAGCAGCATGAAGGCCATCATCTTGAGTACGTTCAAATGACTTACGGGACCTAACTTCAGAGGTCATCAGTCCCCTATAACTTAGAACTACTTAAAACTGAGGACATCACACACATCCATGCCCGAGGCAGGAATCGAACCTGCGGGCGTAGCGGTCGCGTGGTTCCAGACTGTAGCGCTTAGAACCGCTCGCCCTCTTTGAATATCATCGATCACAATGATCAACTCATGACGAGAAGGGGAGAACTAGGGCGCTAGGAAGGAGCTGGCGTGGAGCCATGTCGTTAAGCTCGGTTCATCGTGACCGCATGTCTCCTCCTATTTCTGTTATAGTCACTTAAGTTGCTGTTCACTACTGTGTCAGATCCTTGATAAGTGCTCTTGTGAGGGAAGTAGAGTTGCTTGCACTTTGTCGTACTACCTCTCCTTTGTGCTTAACGCGTATCCTCACCCTGCAGGCAGTGTCATAATGTGCCGTAGACGTGTCCCACGTGCCATACTGCCTCACTTCCGGATTCTGGCTCCGTCTCTGGCGCGACTTGAGTTTGCCTGTGTCAGCGTGAATAAGTTATGATAAAATTTTCTGATTTCTTCCTCTTTACTACTCTGTGCCGTAACCATCGGTGTTGCAGTGAAAAGCTGATCAACACGGTTGCATATGCATCGTGGTACACGAAACTCGACTGATTCCAAAAGTAACTCATCATTTCTCTCACCATTGTATAAGTTGTACGAAAACTGTAACGGATTAGAAGAAGAGTTGCACCAGATCGATGATTAGTGCAGGAACTGCCAGCCGACTCTGAGCATAAGAAAAAAACCGTGGTGCACATAAATAAGTGAAGAATTCGACACTGTTGACAAATTTCTAAAACAGTGACTACCGTAAATTACCTTCAAAAAAAAACTCTGGGGCCATCTAATGTAGAAATACAACGTGTAACAAACTGAGGGAAAATTTTAAGGAGACTTTAAATCATATCCGGAAAAAATGCGTCAGAAAACACTTTTCTGTCGATTGTCCAGCAGCATTCATCAGTCGGGAACTCTAACCGAATTAGATTAATAGAAGATATACAGAGTGATTCATTGACAGTGACCTGGCAATATATCTCACGAAATAAGAATCAAACGAAAAACTACAAAGAAGGAAACTTGTGTAACTTGAAGGGGGAAACCAGATGGCGCTATGGTTGGCCCGCTAGGTAACACTGCCATAGGTCAAACAGATATCAACTGCGTTGTTTTAAATAGGAACCCCCATTTTTTATTACATATTCGTGTAGTACGTAAAGAAATATGAATGTTTTAGTTGGACCACTTTTTTCGCTTTGTGACAGATGGCCCTGTAATAGTCACAAACGTATAAGTACGTGGTATCATGTAGCATTCCGCCAGTGCGGACGGTATTTGCTTCGTGATACATTACCCGTGTTAAAATGGACCGTTTACCAATTGCGGAAAAGGTCGATATCGTGCTGATGTGTGGGTGTTATGATCAAAATGCCCAAAGGGCGAATGCTATGTACGCTGCTCGGTATCCTGGACGACGTCATCCAAGTGTCCGGACCGTTCACCGAATAATTAAGTTATTTAAGGGAAGAGGAAGTGTTCAGCCACATGTGAAATGCCAACCATGATCTGCAACAAATGATGATGCCCAAGTAGGTGTTTTAGCTGTTGTCGCGGCTAATCCGCACATCAGTAGCAGACAAATTGAGCGAGAATCGGGAATCTCAAAAATGTCGGTGTTGAGAATGCTACATCAACATCTATTACACCCGCACCCTATTTCAGTGCACCAGGAATTGCATGGCGACGGCTTTGAACATCGTGCACAGTTCTGCCACTGGGCACAAGAGAAATTACATAACAATGACAGATTTTTTGCACGCGTTCTATTTAGCGACGAAGCGTCATTCACCAACAGCGGTAACGTAAACTGGCATAATATGCACTACTGGGCAACGGAAAATCCACGATGGCTGCGACAAGTGGAACATCAGCGACCTTGGCGGGTTAATATATGTTGCGAGATTATGGGAGGAGGGATAATTGACCCCAATTTTATCGATTGCAATCTAAATGGTGCAATGTATGCTGATTTCCTACGTAATGTTGTACCGAGGTTACTACAAGATGTTTCACTGCATGACAGAATGGCGATGTACTTCTAACATGATGGATGTCCGGCACATAGCTTACGTGCGGTTGAAGCGGTATTGAATAACATATTTCAGGGCAGGTGGATTGGTCATCGAAGCATGGCTCGCACTTCCACCGGGTCTGACGTGCCTGGATTTCGTTCTGTGGGGAAAGTTGAAGGGTATTTGCTACCGTGATCCACCGACAACGCCTGGCAACATGGGCCAGCGCATTGTCAATGCATGTGCGAACATTAAGGAGGGCGAACTACTCACTGTTGAGAGGAATCTCGTTACACGTATTGCCACATGCATTGAGGTTGGCGGACATTATTTTGAGCATTTATTGCATTAATGTGGTATTTACAGGTAATCACGCTATAACAGCATGCGTCCTCAGAAATGATAAGTTCACATTGGTACATATATCACATTGTAAAAACCGAAATAAAATGTTCAAACGTACCTACGTTCTGTATTTTAATTTAAAAAACCTACCTGTTACCAACTGTCCGTCTAAAATTGTGAGCCGTATGTTTGTGACTATTACACAAAGCAAAAAAAAGTGATCCAACTAAAACATTTATATTTCTTTACGTACTGTACGAATATGTAATAAAAATGGGGGTTCCTATTTCAAAAAACGCGGTTGAAATCCATTTGTCCTATGGCAGCGCCATCTAGCGGGCCAACCATAGCGCCATCTGGTTTCCCCCTTCAAGCTAGACAAGTTTCGTTTCTTGTAGTTTCTTCGTTTGACCCTTATTTCATGAGATATTTGACCCGGTCACGACCAATGGACTACCCGGTATAAGATTCAGCGAAGAACGGCGCTTTACAGATACGCTCAAGAATCACTAGATGCAGATGGCAGACTCTGCAAGAGGGGCGTTGTGCACCATGGGAAGGACAATTACTGACGTTCCGAGAGAATGTGTTCCCGAAAGAATCGGGCAACATTTTGCTTCCCCCCCCCCCCCCCCCCCCGAACATCTTGTGAAACGATTACAACGAGAAAGTCTGATAAAATAGAGCTAGTTCTTGTCTGATGAATAAGATCTGTTTCTCGTTATAGATTCGTTCGCAGTAGGGTTGTTATGCTCCTAATAGCGAGTGTTCTCGCCGAGTCGGTACCATCTGGAAGCTTCGGCAGCAGTAGCATCGGGAATGGTAGTCCGAAACCACTTGTTCCGGTGCAGACAGCTGCGGCTGCTGCGCGGTGCTGCTGCTGCTAGACTAAACAGCGTGCTAGCTCATCACAGACGGCCATCAGAGCTGGCGTCGCAGCAGCAGAAATTGGAATTATCCACGCGACGCGCACTGCATAAACATGTCAATAACGGCGCTGTATTGATGGCCAATCGCATTACGTCCGGCGGGGACGCGGCTAATAAAGTTAGGAGCACGCACGGGCAGGCAGGAGCCGCGCATGCGCCGTGGGGCCGCCGGCCTGCACGATTACGAGTCATTAGGCGGCCTGCCGGGCGTTATTTATGGCGGCCGTGATTGTATTAGCGGCCCGGGGTCAGTCGCCCTCCTCTGTCGAGGCGTCAGCCGCCCGTCGCGCTGTTCATTAAGCAGCAATGAGCTGCAACGTCAATCTCTTAACATTAACAGGGGTGTCATGTACGGTCTCGCCGCAATCTAGCACATACAGCTTCGACGCTCTTGCTCACTTTTGTTACATTCAGCGACAGCAGCGCTCCAAGTGGCCAGAAAGCTACACTTCTAAAAGTGATACTGGATGAGTGCGAATAGTATCGTTCACACTTATTTACAACATCGGTTTTACCATGGGAAGCGTATTTAGTGCCATAAAAGTATACACTACTTTCTTTGAGACCCTGGGTGGTATGAAACAGTAAACTATAGACTACATTATTTACGGTTCTCTTGTAACCTACAAATATTTGTTGATGAATGACGTCTCCTTGTATGAACTTAACTAACACCTTATAATATCTTGGACTCATCCTCGGCGGGCAACGAATGTGGAAACCTTACTAACCTCTTCCAATACAAAGCCCACAATAGTTTAAAACTACTGACAGGTCGAACTTGGTCATTACACCCCTTCACTAATCTCCACACCTACAAAGCACTAACCTGATCCATCCGCTGCTATCCAAATGAATGGGTCTCGGCCCCTCTGCCCCTCCAAATCCTCGAACACCCCGTACTCGATCTTTCTTTCTGCATCCGTTTAAGTTTCTTCACATGAATCCTCTACCATCTTATCAACCTCCTACCACTCAACCCCCCTCCCCCCAGTATCTCCGCAAACCAGATTCCAATAACCTAGGCTGCTGCGCGTGCACAAACACACACTACGTCACTATACCCACACAAATTCCATATTACCCCACAGCAACTTTAACCAACTCCCTGTCCCAGACAATAGTTATTCCTTCTATCAACGTTAACTGTTCCCCACGTATCCCGCTTCACATCGATGGCTACTACCTGCTTTCTCCTCTCCATCCATCCTCATACATTTCCTCTCATAACCACTACATTACCCACACAACACACTACTCCTCACTGTCTTACCCACCGACTGTATTCTCTCTATGCGCCTCAACCCTGCGTGTCATCTCAACACTTTTCCTGTCTAACAGAGCCCTTCTCTTTTTACCCATACCACCCAGACCTCTGGAACATACTCTTTCCTCTCACAATACTTTCCAACCAGCGCAGGTCCTTCACATTTTAAGTGAAAGTACAGTTCTTCATTGTCTTTTTTTTTCTTTTTTTTATCAGGAGAATTTCACCTTCCTGCGATTTGTTTTTAAAATATATACATTTCGCTTTTTACTTTCTTCTTTTGATTTTTAATTTAAAATAAAAAACCACCCCCTCAATTGTTTCTAATTCTCATTACAAATTTTTAATTCGCAGAAATTGCCTGAGGAATGGAATATTGTACTCGTCCATATGGGGTGAGTAGGATGAAATGACAACAAAGGAAAAAATTTCTTTTAACAATAACGATGCATAGTGAACAGCAAAAGACCTGACCTTTTGCAGAAATATGTCGCATACCTTCTCAAAAGCGTGAAATTTTGTTCAGTACTCTTCAAGTAAAATCAATGGAGGTGGGACGTATAAAAAATGGATGGAATTCAATGCCTGCATTAACAACATACCAAGTAAGTCACAAGAACGGTATCCAAAAGGAAAACTATACAGATGTAATAACAAAACAGAAAAGGTTAACCATTTTATCTCTGAAGATGTCTCTCGCATTCGGAGATCAAACGTTAGGAGCAAGTGTTATATACGGACCACGACCTATTAGCCTGGATGTGATGTCAGTGCCAGTTGTATGATCACTAAGGAAACTGTTTCCCAACACAGAAAAAACTAATTCCACTACTGTTACTACTTACGAGCCACAAAGGGCAAGAACCTTCAACACATTCTTTTTTGAAGCAAAATTAGTTTCATTTACAACAATATTCGTGCACTGTAATATCGAGACACGCGTAAGGATGTGCAAATCGTTAGAAGCCATGCAAAATTGCTACGTGTCAAGGAAAGTGCCTATCATAATAAGAACAGACGACAGAAATTCTTGTTTCTCATGCATGAGATAAAAACTGCAATTATACGCATATTCCAGAGCGTTTCTTGGTGGAGAAGTTGTAGCTTATGGAACTGAATCTCTGAGTTTCGGATGGTTTTACATTTACTTCAACATCATTCATATTTTTCGATAATATACTAAGGCTTGGAATGCAAAAAAAAACCTAATACAGTGATTAAGTAGCAAAATAATTAAAAACCAATGTTAGTTTCACGGCTGCTTTCTTGTCGCTAATGTCGCTCGAACTGTCTGATAGAAACATTTTTCACAGCAGTGATAGTCGCTCTATATATATTAAATTGTGATTTTCCGTGATAAAGGTTTAAATTCATTTCATTCCTCCATCATTTCTGAACTGTCGTTTCCCAGTGATGAACACATATAGTATATGAAAATCTTTCTTATTTCAGTTAAAGATTTCTCATATAGGAAGAAGCATAATAAATGGTACAAAAAATCGCTGAAAGCGTAATTATGTGTCAGAGTATACATACGATGTATATGAAATGTTTAAAAAGTTGTAGTTTTTTAGTCCTTTATTGTTGCCATCTTAGTTAAATATGGCATGAGTAATTTGAATTCAAAGAACTGTGAGTGACGACCGATCAACAGGGACTTACATGCGTTGACAATAGAAAATAGTGCATTGAGAATGGCTGGCTACTAGCCGAAATCTGGATTTGCGTGATAAAATCTAAAACCGTAAGACTGATTGTTGCACTCCATAATTTATAATAAGTCGTGGTTGGCAAAGTATTAACTTATAGAAATCGACATGCGAGGCTACACTGAGTCCAAATCTTATCTTAGAAAGTTGGCTGAGGAAAGGCAAAATGTAATTTTACAGTACATTTGAAGAAGGTTTTTGACTGGACTACACCCCTTGAAATTTTTAAGGCAGCAAGAATAAAATACAAAGAGAGAGAGAGTTTGTTTATAGCAGCTAAAGGGAGCAGTCTTGAGGAAAAGATCGAATTCCTAACGAAAGGTTAACATTGTACAAGCCATAGTGTTGAATATCAGATGTCTGAATGTGATAGGAAACCTCGAAAATTTGAAAAATGGGGATCCAAATGCTCAGTCTAGATATAGTGTGGCGACTGATATGAAGCTGGCAATCGTGGTGCACTCAGCTCTTCTGAGGAAAACTGATGAGCTAATTGGTTGAGAAGTAGCGGTTCCTGTCTCGTAAACTGACATACGGACGGAAGAGCGATGTGTTGACCACATGCTCTTCAATATCCGCATCCAGTGAGGCCTGTAGGCTGAGGATGACACGGCGGCCGGTCAGTACCGTTGGGGCTTAATGGCCTGCTCGGAAGGATTTTACTTTTTAGTAATGTTGGATCAAGCTAGTAGGGAAGGGTTATGGGGTCATACGGACTCGGTAGTAGGAACAAGAGAGAGAAAGCAGTAACTGAGCTCTGTAACAAATTACAGCTAGAAATGAGGAATACACCAGAAAACCTAAAATAGTTGAGTATGACTGGAAAAGTCTGAAAACACGAAGAGATTCGTGCTGGATTACGTCCGTGTGAGAGATTCCAGACTAGATATACCCCGAAGTGCATTCAGAAGTAGATGTAAACTCAGATCACAATTTAACAAAGATGAAAAGCAGACTGAAATTTTAGGGGATACTGTGGTAAAATCACTATGGGAAGAAGTGGAATATTCAACTACCGTGGACTTATGACGTGCGTCAAGTTCTCCAAGGCTGTAGATACTGTGATACTGAATGCCACATCAGGAAGTTCAGCTGAAGAACAATATCTCTCTCTAAGGAGGGTAAAAGCTGAAATTACACACACACAATATAATTACGAAGAAACTCAACTAAAGAATGAAGTACTCAAACGTTCTGAAAACTGTAGGACCACAGCAACGTAAGACAGTTAGTAATGAAATAAATAGGAAACGCATGGCAGCCAACGCGAAACGGTTGCAGGAAAAAAGAAATTTTAGTCGCGTGGTATGATTCGGTGCTTAGGAAAGTCAAAACAGCATTCTATTAAATTAAAAGCGAATGCATCAATGTTCAGTATTTCTGTGAAATTATTTCACTGTTAAACAAGAGAGAGCGGATTCATGTACAGATTACACTGAGGCCACTATAAAGAGGGTGGAGGGGGAGGGGGAGAAGGAGTCTTACATAACAGAAGTACGGTGGGCGATGTAGGAGAGAATGGGGATGCGCTACTGAGTTGTTGGTTAACAGAGATATGGGAGACTTGTGTTTAATTTACGTCGAAGATGTAGATAACATTTCTTCGGTGTTTCATAAATCATTGTTGAAAGTGGCAAACAAGTTATTTAATTTATAGCTTTGGAGGAATCACAATGGTCGGTGCTAAATAGTGAGAAATCAGTGGCAAGTGGACGGTATGAGATGTTGCTGCGTTCTTCAGTCGCAAGACTGGTTTGATGAAGCTCTGTCCTCTACTCTATCCTGTGCGAGCCTCTCCATCTCCAAATATCTACTGCAAACTATATATTGAATCTGATTACTGTATTCATCTCTTGGACTCCCTTTGCGATTTTTACGACCACACTTCCCGCCAATACTAAATTAGTGATCACTTGATGTCTCCGAATGTGCTCTATCACTCCATCTCCAAATATCTACTGCAAACTATGTACTGAATCTGATTACTGTATTCATCTCTTGGACTCCCTTTGCGATTTTTACTACCACACTTCCCGCCAATACTAAATTAGTGATCACTTGATGTCTCCGAATGTGCTCTATCAAACGATACCTTGTTCTGGTCAACCTACGCCACAGATTTCTTGTCCCCACAATTCCATTCAGCACCTCCTCATATCAAAAGCGTCGATGCTCTTCTTGTTTAAACAGTTTATCGTCCATGTTTCACTTGATTACATGGCTAGACTTCGGACACATACCTTCAGAGGAGATTCCTAACACTTAAAACTATATTCGATGTCAACAAATTTCTCCTATTTGGGAAAGCTATTCTTGTCATTTAAGGTTACATTTTATGCCCTCTTTAATTCGACGGTAAGTTATTTTGTTGTCCAAATAGCAAAATTCATCAACTACTTTCAGTGTCTCGTTCCCTCTGCATCAATTGATTAATTCTTAATTAATTCCATTATAAATTTTGTCAACATAGTCAACGGAGAGCAGCGACCTGAGTCTATATTTAAAAATGAACAGTCGAGATCGCAATAATATTTCTTTATTAACAGGTTTCAGCTTATCTACAAGCCTGGACTCCTATGGCTTGTGCTGGCGGCTCCTCGAAGTTTTCGTGTTATCACGATTGTAAACTAAACCCCAGTGTACGAAAATGGTTCAAATGGCTCTGAGCACTATGGGACGTAACATCTGAGGTCATCAGTTCCCTAGAACTTAGAACTACGTGAACCTAACTAACCCAATGATATCACACACATCCATGCCCGAGGCAGGATTCGAACCTGCGACCGTAGCGGTCGCGCGGTTCCAGACTGAAGCCCCTAGAACCGCTCGGCCACACCGGCCGGCGCCAGTGTACGATCGTGGTATCACGAAAATCCGACCGACCATAGGGGACCCAAAAAGGATTCTGAAGATGCCTTGTATATAAGCCAAAACCAGTTAATAAAGAAATATTATAGCGATCAGACTATTCATTTTTAAATATATTCCGTTATCCTTGTCTTGCTTTTGTTGATGTTGATCTTATATCTTCCTTTCAGGACACTGTCCATTTAAGTGCTCTTCCGAGTCATTATCTGCCTCTGACAGAAATACAGTGTCATCTGCACACTTCAGAGTTTATAGTATCAGGAAGGAAATACACTTCCTAACATTCGGTAAAATTTTGCAGACCATTAGAGAGTGTTTTTCCTTTTCAAAACTATTATCATTGTCTACCAAGCACCAACGGAAAATTCAGTTAAAGTTCTCAAATTTTTGTTTCATCTCCCTGAACTTTAATTGCTACTCCACATTTTTCTTGTTTTTTCCTTATTGATTCCTCAACATACAGATTGAATAACTTCGGGGACAGGCTTATAGTCTTGTCTCACTCCCTTCTCTACCACTGCTTACTTTTCATGTCCCTCGACTCTTGTAAATACCATCTGATGTTTGCTCCTGTAATTTTTCCCCTGCTACCTTCAGAGTTCAAAGAGAGTATTCTGTACAACCTTTTCAAAACCTTTCTCTAAGTTACAAATGCTATAAATGTAGGTTTATCTTTCCTTAATCTATCCTATAAGGTTCGCTATAGAGTCACTATCATTTCGCGTGCTTCTACATTTATCTGAAATACAAACTGATCTTCCACGTGGTCAGCTTCTACTAGGTTTTCCATTCTTCTGTAAGGAATTCGTCTTAGGATTTTGCAACCATAACTTTTTAAACTGATAGTTCAGTAATTTACATACCTATCAGCACCTGCTTTCTTTGTAACAGCAGTTATTATATTCTTCTTGAAGTCTGAAGGTACTTCGCCTCTATCACACATCTTACACACCACATGGAATAATTTTGTCTTGGTTGGCTCTCCCAAAGCTATCAGTAGTTCTGACGGAATGTCGTCTACTCCCAGGACATTGTTTCGACTCAGATCTTCCAGTGCTCTATCAAATTCTTCTCGCAGTATTTTATGTCTTGTCTCACCCTCATCTATGTCCTCTTCCCTTTCTATAATATTGCCTTCATGTTCACCTGCCTTCTGTAGACACTGCAAATACTCCTTCCACCTTCCAGCTTTCCCTGCTGTCTTTGGGATTGGTTTTCCATCTGAACGTTTGATATTCCCCAAAGGCCTCTTTAATTTTCCTCTAGGCGGTATCTACCTTTCTCCTAATGAAATATGCTTCTAAATACTCACATTTGTCACCTAGGCATTCCTGCTTAGTCATTTTGCACTCCGCATCAGTCTAATTTTTTAGGCATTTGCATTCATTTTCAACTGCTTCATTTGCTGCAGTTAAAGCTATTTTTTTCTTTCATCAGTTCATTTCTATATTTTCTGTGTTATCCTAGGAATTGTTCTGGGCCTGGTCTTTTTATTTAGTTTTGCTCCGCTATTGCATCTCTTAAACTACCCATTTGACTTCTATTGTCTTCCATTCTCCTATTCTGGTAATCCGTTGCCTAACACTCCCTCAGAAACTTTCAACAACGTCTGGTTCTTTGAACTTATCGAAGTCCCATGTCCTTAATTTCCTGTCTTTCTGCAATTTCTTCAGCTATAATCTACAGTTCAATACATTGTGATCAGAGTCCACATCCGCTGGAAATGACTTACAATTTAAAATGTGGTTCCGAAAGTTCCGATTACTTACGTAATCAATATGAAATCTTTCAGTGTCTCCAACTCTCGTCCACGTATACAACCTTCTTTTATGACTCCTTAACAAAGTATTTGCGATAAGGCTTGATGGGTTCGGTTAGAGCATCGATCTGGCGACGTGTTTTAAGACACAAAGGAATTATAGACATTAGTTGCGAGTGGGCATTAAGTGCTGTCAATGGGGTGAATTAAAACTTCGTGCCGGACATGGATCATAACAGGGTCTTCTGTTTACTAGGCACTTTCTCTGACCACTAAGCAATCTGGACACAATGGTGATGGCAACTGCACGGACTACCACAGCACGGCTCCAGTGACACCCAGATTCTCAACTTATCCACACACTACTAATATACTGCCCTCGCCCACTCTCTCATCATTTGTCACGGTATTTCTCCGATTCGCGTAATTGCTCGAGCCTGATGTGCATCCGCACTGAAGTGATCAGTAGCTGTCTCTCCTTAATTATATACACTAGTGTCCAAAATTTAAAAAAGAAAGCCATTTCTCTGTCCTGTGTCTGCTTCATCGTATAATCATACAAATTGTCATCAGGTGTTTGTAAGATCAAGTCATGCATGGAAGATAGCAATCCGATCAACGGACAACTACACCAGCGATGCCATCAGTGCACCGACCAGACGGGGTAGTGTTTGGCTGTCCCACATCCACCATCGCAGTATAGCACAGAGAAGACGAATACCAAACCCTCTGCGGTGGAGGGCCATAGGAAGAATCGAAGCACGTCATACGGAAACTGATGTGGCCCGATGGCTTAACGTTAATCGTTCTGGTGTTTCGTGGATGTTGTGACAGTTTACAGAGACCGAAAGCGTATACCGAAAACCGGGGCAGGGCTGACCACGTGAGACATCAGAAACACTGGACCGTTATTTGGTTGTAATGGCACGACGGTATCGCCTTTGTAGTGCACGGTAACTGGCATTCGAACTCGCAGCATCCACTGAATGTGTTGTATCGAGGTAGACTGTGTACGGAAGGGTTGGAAAAAGTGGGATTTATTGTTAGAGACTTGCTGTATGTGGACCTCTGACGCCCCTTGACAGCAGGGAACGTTTAGAGTGGAGTCATCTGTCTACATGCCTCCTGACCATCGAACAGTGAGTCAATGTTCTTTTCAAAGTCCCGATTAGGTCTGGAGAGCGATTATCTACAGATTCGCATCTGAAGAGAAAGTGTAACACTATTTTGAGACGCTAACATTGTGTAAAGAGACCGATATCCAGTAGGATCCCTAGTGGTGTCTCAGGGATTACGTTAACCACTCGAATATCTGTTCATGAAATAGCAGGGATGAGCGGCAAGGTTTAACTACTATCAGGTATCGCGACGATATCTTGAGACGTCATATGTGGTTATTGCGAGGTGCTGTAGTCCCAGACGAAGTGCTCGACCTTATAGAGCATGGGTGATGTTTCCTTGGAAACGGAAGATAATGCAGACATGGCGTGGCCTGCTCGCTCTCCCAATTTAAATCCTATAGACCATGTCTGGGATGCAGTAGGGACACGGGACCCCTCCGCAGGTAAGCGTCCACCAACCGCTCTCCAAGACTTGTGTGCATCTCTGCACGAAGAGTGGACGTTATCGCCTCAACAAGACATTGATGACATCATTTCTGGAATGCTACATCATGTCAGTCCTGTATTGCTGCAGAAGTGGTCACACCCCATACTGAGCACATTAATCAATTGTGGGAATGAACAGAGACCATGTATAGTGTGTTAAGTTATTGCATTTAAGATACAGCATACATCAAGATCAGATACAAATAATTCCATGTGAGGTGAACACGTTTTATAGTTACATACTGGGTTGAACTATGTATGAACTGGGTTTCTTCTGAGCAAGTCTATTTTTAGTCTCCCTACACATTAACTTTCCCCATTTGACGAAACTAGGGCATGCATCTGAGAAAAACCCAAGTTCACTCTGAAGTTTTAACTACGAAGTCACCACCAGTGTACCCACTGAATAGTGTGAGAGGAGAAAGAAAGAGCGACCATGAGATTACTCGGCCAGCACCGACAAGGCGAGGAACTTCGCTTCAAGATATTTCGATTCAACAGTTCCCAACAAGAAAAGTGCTGCCGGCACGGGCTGCGGCACAATCCGGGCCTCCTGCCTTAGCCTCTGCGGCGGTCGTTTTCACAGAACTTGACAATCAGTTCGCCAACTCGCGCACAAGTTCCATCAGGCCACTTTATGGCCGCCCGGCACTCAGGCTTCCGCCTCTTAAACGCTGCAGACTTGCGCTCGCCGCTCCCCGGTCTCCGGTTACTGAGTGCGCCAAGTTGTCTCCGCTCGGCTGGTCTCTGCTTTTTCTCTCCGTACTAATTAGACATTCACGCGGGCAAACTTAAACAAGATTCATTCTCGTCGGCGGAGACCTCGCTAGAGAAATCTGAGGATGACGCTTCACGTCGTATTTCGCCTAAATGAAGACGACGGCGAAGTGGGCTGCGGCGTGTGGCTGCCAACATTCACGGTCCCCGGTCTACGCGAACAGATTACCTCGTTAAGGGACGCAAAATGGGTTTACTATGAATGACGGATTCGCCAATAATGGTATTAATTATATGATGTCGATGATGAGGACAGTAGTGGGGTATTAATTGAATTGGTTCCACAAAATGAGGGATAACTGGCTGACACAATTAATTTCTTTTACAGAAATTCCCCCTCTAAATCATGTTGATTATTACGAAACGAGAGTGAGTCTTACAATAAGAGCTTTTACACTGTCCCAACAACTGGAAACGGAATAAAGTGACAGACGTCAGCTAGATATGAACGTGACCGTAAAATGAACTCTACAAATAACAGAGTTGACCGTAAAAACCCCAAGATATTCTATCTATGACTGTTACCATAAAAGTTCTTTTCCCTGCTTTATTGATGCCTACTCTACGACTAAAATAAATAGATTTGGCTGTCTTTTATGTTTTCTCGACTCAGAGATTGTTGCTGTGGTTCACAACTCGGCGACGCCGACGGAGATGAAACCACCAAAGAGAAGTTTCCTCGCTCTCACTCTGTATATATTTTTTTTAACACACGTATTATGTTACGGTATTTTATCATTTAGTAATTAGAGATGAAATACAGAGCCACAAGTAAAAATTGAGTATTCTGTACTTAAAGAATCTATATAAAGAACAAAGGATTAATCGAGCGGATATCAATATGACAAGTACTCAAGGGTATTTTTCCAGGTCGTTGCAGCTGCCGAAAATGACATATTAGCGCAAAATTGTGTTCTTTTCCAGACTAACACAACAAACTGCTACGTCGTAAGTCAGACAGTCGTAATTCACTTTGATTCGTTATCCATGCTATTATTCGAACAATTTCTTTCTGATAATAAAGAATTACAAACACTTTGTTACAGGAAATGTTCCAAATGTCCTCCGTTAGCGAGGATACATGCATCCACCATCCGTCGCATGGAACCCCCTGATGCGCTGATGCAGCCCTGGAAAATGGCGTATTGTATCACAGCCGTAAGCAATACGAGCACGAAGAGTCTCTACATTTGGTACCGGGGTTGTGTAGACAAGAGCTTTCAAATGCCCCCATAAACGAAAGTCAAGAGGGTTGAGGTCAGGTGACGTGTAGGCCATGGATTTGGTCCGCCTCTACCAATCCATCGGTCACCGAATCTGTTGTTGAGAAGCGTACGAACACTTCGACTGAAATGGGCAAGAGCTCCATTGTGCATGAACCACATGTTGTGTCGTAATTGTAAAGGCACATGGTCTAGCAGCACAGGTAGAGTACCCCGTATGAAATCATGATAATGTGCTTCATTGAGCGTAGGTGGACGAAACTAAAATGAGCTCTAACAAGGAAATTAAGCGTTTCCGGACATATTTCCACATAACATCTTTTCATTATTTGTGTGTGAGGAATGTTTCCTGAAAGTTTGGCCGTACCTTTTTGTAACACTCTATATATTATTGTAACAGTAAGTCCCGTAGATGTGCAAAATTCACTGACATAAGCCCCTTTGACAAAGAGGAGATCGTAATGACACAGCACTGGGAATCAGCATCTAGGGAAAGGATAAGCTGGTAGGCTGTTTGTGTACTGCTGTCGTTAGCATTTGGGGAAATTGGTTGAAGTACGCTGGCAGCAAGAGTAGGCGGCAAGGCGTTTCGTGCACATCCCCCAGCACAGAACTTGGAAACCAGTGACTGTTCACTACGCGTTGAAAGGGTCCTGTTGCAGTCGCCTCTAATGCGACTGTCGCTTGGAACAATTTGCTTCTCTAAATTACACAAGCAGACTGATCTTCTACTGCTTTTTAATTTTATTTTATGTGTTGGTCGAAGTATTTGTGTAGCAATCCACTGTTATTGACTACTACTTTTAGTGTATCACATCAGTAACCAGTTTTACTCTTTTTCCGTAATCGTCACTCTGATAAGCTGTACAATGTTCGCGTGTTCGGGTAATCAGTGTGCAAAGTAGTGGTCAGATTACTTTTTCTTACTTCTCTTTGTAGAATATTGGGAATTTTCCATTGAATTTAGTTCAGACGTGGCTAATGGCCAGATGTAGCCGATCGAACTGACGTTTTGCATACCAACATGCCAAGTCATGGAAATTTCTCACAGACCTCTGTTTAAAATGTTGTACGATAATCTGGTGTGGATACGGTGAAACGGTCTCCCACTCTTTTTTTTACCTCTTCCCGACTGGGCAATCTTCTGGCGCCTCTTTGGCGTTTTCCCGATTAGTCCCCCTCCCCTCTCCCAGCCAACAACCTCTAAACAAGCACCGGATAACGGCTGCTAGCGAGCAGGAATTCCACAGGAGAACACTGCTACTAGTGACGGAATGGGGAGTGTATCGTGCGCCCTGGAACACGGTAAGTAATTTGATCGGGATTCGTTAAATATTTCCTTTGCCAATGTAGGTAATCCACACATTTACTTAAGTTACCAAGCAAGATAATTAATGATGTTTGGTATCAAGTGAGGTGGATATTTACTTGTGTCCCTTTTGTGAACCGTAATTACGACCTCTGCACTTTTTATCTTTTCTATTTGTCCTGTGCTAACCTCTTCATCTCACATTAGCACTTCCTTCATTCCCTGATATCTTAACAGTCATCCTGTTCCTTCTTCGTGTCAGTGTTTTCCAGTCAGTGTTGTTCACATATTCCTTTCTTCTCCGATTCTGCGCAGAACTTCCTCATTCCTTACCCTATCAGTCCACCTAATTTTCAACATTCGTCTGTAGCGCTAAATCTCAAATGCTTCGATTGTGTTCTTTTTCGGTTTTCTCACACTCCTTGTTTCACTACCATACGATGCTGTGCTTCAGACGTACATTCTCAGAAATTTCTTTCTCAAATTAAGGCACCCGTTTGATACTAACAGACTACTCTTGGTTAGGAGTGCCATTTTTGCCACCATCAATGTGTAAATTGTTATCCGTCCTTTCTATTTTCTTTAATTTTAAGTCCTCCAAAGCTCTCTTAATTTCTGATTCTCGCTCTGGATCCTCTATCTCTTTTAATTCGATTCCTGTTTATTCTCCTATCACATCAGACGAATCTTCCCCCTCATAGAGACCTTCAATGTACTCTTTCCACCTATCCGCTCTGTCCTCTGAACTTAACAGTGAATTTAATGTAACCGAAGGTTGTTCTAAATTTCCTGTATCCTGAGACAGTCCTTGCGAAAATCATTCCTTTTTCAATTTCTTCACTTTTTCATGTAGCCCTGCGCTTTCTATTTATTTCATTACTGAGCGACTTGTATTTCTGTATTCCTGAATTTCATTGAACATTTTTATTTACTTTCTTCTTTCAACGATCAACTGAAGCAAATCTTCCGTGACCCATTGTTTCCTCATAGTTGCCTTCTTTGTACATATGTTTTTCTTTCCAACTTATGTGATAGCCCTTTCTAGCGATGTCCATTCCTCCTCAACTGTACTGTCTACTGATCTATTCCCTATTGATGTATGTATAGCCTTCGAAATCTTCAAGCTTATATCGTAATCCCTTAGCACTTCCGTATCCCACTTCTTTGTGTATCGATTCATCCTGACTAATGTATTAAACTTCATCCTACTCTTCACCACTACTATATTGTGATCTGAGTCCATATCTACTCTTGGGTGTGCCCTACAATCCAGTGCCTGATTCCGGATTTTTTGTCTTACCATGACGTAATCTAACTGAAATATTCCCGTAACACGTAGCCTTTACCAAGTATAGCTTCTCCTCTTGTGATTCTCTGTTACCAGCTGAAATTTGTTACAGAAATCATTTAGTCTTTCTCCTCTCTCATTCCTTTTTCCAAGGCCATATTTTAAAAAAATGGCTCTGAGCACTATGGGACTTAACATCTGTGGTCATCAGTCCCCTAGAACTTAGAACTACTTAAACCTAACTAACCTAAGGTCATCACGAGGCAGAGAAAATCCCTGACCCCGCCGGGAATCGAACCCGGGAAGGCCATATTCTACTGTAAACTTTTCCTCTACTTCTTCCCTTACAACTGCATTCCAGTCCCCCATGACTATCAGATTTTCATCTCCCTTTACGTATTGTATTGCCCTTTGAATATCCTCGTTTGATTTCTCTCATCTCCATCTTTAGCTTGCGACCTCTGCATGCATACCTGAACTGTCGTTGTCGGTGTTGGTTTGCTGTCGATTCGGATAAGAACAAACTGTTTACAGTAACACACTCTCTGCCCTACCTTTCTGTTCATCTACACCTGATTACTGTGCCATTCAGAATAAAGTGCCTGGCAAAGGGTTCAATGAACCACCTTCAAGCTATCTCTCCACCGTTCCACTCTCGAACGGCGTGCTGGAAAAACCAGCACTTAAATTTTCTCTGTGAGACTCCTGATTTCTCCCTATGTCGGTGGGTGCCAACAGAATGTTTTCGCTTCATTAGAAGATACCGTCGCAACGAAAAAAGCTTTTCTTTTAATGATTGCCACTCCAATTCACTATCTCTCCTATTTAGCGATAGCAAAGAACGAGCTGCCATTATTTGAACTTTTTCGATGTCATCCGTCCCACTTGATGCGGATCCCACACGCTACATCAATATTCCAGGATAAAAATGGTTCAAATGGCTCTTATTACTATGGGACTTAACATCTGTGGTCATCAGTCCCCTAGAACTTAGAACTACTTAAACCTAACTAACCTAAAGACATCACACACATCCATGCCCGAGGCAGGATTAGAACCTGCGACCGTTCCTGTCTGAAGCACCTAGAAACAGGATAAAGCGGACAAGCGTGGAGTAAGCAGTCTCTTTTGCAGACCTGTTGTACCTTCTGAGTTTTCTGCGGCAGCCTTTGGTTTGCTTTACCCACAACATTATCTATGTGATCGTTCCAGCTTAGATTATTTGTAACTGTAATCCATAAGTATTACGAAATGTAGCTGATTTCTTTCAGTGCTCATGAGAATAAATTCACACTTTTCTTTATTCAGGGGCACTTTCACTTTTCGCACCATAGAGATATCTTACCTAAATCATTTTGCAATTCGTTTTAGTCATCTGATGACTTTAAAGACGGTAAATTACAGCATCATCTGCAAAAAATCTAAGACAGCTACTCAGATTGTCTGCTATATCGTTAATATAGATCAGGAACAGTAGGGCCTATAACATTTGCTTGGGGAACGCCGGATGTTACTTCTGTTTTACTCGTTGACTTTCCGTCTATTACTACGAACAGCGACCTTTCTGACAGGAAATCACGAATCCAAACGCACAACTGAGGAAGATATTCCGTAGGCACGCAGTTTGGCTAGAAGACGCTTGTGAGAAGCGGTGTCGAAAGCCTTCTGCTAATCTAAAAATATGGAATCAATTTGACATCCCCTGTTGACAGCACTCTTTACTTCATGAGTATATAGAGCTACTGATGTTTAACAAGAACGATATTTTCTGAATTCGTGCTGACTATGTATCAATAAACAGTTTTCTTCGAGGTACTTCATAATGTTCGAATACAGTATATGTTCCAAAACCCTACTGCAAATTGCCGTTAGTGATTTGGGCCTGTTTTCAGCGGATTAGTCCAACATCCACTTGTGGGTATTGGTGTGAATTGAGCAATCTTCCAGTCTTTAGGTACGAATCTTTCTATGAGCGAGAGTTTGTATATAATTGTACGTACGGATATATTGTTTCAGCAGACTGAAAGGAACCTGACTGGTATACAATCTGGATCTGATGACGCCTTTATTGAGTGATTTAAACTGCTTTGCTACACCGACGATATCTACTTTTACGTCTCTGATCATGGCAGTTGTCCTTGACGGAAATTGGGAAATATTTACTTTGTCTTCTTTGGTGAAGAGGTTTCGCAAAACAGTGTTCAATAACTCTGCCCTGCGGCACTGTCATCAGTGACTTCACCGTTGTTGTCGCGCAGTGAAGGGATTGATTGCTTCTTGCCACTGGTGTGCTTTTCGTATGAGCAGAAACTTTGGATTTTCTGCCAGATTCCGAGACAGATAACGAATCCTATTCCCATTATCCATTTCCTGCAGCTGTTGATATTACCATATACTCATATGACCAGAAATCCTTGTGTTCTTTGCACTTCACTTCACTGACCCCTACTATATCTAGATTGAGCCTTTGCATTTCCCTTTTTTGATTTTCTAACTTTCCTACCACGTTCAAGCTTTTGAAATTCTATTCCCCGCATCAAATTATCGTCCTAATGATAAATAATTGCTTTTCGTGCTGACTAGTACCTGGATATAAATCCACATTTTCGACTGCAGAACTTCAGCAGTGTAATTTTGTTTTGACATGTTTAGTTTGAGTGCATTAAAGGTGCAGAAGGTCCTTGTCTGCGGAAGCATTCTAAAATTCGTGATCCCTATAAAAGCGTGGACGTTTAGATGTCTTATGTAGCTAATTGTATAGGGGCCTGGAGATTGTCTCTGAGGCACCGAAATTGATAGACTAATTACAATAATTAATAAAATTACGGCGGTTGGAGCTTATGTTCTTCAATCTTTAGTTAGAAGTTAGCATCTACCCCACAAAGGAATGAATCAGTCGTATTCTATTTAGTTTTATGCTCCAAATGGACACCTAGAAACCAAAGAAAACGTTGAAAGCCGAGATTCATTGAAATTGTTAGATCTTTGAACATTATAGTGGACTTCTTGTTTCCTTTGCTTTCCATCTGTAATGAGAGTGCTTGCCGGTACGCAAATCCTGTGCAATATCCTCCCGCAGTTTTTGACTTACGCGAGTTTTGTGTGTTGCGATGTTCAGAGATTGTTCTTTTCCTAAGAGTGTGCAAGTAGCAACACACACTACATGCAAAAGTATATTATTGTACGACACATATTTCAGGAGATTCGACGTCATAAACACTGAGCTGGTCGAAAATGAAAATTCACGGCAAATTCGTTAGAGATGCAGATGAATTTGTGTTGTTTGGGGGAAGAGACCAAACAGCGAGGTCATCGGTCTCATCGGATGAGGGAAGGAATGGGACGGAAGTCGGCCGTGCGCTTTCAATGGAACCATCCCGGCATTTGCCTGGAGTGATTTAGGGAAATCACGGAAAACCTAAATCAGAATGGCCGGACGCGGGATTGAACCGCCGTCCTCCCGAATGCGAGTCCAGTGTGCTAACCACTGCGCCACCTCGCTCGGCCAGGATACAGATGAAATATGTGTACTCATACGTGTGAAATATGTTAAATATATGTGAAATGTATGTGACATGTGGGCACGTGGGAAAGACACAGCTCATCATAAACCTCTAGACCGATTTAAACCAAGTTAGGTAAACATATTAGTTAAGATCTAGAGAGAAACGTTGTTGGGGTAAGAATCACCAGTGATGTTTGGGTGAGAGTGATGACGTGTTGAGGGAAAGGAGGAGGGGGAGATGGATAGAGAGAGGGGGAAGAGGAAATGGGTAGAGAAAGGAAAGAGAAAAAATTGAAAGGGGAAGAGGACGGACAGAGAGAGTGGGCAGGGCGCAGCTAGATCGTAATTCTAAAACAGATTGACTTTTGCAACGTAAAGATGATGATGACATGGTTGGTGCGGGCCCAAGACAGCTAGGTATTTAGCGCCGGTCCAGCAGTGCAGACCTATTTTGATTTCTACCTGACCGACGACAGTTCTTGAAAACTAGAACGACGTGTGCTGTACGTAATTTATGCTAAAAGAATTACTTGTGTTTTTATCATTATTACTCTGCTGATGTTATTCGATATTTGTGCAGGTCGAAGGATTTGTTTTGGTTCGATATACTAACAGGAAGACAAACACTAGGGCCTAGAGAGTGTTGTTACACCGCCACTGAAGAATATCAAGTTGGTTTTCAGTTGCCAATGAGCCAATGAAGACATAGCGTCCATCACGTTTAACGTTATCACCTATGAGACCCAGCTGTGCAGTGAAACGCAGCGCAGGATGCTGCACACGTCAGGGTTTTTCTGTTGGGCAGAAGGTGGTGTCCGGTGCGTATGACAAGCACGAAGGACATGTAATCGACCCGCCAACATTCTGGACGTACCCCTGCTGGTTGAGAAAGTTTCAGTGGTTCAGAGCACTGATAGATTGTCACCCACAATAATTTTAAATCTCAAGCAGCTCTAGCAATTACAATTTGACAAAGTTGAGCAATGCACAAAAGTTGGCTTTCGTTGGAAATAGCGGAATACAATGAATCACTGGCCAACAATTTAATAGGTAAAGATCAGCACAGTATCATTTTCCCATATTAATATATGGCACTGCGAGGTTATATTTTGACATAACACGATTCTTGTTTAGTGCTACCCTGGTCTACACGAAAATGAGAAGGTAGAAGACAACCAAGTAGTGGAGGGACAAAGTTGAAATTTTCCTTTCTCATATGCATGAAACCTTTCAGTAATTCTGCAATGATATGGTCGGTCACTAATGTGAGAACTTGAAAGTAAATTTTTAAACTATATTGTTCATGGCAGTAGTCTTAAATGCATAAAATATGTACCGTTGTAACATAACGAAATGAAAGTCCTAGAGAATTACTTTACGTTACTTAATTATCGCATGTTGGTCCGCTCATAAAGTGTGAAGAATGAACAAACTAGGCAATTCGCCAAACAGGCGTCAATGATTTCTAAAAAACTGTCGAGCGAATAACACGCAGGATTTTACCTGTTGGATCACAATAGAAAACAACCAGTAAACCCCGATTCTAAGAATTGATCTCCCACGTATAAAAATATTTCGAAGTCAGATTACTTTACATACAAGCTATTGTGAAATAGTTTCGTAAAGGTCTCAAATTATGTTGAAAACTTGTTGGGTCCCTACAGGGATTGATTACAAAATACTGCGTAAATGTGGTCTGGGTAACTTGCACTCCATTCCAAGCGAAAGCTAGTTTTTCACACATCTAAATGTTTATGAAGTATCTCCTGACCTATGTGCCGACAAATGATATAATTTTGCAGTTACATTTAATGATATATCTCGATACTCTCTGCGAAATGTGTTGCTACTGGAGGTGACAGTAAAAAAATAATAAACCAAAACGTCATCCCAGATGCAGTATTACTGCATGAACGGCGAAAATGTTGTAACCGATAAACTTTTTTATCATTTCGTCGAGAAAAAGCTTCGTAAATGTTTACAATTACGTGTAAAGTTTGTTGGAAGTCGCTAAGTGCTCTCAAACACTGGTCGAGTACAATCATGGTATTTGCGCGCCGTGAATTTCGCTCCGCCCAGATAAACACACAGTTAATATCTTCAGGAGAGTACAAATGTAGATGGTATGCACTCTGTGTCTTGTTTGGGAGCAAAACTGTTCCCCTCAGTCATGGTATTTGCTGTTGACGGCAGTAACGCTTACCATACTCTTGTAACACAGGACTGCATTCCGTATTACTCGGTTCTGTTCCTGGTTTTTTTTGGGATTGTTATTTACACGTTAACAGTGACACAAAGCAGCATGTTGAGGTTTATTGATGAAACGTTAGCCGATATGCGCCTCTTTCATTGACTCCCGCATATTTTAGATGACATTAAATGTCTCTTCTAGCATACTAGCTTCAAAATGTGTCCGCTTTGGCAGTGAAATAAAAATCTTCATGAATATTCGACGCCTAGAGCTTCACCTATTCTCCAAATAAATAAATAAATAAATAAAGGATAGCGCCCTGGACTAGTGATCAAAACGGCCAGGACCATGATTAGAACCTAGACAATGCTTAAATTTTAGGTGAAAAGTCTTCAACGATTTCAGTCGAAGATCTCCGGTATAAGGAATCACCCTAGCTCTGTCAAGCCCTCGTAAATGAAGGAAGACGAGAAAAACACGATTTCAGTCCAACCTCTGATCCTCGTGGCGGGAAACTGCCTCCTAAAGGTGGAGGAATCTGCAATGATCGGCAACATACTATATTGAACATATAATATACATCCACAGTTTGCAACTGAAAAAGCCTGATGATGGTTACCCCATTAGCAAAAGATTCCGGATTATCTCGCCTTTCGAATGTCCGGTAGGGGGCTGCCAAGTAGAACAAAGGAAGCTAGAAGACCTGAAAAGGAAAATTCAGGGCTGAGTCTAAATAAGGGGAGTCGAAGAAGTGAAACTGGCAGAAGACAAGGATTTACGGTTAAACGAATTATATGGTAGCAGCAGAAGAAAGTGGTACATATAGGATTCATTATGAATAAGACGGTACGGCAGAGTGTGTGTGTCTATTAACATTTCAGCAAATCGACGACAAACCAACACCAACAACGATAGTTCAGGTACAAATGCCCACGTTGCAAGCCGAAAATTAACGTATTAATTATATGATGATACAGGTTATTCAGTACGTAAAGTGACGTGGTACTCTAATATTCATGTGGGATTAGAACGAAACAGTTAAAGGAAGAAATACAAGGCATAAATGAGAGAAGAGAGACTCGTTGAGTTCTCCAGTAAGTTCCAGCTGATGACAGAGAACACATTGTTCAAAAATCACAAAAGAGGGTGGTATAGTTGGAAAAAGACTCGGAGGCGTGGCGAGATTCTATATGCAATACGTTATGGATGACAGAGATTTCGAAATCAGATAAAATATTATAAGACGTACCGGAGAGAAGATACAGACACAGACCATAATTTAATAACGACGAAGAGCAGACTGAAATTTAAGAGAACTGTCCGAAAGTATCTACGTTGAAGAAAGTGGGATACTGAAGTATTGGGCAATGATGAATTCTCTAAGATTGTACGTACTGCTATAATGAGGGGGATTCCACATCTCTAAGAAGAACTAACATAGGTACTGTAAAAGGAAGGTAACTGCGAAGAACAGTTTATCGACGAAAGAAGAACGTGCAAAAGTATTCAAGAGAAAGAGGAATACAGCAATATACGTGGCTCAGGAATTACAAAAAGTTAATAGGAGGTGCATCGAAGCCTAGTTGAAAAACCCGCAGGAAAAATGTCAAGAAACCGTAAAAGAAATATCGGAAGGATTGTTTCAGCATATAGGAAACACGAAACAGCATTTCGTGAACTGAAAACCAAAGACGTCAACATTAAGAGTTCAATGGAAATTGCACTGTTAAAGGCAGAGGAAAGAATATATAGGTGGAAAGAGTATACTGAAGATTTCTACGAGGGTGGGGAATCGTCTAATAAGCTGACAGAATAAGAAATTGGAAGACAAAAGGCATCCATTATCAGAGCTTTTGAAGGCTTGCGATCAAATAAGGCAAAAGGACAGGTAACGTTTTCGGGATTTGCAAAATTACTAGGGCAAATGGTTGACACACGGTTAATGAAACTGGTGTTCAGGATCTGTTACAGTAGAAACATACCATCAGACCTTCTGATAAATATCATTTGCGCACTAGCGAACATAGAAAAGCAGGTAAGTACAAGAACAACCAACCAATCAGCCTAACAGCACTTACATCCAAATTTTAACGTCAATATCCTACAGAAGAATGGGAAATTGAAGATTTGTTACATGACAACTATGAATGTATATTTCCGCCACTTGACTGTACCAACTTCATTATTTAACATTACTATCTTGACGTCGGACTTAACTGATTATCAAATACAACAGTTTTGGGTAAAATTAGACTTCGTTATGTGAAGTTATCGTCAAGATCTTCTGAACTGGGTGTCTAATCGAGTAGATCTGACTTTGATTAATATGTTGGCCCTAGTCGTGATGCAGAAGTGGGCTTAATGTAATATATGCTGGTCTGTTTCAGGTATCTCTTACACATATCACTTTAAAAGTTTTGTAGGCTCTGATTTCTGCTGAATCTAAAGATGCTGGGTGTGTTTACACATATTTATTACCTGATAGACGCCAGAATGAAACATAATGAGCCATCATAATTAGAAAGAACATGAAAATAAACCAAGACACAAAGGAATTACGACATTTAGCTGCCAGTGGGCATTAATTTACATCAGTGGAAATAAAACATGAAAATTGCTATAGTGCAGTTGCCAAATGCAAGAATGGGTAAGTCCTACACCATGCTTCCCTCTTGGGATATGGATAATCTGACTGTATCTCACTGCACTGACAGATATTGTGAACAGAAAATTACACGCTAATGTGCCATACATATGTCGAGCTAGGATTGCTGTCATTTTCAGGGGGCGAACGTCTTAAGCGGTGAGCAGTTCACCTCCGATATTCCTATCAAGTTTATCAATGCTTACAGTGCACTGTTGGGAGTCTGTAGTACGGTGTAGAGCTCACCAAAACAGTGACTCAACTGTTATGCCACAGTCTCTACTGCGTGATGCCGGACCCGGCACTGTGTCTCCGAACCTTACACGAAATTACAACGTTTAGTGAGCCAATGCTCTTGGTAGGAAAATTCGTTGATATTTGCCTCACGACAAAAACCGATAATCGACCTGTGTCCCCTTGCACCCAACCCCGAGTGGTGGTGAGCCTTGTGGCTGCCACATAACACTTAAAATTCAAACTTATTACGGCCTCTGTCCAGTAGTGTAAGCGTGTCCCTAGTCCTCTCCTCAACCTCCCAAACACGAATCTCAAGTCTGCATGAGCCGTGGCTAGCTCGTGTTATGCTTTGCATTAAACCTTGGTTGCTATTCTGGCACTAGTCTCCCGTGGGTATCGCGATTATGCTGTTACCATCTCTCTCCGCGAGTGGCAACAGCAGCAGCGTGTCTCGATATTCGCACCCTTGTACCATCTTTGGCTTCGCGCTTATTGTTTCCGGCTGTGCCGTGTGCGGGGAGTTGGTCGGTTGGTGTGGAGCAACGAGGAAGTCTCCGTGGCGCGTGTCTGGCCGCGCCCGCTGGCGGTGTCCACAGGCGGTGGGAGTGCGAGGGGCTGTTCCCATTGCTTCGAGGTCTGTGGCTGACCGATCCCGGACACGAAAGTTGAGTCTTCACTTAATCTACCAGCGAGCCCCAACTGTTCACATTGTGTCGTTTTAATTTCGTTGCTGGCTGTTGGGACATTCCCACGAGCAACAACATGTGTTTTCAAGTTGGCAAAGTTCCAGCCGCTGTCCTGTAGAGTTTAACTTAACTTGATTATTTTTGAATTGAAGTGCACCAGCAGAATCTTCAGCCTTGTGCCCGTTATGTTCCGGTTACCTGCCCTGGCCATTGACATAAATTCAGGCAGTGTATTTTCCTCGTCATGTTGTGGCTGTCCAGCACGGCGTGTAGTTTGACAGCTGAATGTGTAATTCGCTGTGGGCGCCGATACCTTCTGCGTTGTTCCACTGAACTCCCTGTTGTGTGCTGGTTGGGTGGATTGGAAGTTATTCTGTCGCTTGGTCCGTTGACTGTCTGTCAGTTGGGTTGCCGTCGGAATGAGAATTGTTGGCCGATTGCCTGTCTCACCCAAGCGAGCGTTAGTGTTTGAATTCCAGGCCGACCCTGGGAAACTTTTGAGGGCCATTTGATGTGGCGCCATTTCTTATTTGTCTTGTTCTTTGTGTATGGCTTTCCAGCCGATTTTAAATTAAAGTTGTTTTGCCCTTAAGGTGTGAGATTGTTTGGGCCTTCAGGCTAGTTTAGAGAAATGTTTTAAGATGGGCCTTCTACCTTTTAAAATTCAAATTCTAGTTTTTGAGTCTAAGTGATTGGCCTTCAGCCGGATTTAAATTAAAGTCGATTTGCCCTTGAGGCGTGAGACTGAAAGGTGCATTTAGTCTTGAATTAAGTTCTAAAATTAATGATGGGCTTGCTCTGTTTTAATGTTTTCTTTTTTGTTGTAATGTTTCAAAAATGGTTCAAATGGCTGTGAGCACTATGGGACTTAACATCTGAGGTCATCAGTCCCCTACAACGTAGAAATACTTAAACCTAACTCACCTAAGGACACCACACACATCCAGGCCCGAGGCAGGATTCGAACCTGCGACCGTAACAGTCGTGCGGTTCCGGACTCAAACGGCTATAACCGCTCGGCCACAGCGGCCGGCGTTGTAATGATTGTCAAGTGAATAAAGTAGTATGTTCTAGTGTAACTGACAGCCACACATTTTGGCCCCTTTCCACAAATTAAACTATCTGTCCTGTCCTGCGTGTAGAGCAGGAGGTATCACTGCACTCTTCAGTGCTTTCCAGAACTCTATGCTCTACGTGGAGCTGCTTCAAAAGTCACAGTCTACTAATGCAGGGGCGAAAATGTTATTTTCTGACAATAATGTGTTTTTTAATGCGTGGTACTGCCTCCCTCCAATAGATGGGCAGACCCTTTTCGACTAATCTACTGTCTATCACGACATCGAACACGCGCCCTCTGGCACACACGTCAGCGTCACAGAGAGCACGCCAGTCGCTACATCATTTCGCCGTTCTCGCGGGGGCACTGGCGTGTGAGAAAGTCCGTCCATAAAAATAAAAAAACTAATAAAATTGCAGGAATAATTGGAACGACTGGGCAGCTGACCCATTACAGCAACCGAAGTGAGGTTTCCTTTCACACGCCGTAACGGCGTTCCCCGAAAGTCTCATATAAAAAATCGGTCTCAGGTGAGGAATCGACTACTAGGACCCTGTGACGACGCGTTCTGCAATGGCGTAAGAGAATCTGGCGCCTCTTTCTGCACCGAAATACCTTGTATCCCATTAAATGCGTGACCTCACGGGACACCGGCCTCGCCCCCCGGCGCTACGGCCGGTCAATCGCCGTTCCACCTGCAATGGGAAGTGGTGACTGAGACTCTTCGCATGTCACAGAGCATTCGTCAGCTTGGGCCTCCGCATTTTCTAAACTGCCTGCCATAAATCGACCGTATTGCTGTCTGCCCTGGATGAGGCTGCCGCGCCTAACAGTAGCCGAAGCTGGCCATGAGGAAAACGCGTTTCCAATTTGAGCACAGTTCCTTCACTTCCTAATACAGCATGCAAAACTATACTATAAGCAACATTGAGCCTATTCACTGTCAATCGTCCACATTCACTGAATTGGTCACTGCCTCCTTACACACACTTAGTAGTGAATTATGAGGTATGATTGAAAACCGAAAAAAGAGGAGAATAGTACTGTTTAAGATGCCATGCGACAAAATGATGCTAAAAATTAGTTAGATGGATGAGGAATGAAGAGGTCTCCGTAGAATCGTCGAAGAAAGGAACATACGGGGAAACACTGGCAAGAAGAATCAATAGGGTGGTAGGACATGTGTTAAAACACCAGAAAAAGTATTCTTTTATGTTAAAGGGAGCAGCGAAGGATAGAAACTGGAGTGGAGGACAGAGATTGGAATACAGAAAGGTTCATATGGCTCTGAGCACTATGGGACTTACCTTCTGAGGTCATCAGTCCCCTAGAACGTGACCGAGTGAGGTGGCGCAGTGGTTAGACACTGGACTCGCATTCGGGAGGACGACGGTTCAATCCCTCGTACGGCCGTCCTGATTTAGGTTTTCCGTGATTTCCCTAAATCACTCCAGGCAAATGCCGGGATGGTTCCCTTCAAAGGGCACGGCCGACTTCGTTCCCTAATCCAATGAGACCGATGACCTCGCTGTCTGGTCTCCTTCCCCGAAGCAACCTAACCCCAACCCTTGTACTGTGTCCGATTTTAGTAATAGTAACAGTGTCCCTAGAACGTAGATCTACATATACCAAACTAACCTAAGGACATCACACACATCCATGCCCGAGACAGAATTCGAACCTGCAACCTTAACGGTCGCGCGGTTCCAGACTCTAGTGCCTAGAACCGCTCGGCCACTCGAGCCGGCGATTGAAATACACCCGACAAACATTTGAGGACGCTGTGTGCATGTGCTACTCTGTGTTGAAGCGGTTGACAAAGAAGGGGGAAGGGAGAGAGGCGGAAAGGGTAATCGGCCTAGAGCCAAGGAAAATATTTAAAGCGCCCATAAAAGGGGAGCTGCATACTACAACCACGGCCGACGTCCGCCAAACATTCACGTCGGAGATTCAGTCTGTGTGAGATTCTGCGCTTTGTGGGCCTATAGAAGGTATTGGAATCACCCACTCGAGTCACACACAGGCTCCTCTATGGAGAGAGTGGAAATGAGTTGCGGTTGCACCATAGCCAAGTTAAAAGAGGTAATATAATTAAGTTTCTTTTGTGAGACAGGCACCGATTCCCCTCCCCCCTCCACCCCTTCTGAGGTGTTCCTGTTCTTTCGGAGAGGTTGAACTGTTGCACGATCGATAGCTCGGGCCATATCTCCTGGGACACAATCGTCGGCGTGAAGGGTGAGTAGGCACTTTTGCTGCGACTATCTCTGGTACCGGGATTCCGTATGAGGCAGTGTGCAAACAAGCATGGGCAAAAGCAACGGGCCGGCTGTCAGGTGTCTTGCCCTTGTGATTTATAGATTACTCAGGGTGGAACACAAATCCTAATTTGGTCTGGACCTTTCGCTCCCAGGTAACCTTACGTCAGTACTACATACCAGCTGACAGTAATGTCTGTCGGGTAAATACTGGTGTCACCCAAAGCAATGGGCCAAGTGTCACTGGTACTGATCAGTAGTCAACGGTGGTCGCAACACGAATTCTCTCAACCGCCGCGGATGCACTGAAGAGGAAACAGTGGGACAGTCTCGTTGCGACTGCCCAGTGAGGCAAAAAATGCGCAATATTCTAGTCCAGTTAAGGTTGAAGACAATTTTTTGCGATAGCAGCGATGAGTGACTACACCTTGTTCATTGGAAGTTTAAAAGTAACGTAACGTATACAACAGCGGCTGGTTGTTGGGCGCAGTGTACCTACATCACTTCCAGTGACACCACTGCGAATAGGCTACATCTGTATATTACTAGCTGGCTTTGCTCGCGTATCAGTAAGTATCTGTGACTGGACGACCTGTGTAGTGAGGAGAGAGATACTGCATGCCGTTCTCGATAGCAGTCGTACTTTGCTTTCTGAAGGAGTTTCCCAAGAAGGATTGAAAACCTGGTGTTCTCGAGCTGCAGGTAGTGTCGCCTCACGACCTTCATTTCATCCTTCACCCCACGCAGGCCTTAGTCTTCTAGCCACTATAGTGAACTGAGAAAAACTCGACCGTTTTCTAGGCGTCTGAATTTGTGAACAAAACGAAATGAGAATGTATTAAGTAATCACCAACATCACAAAGCGAACTCAATAAATCCCATTTTCCTTGCCAAGAAGCCAAACATAAATAAAACCTACTGCGAGAAGGAAAGCTCATTTCCTTAAGCTTATAATAAGCAAATCGAAATCAGAAAAATCCATACATCCAAGCCTAGTAAATTCTATTTTAGTTTGAATTCGTAAGAATGATGTTGTGGCGCCTAAGTCTGCCACTGGCGTAAACTAACTGAAGTACTTCAGTCAGAGAGCTCCATCTATTGGTTCTTTGGTGTACTATGCCCGGTGATTGTGTCACTGAGGTAAACATGCGAACTACTAAGCTGAGCAGAATCTTAAATCATTAAACTAATATATCTTACTTTCGTGGTATGATATTGATGACATAAAGCCTGTATGTTGCACCAAGATATCCTCAAGATACCGGTGAGAAAAACATGAAGATTCATCTACTAGTTCTACACCTTAGCATGTTCAAACAGATAGTTTATAAAATTAGTCATATTTTATTCTGTTACACTCCCTGTATCACTCGCTATAGATTTTTGGCAAATGTTTTCAATGTACACACACAGTATTACAGCTTCATTATTAGTATAAATTTCGTTTTTATTCTAGCGTTAATGACACAATCAGGCAAGCTAAATAATTGAATGTCCCCACTATTTTTGCCAATTCCGGTAGACAATTGTAATTACTTTACTTCGTATTTCAAATCTGCCTCTCAGTTATTGCGCTCGTGTCTTCTTCTTTTTCGTATGCGTTGTGGTAGTGCACGTACTTTCACCGCGTTCTGTAGTGAATAAAAAGTGCAGAAAACTCTTGAAAAGCAGCGAGAATCCGATTATGCTCCATGGACTCGAAATAAATTTAGTTAAAGAACATCTGTCTGTACCGAAGTTACGCCAGATTTCAGAAACACCATCTGAGTTTGCCGGAGTTACTGTGTCGAGTGTATTGTGTGCATGTAAAGAAAAACAGAAGACAGGTAAACTGTATAGTCTCGAAGAAACGAGAAGGAAAATTCGAGATTTTCAGTTTGTGAAACGTGCTGTGTGGTCCCAGGTGCAAGCATTGGAATTGGATTTGAGCTGTTATTGATCAGATCCTCATCAATCATCAGTGTAGCAGATGACAGCTCCTAAGATTCATCTTATTCTGATATGGAAAGAGTTATGAGCTTGCCAGACGACTGATTGTTAGTACTGGTAGCTGTGGTTTCAGTATTCGGTAATACGGTGAATTTTCGACAAAGCGCTTTTGTATTACAGACTCTTCACGCTACTAAAATATGCTATGTTCCGGCTTTTTTTTCTGATGCTCATTTTCTCTCGTAATTTTCGCTTTCTGCCTGCGTTTTACTGTAAGTTATTTCATTGTTGTTATAAATTGTACTAAACGCAATTTGTCATAGTGATGTACAAGATGCTCATTTGCAGCAAAAGCCAATCAGAATACTGGTACATATGCTACTGTATTCGACATGGCGTGATTTACATTCCACGGGAAGGAGACTACAATAAATAGGAATATATAATGCAATGTTTACTTCCCATTAAAGTATCGTAGTGCATGTATCCAGTTACTAGCCCTGTGTGACCAGAAGCATAAATGTATCAGAAATGTGTGGAAGGATTTGGATTATGCTGTTAGGCCTAGATCTAATTAGCATGACCATAATTTCCTCTCTCTCTTCCAATACAAAAGCTAGAATGCGATTGTAATACATGGTGTGAACTCATGTTCGTGTCCCTTTCAGAGGGACTAATAAAAACTGAATGGCGTCGCCACTGAGGTGAGCATTTTCAACGCGAGACGCAGCCAGTAATGTTCGGTTGACGGACACTTGCTACCACCACAATGGGAAGTAGCAGCGAAATGACTCTTTATGGTTACAGCGGCTTCGGAGTCGCTCCAGTGAATGGATTAATTCTTATCAGGCTGTGATACAAGTCTGCTCCCAGCAGTTTCTCACTGTGAGTACTCGGCTTGGTCTTCCGAAGTGGCTTCATCGGGGAAGCAACAATCCAGTCCGCAACATCTTAGCCTTTGAATTATGGGACCTACGCTAAAATTTTGGGGACTTCTGTTGGATAGTGGTATCGTATTCCAGACTTCGCCACATAACAGCATTTGTGCCAGATACACTAAACGAAAAAATCGCAACACAGAAAATTGTTAATGTAGAGCAATGAAACTTTGGAAATAAAATTGTCCAGGTAACATACTTAAGTAACGAACATCGCAGGATCATAGGGTAAGGTATGCGCAAGATACGCCATAGGAAGTGTGAACTGTTGGTACATTAATAACCGGTGTAGCCGCCAGAATCTTGAATGCATGCATGCAATCGCGCTTACAATGTGTTGTATAGGTGCCAGACGTCAGTTCATGTGATGGAGTTCCAAGCCTGTTAGAATCGGATGGCCAATACGTTGACAGTTAATGATGTTTCTGGATGACACTCGAGTTGTCGCCCGATGCTGTTCCACCTATGCTAGATTAGAAACAGACCTGGTAATCGAACAAGCCAAGCCAACACGTCGATACTTTATATAGCATCTTGGGTTACTACAGTGGAATGTGAGCGAGTGTTTAGCTGTTCGAAAACACCACCTGGGATATTGTTCATGAATGGCAACACAACAGGTCAGATCAATAAAGTACAGTTTTGGAGTCAGAATACTTGAGATAACAATGAGAGCGCTCCTGCCGTCCTATGAAATCGCCCGTAACTTCAGATGTGGATCCAGTGCGTCTAGAACGCATAAAGATTGGGTGCAGGTCCTTAACAGGTCCGTTTCTAACCAATACACGGCGTTCACTGGCATCGAGGAAGAACCAGATTTAATCAGAAAATAGAAGAGACCTCTATCCTGATCTCGAGGTCACGTTTGACACCACTGAAATCGCAAACGGTGATGGTTTGGGATGAGTGGAATGCATACTATAGGGCGAATGACTCGGAGGCGTCCCTGAATGACATTTGTAACAGTTTAGTGTCACTGTGGTCCCAACTGCTGCTCATAGCGCTTCTGCATATGCAGTACGATGCGAAAGAGCCATACGCCGAACACGATGGTATTCTTCCTCGGTAGTGCCAGACGGCATTCCGGAGACCGGTCTTCTCGCGAACGTACATTCTGATGACCACCGATCCAGCCATGTACAATGGCAACATTCCTGTCAGGTCTTTCTGCGGTATCTCAGAAGGAACATACAGCTTCTTGCAGCCCTATTGTGTTGATAATGGCGTCTTTGTCTTGCCTAAGATCAACTCACTTCGTCCAATCTCAGAGATAACTGACGCTCTCGACCGTTACAGCGCGTGCTTAAAGCAAACCTGATTTTAAAACTCGTAGTGGCACTACTAGGCCACTCTTTAGATTTGGAAAGACGCCTACCAACTGTCGTTAATTTCTCACAACTTCTTAGTGGTGTTTCTATCAGCCAACTCTCTACACCTGGATGTCTCAGCAGCACAGCGACTTTGAATCCTGAGTTGCACCTCAACTCGCTGGGAGGATAAACACTCAGACAAATGAGAGGTCTAGCTTGGTTCTAATAGCTAGTACAGTAGTACAGTATTGTGTAGTGTCGATGGATGTAGTACAGTACTGTAGTAGTGTAGCCCAGAAGATTTGTGATCAACCAATGCCGCATAGTGTATAGATCAGTAGTATGTGGCTTCTGGATTCCGGATGATCATATATGTGGTTCCAGGTGGCCAAATGGCAGCATGAAGACGTTTCCTTAGTTGTTATTATTATTTTGTTTTAATGTAATTATTCTATGTAGATCCCTCCCCCCCTCCCGCCCCTTCAATAGTATGATGCTTAGTTATTATTGTTTTGAAATCATGTCAAAATATTATGTCCATTATTTATGCCAATCCATGTGCAACATTTGGTCTGTTCTTATATATAGATAACAATCTAAAAAAATAGCAAATAAATAAATAAACGTTGTGTCTGCTTTTTTTTTCAGTGTAAAACTATTCCAGACAACGCGTGTTTCGAGTGGCGGAATAGTTAGATTTTTCATTTACTGCTTCAAAAATGGTTCAAATGGCTCTGAGCACTATGGGACTTAATATCTGAGGTCGCCAGTCCCCTTAAACCTAACTAACCTAAGGACATCATACACATTCCTGACCGAGGCAGGATTCGAACCTGCGACCGCAGTGGTCGCGCGGTTCCAGACTGAAGCGTCTAGGACGGCCCGGCCACACCAGCCGGCTTTGATGCTTCAGTCGATAGCGAAAAGAGATGTAAGGAATAAGTAAGGAATGTATTAATCAGAAATTGGAAAGTGATTATCACAATGTATACAAACAAATTCGAAGATGATGGGGCTCATAAAGTCTTCGCAGTTTGTTGAAACAGCTGAAACGAATCTTGTATGATAAAATAACAACCACTTATTTGCTCTAGCTCAGAGGTCTGCTACAGCACAATTTCGCTCTCTATAATGATGTGCTCACATGATAGGCTACCTCTTATGACTCTGAAAGAATTAGGTGGGACGTAAAGTGTTCCGAGAAGCTATTTTCGTCGGTCGACTGGAGTCACGTTACATGGACGGAGGTATTGTCCAACACCCGGTGTGGGCCGCACCGTTTGTTAGCGGATAATCGTCTGCCAAGGCGTAACCTTGCGTCGAGGCAATCAGGCGGGAGCGGAGCATTTGCATGGTAATGTCGGACAGCCTGCGAATGCACGGAGCGCCCCGTCGACCGGGTTGTGAGACCGCTTCCCGCACAGCGCCCAGGCCACATGCGGGATATTATGGTGAGAATGTACGCCTAAGTACCGAAAAAAAAAGACTGAGCTGTGCCGTTCTCCTGAGATCCCCTTCTACCTAAGAAGTGACGAAGGATTGGCAGTACTATTAAAATGGCGTAACATCGCTTCGAAGAGTAATAAAACTAACGCTTTGAACATTCGAGTACGTTGCTACTTGCGTTAATAGCCAACGAAGTGTAGCGATTTGACCACCAACGAGAAATTCGTAGTTGACACCACCAGTTAACCGGTAGGACTACATTGCAACTGACTATACTTGAGTGCTCGTATTCAATTTTGGAACGCAGTTTGTTGAACAGATTCTGAAGAATTTATCCTGGCGTCTACAGATATTGAAACACGCCTGCTTGAAACAGACAGATAAGAGGTCATAAGCTATGAACTGTGTAGGGAGATCAGGTTACTCGGTGTGATTGCTGGTGAAATAATTCAAAAACTGAATTATGCTAAAACTTCTTAACAAGTTAAAACTGGGTGTCGGACTGGGACATGAACTCAGGACCTTTACTTCGGTTGACAACGGTATTAACTGCTACGCTATACAGACACGCCCCACAACCCGCTCTCACAGCTCTGCTTGAACCATTCGGGGTGTACGGTGAGTGCTTCGATTGCTTAGAGGGTAAGAGCGTTGTACACGAAAAGCAAATTCCTGGCTTAGAATCCCGGTCCTGCACATAGGTATAATCTGCCAGGAATACTTCGCTGCAGAGTTTAGTTCTGGACTCATTTTACATTCTCTGTAGGTAGTAGCTGATTTCATCTGAGTACAAATTTCAATTAATTGTAACGGTACATATCGCTTAACCAATTCATACAATAAGAACTTTAGAATACATAATTATCGGCCTAGCAAATCATTTTCTTAGACAGAAAAGTCGATATGTTTCATCAACATACTTATTGGAACTCTTGAGAATTATACACATAGAATCAGCTTTGACCGCAAAAATGTTGAAGTAAAAACCTACACGTCTTCTTCCTCAATCTGGAACATGGCCTTCTCTTCCCAGCTCAGCTAACCAAGTGGTTGTTATTGACAGTCGACAGTCCCGTCCATTTCGCACGAAACGTGGCAGAACTACGCTATTAGGAGACCTTTTTTCCCCACTTAATTATCTTTCGTTAGTGTCGTTAGTTTTTACGAATTTGGCGACTAAATTCCGTAGCTTCTGAGTTCAACACGTGGGAACTGCACTGCGTCTTTCCTCTGTCGTCTGATTCTTTTAATTAGTCACTACGTTTACCCTAATCTCGTCCTGAAACAGAGCTCACGTGTCTGGCGTCTATAGTTCTCTCGCCCGGGTGACTGGTTAGGTGCCATACAGGTCGCAGAAAGTCGAGTCACATGGATGCTCTCTAATGGGTAGGTTGGTTGGTTGGTTTGGGGAAGGAGACCAGACAGCGAGGTAATCGGTCTCATCGGATTAGGGAAGGACGGGGAAGGAAGTCGGCCGTGCCCTTTGAAAGGAACCATCCACTCACTACTGGGCTGTTCCTGAAGTAACTGATTTGATGACAATTGCTGCTCAAATTGCTGCTGCAGGTGTAGTATGATGCTCCAGAGCCATCCACTGAACACGATGGTCTTTATCGTCGGTATTGCCACGTTACCGTCCAGAGTCTGGTCTTTTGAGAGCGTATATTCTCGTAACCACCGCTGCCAGCAATCATGTACAGTGGCCTCATCCCTACCAAGTCTTTCGGCAGTATCACAGAAGGAACATCCAACCTCTCGTAGCCCAGCTACACGACTTCGCTCAAACTCTGTGCACTTTAGAGGTACTCTTTACTCTTATCAACTCACCAGTCTAATCTCAAGGATAAGTAACGTTCGCTGCTGCTGCTGCCTGACAGGGACAGATGAGCCCCTGTGGGTCGGTGGAGTCTAAGCCGGAAGGCTATTCCGCTAAACTGACGGAGCGTGTGATATGGCCTGACTTCGTATTTGATGTCCTGTCAGTCTGCTGGGACGGTGTTCTGGACGTGCTAGCAACTCAGTGGTCGCGAAGCAGGTGGGGCCATCTGGTTGCGTTAAGACGCTGCACCTGATGGCCCAGTGCTCGAAGGAGCGGATTTTCGGACTGCGCGTTCTTCTCGTAAAGGAGCCGTGCAGCCTGACGAAACCTGTCTCGTACAGTAGGGATGTTGGAGACTCGGTTAAGGTCGTCCGATGGGAAGTCCCAAGGGAGATGCAATGCCAGACGTAGAATCCGGTTCTGAAGGCGCTGTAGTCGGTCGACGTGGGTCTCTGCAGCATTGCCCCAAACCACAGCGGCGTAGTCGATTAGCGAACGTATGAGTGTAAAATAGAGCGCAACACCTAGTTCTGGCGGGAGCGCAGGTGTCGGATTGAGTCATTCTACCGCTGACCTTCTTGACGATGTCGTCGTTATGGTATCTCCATGTGAGCCCTCTACCCAGCGTCACACCCAGGTACTTAGCGGTATTGCACCACGGTACGGCGGTTCCCCTGATGGTGCTCTGCGGTAGGTCGGCTGGGATATGCTTCTTGGTGATGAGGAGGGCTTGCGTCTTAGCCCCATTGAAGCTGAGGCACCACCTCCTGGCCGACTGACTAAGTGTGTCAGCCGCTGCCTCCATGCGTCGTTGGAGCAGAGCTGCATTCATGCTGCGCGTGTACATATTCGTTTCAACCGCGTAGAGGGCCAGGTGGACCCTGTCCATTAGCGGCATGTCCGCGGTATACAGGATGTAGAGTATGGGGCTGAGGACGGAGCCTTGGAGAACTCGAGCCTTGACCCGGCGGCGCGTCGACAGGTCCTCCGTGCGGTCATGAAAGCTTCTGTCGGCGAAGTAAGATTTTAAGAGACGGACATGCGGCAGGGGCACAACGAGGTCCAGGAGCTTGAAGAGAAGCCCCTCATGCCATACAAAATCGAACGCCCGTGAAACATCCAGGAAGATGACTCCGAAATATTGCCGCCTTTCCGCGGCTTCTAGGGCCTCTTCAACGAATCGAAGCAGTTGGTGCGTTGTTGCATGTCCAGGGCGACAACCACATTGTTCGTCTGGGAGGAGACGTTCTTCTCTGATATGACACAGGAGGCTGCAGAGATACAGCCTTTCAAAGACTTTGCTGACTGCTGGTAGCAAACTGATGGGCCTGTAGCTGCTCGGGAGACGAGGGTCCTTCCCAGGCTTTCGGATGGGGATGACTTTGGCGTGTTTCCAGTCCTGAGGATAGCAGCCAGGGCGGAGGACGCTCTTGAAAAGGCGAGCTAGGTGTTCAGCAGCTGCCGGTGTCATCCACCTCAGAATTTCATTCGTAAGCTGGTCATGGCCTCCTGCCTTGAGTGTGTTGAGCCGTCGAAGTTGATCGGAGACTTCATCAGCATCCACCTCTTCGATACGTTCGTCAACCGTAGCGGCAGCGAGGAACACCGGGAGACGTTGAGCAACCAGGCGAACGTGATCCGGATCCATGGGGTCCATGACGGGCTGGAAATTTCGTTCAAAAACGTCAGCAATGGCGTTGGCTTTGTCCACTGGGCTCCTGACAATGTTTCGACCAACTTGTAACGGCGGAATCTTCTGACGCCGGCGGAGGAAGAGCTGTCTGGCTTTCCAGGCGGTACCACCGTCAACCCGAAGAGTGGCCACGGGGTTGGACCATTCCTGACGGCGGTGGTTTGCAACGGCAACTTTTATGTCCCTCCTCATCCTGTTGAGAGCCTTCTTCGTCGCTGCGTTGCGCGTCAGCTGCCATTCACGAAAGAGGAGGTTTTTGGCAGTTATCGCCTCCATGCGATGCGGTGGTAGTTGCCGGGATTGGCCAGGTGGGCCAGATCGCAGCTGCGGCGTGCCCCGGAGCACCGCTTGTAGAGTACAGTCGTGGAGGAATCGGGCACATCGTCTGCGCCACGTGCGTCACGGAGACCCTCTCCCAACAGCTCTTGATACCGGTTCCAGTTGGTGTTCCTGGCTTGGATGCCTCTCCACGTCACTGGCTGGCGATGTCAAATATAACTGGGACGTGGTCCGAAGATAAGGCAGTGCGGATGCTGGCGGATATAACATAGGGCACCCCCTTGGCCACCGCAGTGTCGAGCACGTCCGGAGGCCCACCGTTGTTGGGAAAGTGGGTGGGTTCGTGAGGTCCGAGGATGGGCAAACGTGATTTGCGACGTCATAGGGGCGCTACTAGCGCCACTCTAATGTGACAGGCGCGGAATTTGAATTTCAGATGTAGAAAAGCGTCTCCCAACTTTCGCGTATGTCGCACAACCCTTTCTTGGTCATGTGATTTCTTTCCCTGTGATGAACCTTATAACAAAGAAAAGACTCGGCTGTGCGTGTTACCGGAATTCCTCACACCACAGGCAACGTTATAGCCACAGCTGCACATGCGCGCGCGCACACACACACACACACACACACAGGCGCGCGCGCGCGTGCACCAAACGCAGCGAGTGTGGGTGCGATAAACAGCGGCCGGCAACGTGGACAAAGCAGCCGAGGGGCTCACGTAGGCGGCGTTAGTCAGGGCGCCCTGGGATGGAGCGGGGCCCCACGCGTGCTGGGCGCGGCCGCCCGCTATCAATTCCGGCCCCATAAACACCGTGCGCTACCGCAGCGAGCCGACCGCTATGTCTCACAGCGGGCGTAAATGTGGCGTGGCTTCACGAGGCGGGGGCCGGCTTGCGGGTCTCCTGATTACTGGGTCGTTCGCATCCATTCCCTGCGAGTCCTGAATATTTCAGACGATGTCGGGAAGGTACAAAATTTTAGTGAACGGGTGGAAAAAAAACCTCAAAAATGGGGTCCCACAGGGATCAGTTATTGGTCCACTGCTATCTCTCATATGTGCGAATCACCTTACACTTAACATTTCAACAAGCAAAATTGGTATCTTTTAAAACGTTATTTGTCTTATAATAAACCCCATTAGAGAGAAACCAACAGAAAAGATGGTGGTCGATATTTTCCAAAGATTTATTAAAAGGTTCTTAGAATGTGGACTCTCCCTGAATTTTTGGAAAAAAATACAGTACAGTCACATCTCTACAACATATAGTCATACCAACAATTGTTGTAGCATATATGCATGACTCAGTAAACAGGTTACAGTTCCCCTAATTTTGGGGTGTACACATCGATGAAAACTTGAACTGGAACAAGCATATTACTAAGTTTCTCAAACAATGCAGCCCGACAAGTTTTCTCCTCATATAACAGTTAATCTTGGAAACAAATGTTTTGCTTATCTCCACCCAATCTTGTATGATTGAAGGAACATTGCACCGTAATTCGGAATAACACATGCACTGCAATATCGCACTTATGCGCCGACATCGGGTGCTCTACTTTCACCTGGACGAGATTACACATAATTAATGTACGAGCATAGGCCATTGACACGTCGTTGATGACTTACGGGAGCTTGGGTCTGGCCCCGAGTCGTGCTCGAATAGACTAAAGATAAGGTGACCCCTACCGATAAGCGACAAAACAGGGTTATAGTCCCTCTCCGACACGAATTTTCACTGCCGTCATTCCATTATACTGCTGATCATTGCAACTGCGAATATATTTCATGTCTATAGGTTTACCGTCCAGTTAGCGACTAGGTGGCTAGTCCGAAAATTTTCCGAACAATACCAGCAAACCATCCCAAATCTGGATGAATGGACGGCGGGAGTCCAGTGCCTTACTAGTGTGTCACATCATTTCTTGTTCTCCGTAGCATCCAGACATGCATATCTAGCTGGTATATTTATCCTTTAAGGCAGATTGCCATGGAGGTACTTTGTCGTTCATATAGGAAACGTCGGGCTACACTCACTTCCTGAACTGTGACCAATGCCATTGCTGTACCTTTGCTCTATAAAACCGTTCATTAGCGAAGATGTTAAGTGCTGTTCGACTGTTCAGTGCAATGTCCATCACTTTTATGAAACCCATCTATTGCGACTGTGCTCACAAAAATCTTCGTTACTCGAACTACTGCATTACAGCGAGCGCCACTACTGCCAGCTAGATAAAAGATTCAAACTACGGAAGGCACTAACTACTGATAGGTATAGTTAGCAAATGAAAGATTTTAATAGAGAACAAACAGTCTATTTACCTTAATAGTCAAAATATATATGGTAGTTAATGACATCCAGTCTTACAAATTACAAAACTCCGCCATTTCTCTCCTCACATCCACCACTGCTGGCGGCTCGCATCCAACTGCGCAACGCTACGTGCTGTTAACATCCTGCTGCCCAACACTACAATGGCGAGTATTACAACAATGCCAACCAGCCACTGACTGCACACAGCACAGGCAGTGATTTTTCATACAGAGCGCTACATGGCGTTACCAATAAGAAAACCTAAACAGCCGACTTACACTTTATGGCATCATGATGTCTACCAAGACAATTGCCAAACTTCTAGACAATTCTGCAAAGACATATCTCCACTCGTTCACGGTCTAAACAAGAGGAAACAAACGTGAAACACGTACTAGCAGAGGTCTGGCATACATTCTAGATTTTTCAGTTTTCAATGCATAGTTTCTCGAGAAACTCTGACTCTGATACAACAGTACTCTCTGGAAGTCGTTCGATTATGTCGTAGGCTAATGCCAAATACTGTATAAACCTGTTACGGAGAGGTTGTTCATGGTTGACATAGCACTGACCTACGACGAATATTTCATTCGTCGAAGGTCTTAGGTGACACATTGTGGCAAATAACATGGCTTCGAGGAGTCTGAAAACTGTATTTTGACAAATATCGTCAGTACGATATTCGTTGATCACTTCAAGAGAGTGCAGATACTGCAGAATCACTAGGGTACTGTTTCTTGTTATCTTCGAATCACACGCTTAGTCCTTCCCATGTAACTATCAGAAAATGGGTGTAGCTGATAAAATTTTTTGCCCAATCTCATCGTTCCTCCCTCTGAATAAGTTATTCAGTTTGATGTTCTCCCTGACGTGTGACGATCAACTCGGAAGTGTACTGTGACATCCTCAGGCAAGGCGTCACACAGCTCTGCGCTCCAGAGAGATCACAAAACTTCATTTTGACTGATCTTCCTCATCGACCCCAAAGTCCGGATCTCGCACCTTCAACATCCATCTGTTTCGCACTATGTGGATGATGGGGAGGTTACTGATTCAACAAGACGTTGGATCTGACGTCGACCAGTAGAGCGGCACCATGAGGGCATACAGGCCATTCCAATAAGTTGGTGCAAGGCATTCACATTGGACGGAGATTAAGTTGGAACATAGAGTTTAGCAGCCAGAAAAGTGGGAACAGGTATGGTGTACTGGAGTCCTTAATGCAATCGTCCTGCTTCCAGAAAAATGTGTTGCCGTATGATAACTCAGTGGATACCTCAGGATACAACAACCTAACGGAAGGGAAGAAGGCGCAGGCTGAGTTTACGGAAATTTGTTGCTTAGTATTAGTTGGCAATCATGTATGTAACAAGATATGCTTAAAATCATCAGTAACATGTAACCTGTAACTTTCAGACTGATTTCAGGAGAGCGAACTAAAATGAAAAACCTTACAATAAATTTCTTTTCTTTTTCAGGACAAGTAATACCGCTTTAAAATAACAAGTTTAACTCTCATAAAAATTAAGTTCACGAGCTCTTCAGGCATCCGTAAGATTTTAACCAGGCAAAACCGACTTTCCCACAATTGCAAAAAGAGTTCTATAACAATAATTTGAAAACCATTCATTACATAATAAAATTCAAACAAAGAAGGTGGCCTTTATTTAGAAACTTTTTACAAATTTATCATTAAAATAACTTTAGCGCGCTTTTGGAACTAGCAATTTAGTAATTTTTGAGACATGAAGGTAATAATATTCAAAATTCTATAAGTTGACCATTTGACAATATTTTAAAATTAAAGGACCAGGATTACAGTAAACATCACGAATGCGCTTTGGGCACTAACAATTCAAATACCTCTGAGCACTATGCGACTTAACTTCTGAGGATATCAGTCTCCTAGAACGTAGAACTAATTGAACCTAAGTAACCTAAGAACATCACACACACCCATGCCCGAGGCAGGATTCGAACCTGCGACCGTAGCGGTCGCTCGGTTCCAGACTGTAGCGTCTAGAACCGCACGGCCACTCCGGCCGGCCCATTAACAATTTTGGGACTGAAAGACACAGCGAGCTTAAAACTTACAGTGCTCCACAATTAATGATAGAAAGATCTTCAAATCAAGCAAAGTTTGAGGCCGCGATAGAAGGCCGAGATGGCGGAGGCAAGGCTAGACTACAATGGCTTAGGGTAGCGGATACCTTGATTTAAACTTAAGTTCGAATGCCATGAAGATTGAGAACTTACAGAGAGAGACCTTGGAAAGCGAGGGGGCCTCGCCGCCTGAGTGGCTGCCACAAGACAGCAGGCAGAACACCGCGCCGAGCTCAAGTACACATACGGTGTGGACTAGCCACGCCCTGTGAATCGGCTGGTAGTGGATAACATACCGGGACGAGCGGCTCCAACGCTACGAGCGATTCGGGAAGCCGAGGGCAAGCAGACAGACTTATAATTCGTGCAAAACGGAGCATCAAATATAAATTCCAAATGCCAGAGACAAGAATACCAAATCCAAACCCCGCCTTAGACACGGTCAAAAATCTAAGTGTTACAATGACTGCATCGTCAAAACACAAATGTTTAACCGGTTAATCGCTGATCAGAAATGTCCTAATACATGAATTAATTTTATTAAACAGCCAATGGTTAACAATACCCTTAAAAAAACAAATTCACTAAAGTAAACTTAAAAGCAAGAAGAAATGCTTGAGCGCCAATTCCTAAGCAAGAGATCACAGTAGTAGTAAAATATACAATAATAAAATAATAAATTCCTTCCTTTAAGAAATGTGCTGGATCTCACCAAAACCTTCCGACGTATGTACAGAAAACGAGCCAGCCTTCTTTTGCTGGCTTTTGCTTATCACGACCATGCGTGATGTTACAATTCATGCATAAGTCGGGCAAGCAAGAACTTGCCACGTTAAACGTCAGGCTCGATACTCCACCTCATTGGTGACTGATATATGCCGTAGAACATATTAAAACCAAATTAATTACACATCAGAGCAATAATGACAAGATAACCGAAATGCAGAACAACTAGCAATAAAAGGAAACATATTTTGAATACACTGAAATATATCATGTATAAGGGAAGTCCGCATAGAGAGGGGGAGGGCGAACTTAGTAGTTTGAGTAGGTCTCAAAATCCACTACTAGAAGTACCGTGCCCAAAAATTAGGTACGAAGGACGGCTACCAGGAAAAATCAACATGATCACGACGCCCACATCAGTAGACGTTCGCTCGCAAATCCAGATAGTCAGTCGGGCACAACAGAGCAGAGCCTAACATTCCACACCAAAAAGTAACCGCGAACTTGGACGAGCGATCGCCTGTCAGGCCCCGTAATCGCTCGCTCGCCGTTAGTCACGCGTTTCGTTCTTTCATTGCCCCACCGACCGTCAACAGTCTGATTCCAAGCTCCTCTAACCGAGGAGCCAACTATCAGAAGAGCAAAGCGTCATCCAATGGTGTGACAGAAAATAGATGGCGACAGGAAGCAAAGGTATAACAGCTCGGAAAACGAGCCGACACGGCTCACAGTACTTACTGAACGCCCCTCGCAGTTCTCTTATAACGCTCTACTGTAAGCTTCATCCCTTTTTTCGGTCTCCTTCCAGCGTTCGACTTTCCATTCATCCACCTGTCTGCAAAGTCTTAAGCTGGTAGTAATAACGTCAATCTCGGTATTGCGTTCATATAAAATGTAATTAAGGACGGAGGAAAGGATACCAAATAATCTGCAGACCCATGACGTTGCCTGCTTCAGCATCAGTCCATAACTGAACTGAATATTGTACGTGGCGTACCACAGGTTATTCTCAAAAATGTTTAGACACATTTTCTTTGCAACTGAATGAAACGTATACTTACAGAACCGAGCGTTCATCAAGAATGTGTGGACCCTTAGAAATTTGTGTTGTTGTTGTTGTGGTCTTCAGTCCTGAGACTGGTTTGATGCAGCTCTCCATGCTACTCTATCCTGTGCAAGCTGCTTCATCTCCCAGTACCTACTGCAACCTACATCCTTCTGAATCTGCTTAGTGTACTCATCTCTCGGTCTCCCTCTACGATTTTTACCCTCCACACTGCCCTCCAATGCTAAATTTGTGATCCCTTGATGCCTCAAAACATGTCCTACCAACCGATCCCTTCTTCTAGTCAAGTTGTGCCACAAACTTCTCTTCTCCCCAATCCTATTCAATACCTCCTCATTAGTTACGTGATCTATCCACCTTATCTTCAGTATTCTTCTGTAGCACCACATTTCGAAAGCTTCTATTCTCTTCTTGTCCAAACTAGTTATCGTCCATGTTTCACTTCCATACATGGCTACACTCCAAACAAATATTTTCAGAAATGACATCCTGACACTTAAATCTATATTCGATGTTAACAAATTTCTCTTCTTCAGAAACGCTTTCCTTACCATTGCCAGTCTACTTTTTATATCCTCTCTACTTCGACCATCATCAGTTATTTTACTTCCTAAATAGCAAAACTCCTTTACTAGTTTAAGTGTCTCATTTCCTAATCTAATTCCCTCAGCATCACCCGATTTAATTGGACTACATTCTATTATCCTCGTTTTGCTTGATGTTCATCTTATATCCTCCTTTCAAGACACTGTCCATTCCGTTCAACTCCTCTTCCAAGTCCTTTGCCGTCTCTGACAGAATTACAATGTCATCGGCGAACCTCAAAGTTTTTACTTCTTCTCCATGAATTTTAATACCTACTCCAAATTTTTCTTTTGTTTCCTTTACTGCTTGCTCAATATACAGATTGAATAACATCGGGGAGAGGCTACAACCCTGTCTCACTCCTTTCCCAACCACTGCTTCCCTTTCATGCCCCTCGACTCTTATGACTGCCATCTGGTTTCTGTACAAATTGTAAATAGCCTTTCGCTCCCTGTATTTTACCCCTGCCACCTTTAGAATTTGAAAAAGAGTATTCCAGTCAACATTGTCAAAAGCTTTCTCTAAGTCTACAAATGCTAGAAACGTAGGTTTCCCTTTTCTTAATCTTTCTTCTAAGATGAGTCGTAAGGTCAGTATTGCCTCACGTGTTCCAACATTTCGACGGAATCCAAACTGATCCTCCCCGAGGTCCGCATCTACCAGTTTTTCCATTCGTCTGTAAAGAATTCGCGTTAGTATTTTGCAGCTGTGACTTATTAAACTTATTGTTCGGTAATTTTCACATCTGTCAGCACCTGCTTTCTTTGGGATTGGAATTATTATATTCTTCTTGAAGTCTGAGGGTATTTCGCCTGTCTCATACATGTTGCTCACCAGTTGGTAGAGTTTGGTCATGAGTGGCTGTCCCAAGGCCGTCAGTAGTTCTAATGGAATGTTGTCTGCTCCGGGGGCCTTGTTTCGACTCAGGTCTTTCAGTGCTCTGTCAAACTCTTCACGCAGTATCGTATCACCCATTTCGTCTTCATCTACATCCTCTTCCATTTCCATAATATTGTCCTCAAGTACATCACCCTTGTATAAACCTTCTATATACTCCTTCCACCTTTCTGCCTTCCCTTCTTTGCTTAGAACTGGGTTGCCATCTGAGCTCTTGATATTCATACACGTGGTTCTCTTCTCTCCAAAGGTCTCTTTAATTTTCCTGTAGGCAGTATCTACACTCCTGGAAATGGAAAAAAGAACACATTGACACCGGTGTGTCAGACCCACCATACTTGCTCCGGACATTGCGAGAGGGCTGTACAGGCAATGATCACACGCACGGCACAGCGGACACACCAGGAACCGCGGTGTTGGCCGTCGAATGGCGCTAGCTGCGCAGCATTTGTGCACCGCCACCGTCAGTGTCAGCCAGTTTGCCATGGCATACGGAGCTCCATCGCAGTCTTTAACACTGGTAGCATGCCACGACAGCGTGGACGTGAACCGTATGTGCAGTTGACGGACATTGAGCGAGGGCGTATAGTGGGCATGCGAGAGGCCGGGTGGACGTACCGCCGAATTGCTCAACACGTGGGGCGTGAGGTCTCCACAGTACATCGATGTTGTCGCCAGTGGTCGGCGGAAGGTGCAGGTGCCCGTCGACCTGGGATCGGACCGCAGCGACGCACGGATGTACGCCAAGACCGTAGGCGTAGGATCCTACGCAGTGCCGTAGGGGACCGAACCGCCACTTTCCAGCAAATTAGGGACACTGTTGCTCCTGGGGTATCGGCGAGGACCATTCGCAACCATCTCCATGAAGCTGGGCTATGGTCCCGCACACCGTTAGGCCGTCTTCCGCTCACGCCCCAACATCGTGCAGTCCGCCTCCAGTGGTGTCGCGATAGGCGTGAATGGAGGGACGAATGGAGACGTGTCCTCTTCAGCGATGAGAGTCGCTTCTGCCTTGGTGCCAATGATGGTTGTATGCGTGTTTGGCGCCGTGCAGGTGAGCGCCACAATCAGGACTGCATACGACCGAGACACACAGGGCCAACACCCGGCATCATGGTGTGGGGAGCGATCTCCTACACTGACCGTACACCTCTGGTGATCGTCGAGAGGACGCTGAATAGTTCACGGTACATCCAAATCGTCATCGAACCCATCCTTCTACCATTCCTAGACCGGCAAGGGAACTTGCTGTTCCAACAGGACAATGCACTTCCGCATGTATCCCGTGCCACCCAACGTGCTCTAGAAGGTGTAAGTCAACTACCCTGGCCAGCAAGATCTCCGGATCTGTCCCCCATTGAGCATGTTTGGGACTGGATGAAGCGTCGTCTCACGCGGTCTGCACGTCCAGCACGAACGCTGGTCCAACTGATGCGCCAGGTGGAAATGGCATGGCAAGCCGTTCCACAGGACTACATCCAGCATCTCTACGATCGTCTCCATGGGAGAACAGCAGCCTGCATTGCTGCGAAAGGTGGATATACACTGTACTAGTGCCGACATTGTGCGTGCTCTGTTGCCTGTGTCTATGTGCCTGTGGTTCTGTCAGTGTGATCATGTGATGTATCTGACCCCAGGAATGTGTCAATAAAGTTTCCCCTTCCTGGGACAATGAATTCACGGTGTTCTTATTTCAATTTCCAGGAGTGTATCTTACCCCTAGTGAGATAAGCCTCTACATCCTTACATTTGTCCTCTAGCCATCCCTGTTTAGCCATTTTGCACTTCCTGTCGATCTCATTTTTGAGACGTTTGTATTCCTTTTTGCCTGCTTCATTTACTGCATTTTTATATTTTCTCCTTTCATCAATTAAATTCAATATTTCTTCTGTTACCCAAGGATTTCTAGCAGCCCTCGTCTTTTTACCTACTTTATCCTCTGCTGCCTTCACTACTTCATCCCTCAGAGCTACCCATTCTTCTTCTACTGTATTTCTTTCCCCTATTCCTGTCAATTGTTCCCTTATGCTCTCCCTGGAACTCTGTACAACCTCTGGTTCTTTCAGTTTATCCAGGTCCCATCTCCTTAATTTCCCACATTTTTGCAGTTTCTTCAGTTTTAATCTACAGGTCATAACCAATAGATTGTGGTCAGAGTCCACATCTGCCCCTGGAAATGTCTTACAACTTAAAACCTGGTTCCTAAATCTCTGTCTTACCATTATATAATCTATCTGATACCTTTTAGTATCTCCAGGGTTCTTCCACGTATACAACCTTCTTTCATGATTCTTAAACCAAGTGTTACCTATGACTAAGTTGTGCTCTGTACAAAATTCTACTAGGCGGCTTCCTCTTTCATTTCTTAGCCCCAATCCATATTCACCTACTATGTTTCCTTCTCTCCCTTTTCCTACACTCGAATTCCAGTCACCCATTACTATTAAATTTTCGTCTCCCTTCACTATCTGAATAATTTCTTTTATTTCATCGTACATTTCTTCAATTTCTTTGTCATCTGCAGAGCTAGTTGGCATATAAACTTGTACTACTGTAGTAGGTGTGGGCTTCGTATCTATCTTGGCCACAATAATGCGTTCACTATGCTGTTTGTAGTAGCTTACCCGCATTCCTATTTTCCCATTCATTATTAAACCTACTCCTGCATTACCCCTATTTGATTTTGTGTTTATAACCCTGTAATCACCTGACCAGAAGTCTTGTTCCTCCTGCCACCGAACTTCACTAATTCCCACTATATCTAACTTTAACCTATCCATTTCCCTTTTTAAATTTTCTAACCTACCTGCCCGATTAAGGGATCTGACATTCCACGCTCCGATCCGTAGAACGCCAGTTTTCTTTCTCCTGATAACGACATCCTCCTGAGTAGTCCCCGCCCGGAGATCCGAATGGGGGACTATTTTACCTCCGGAATATTTTACCCAAGAGGATGCCATCATCATTTAATCATACAGTAAAGCTGCATGTCCTCGGGAAAAATTACGGCTGTAGTTTCCCCTTGCTTTCAGCCGTTCGCAGTACCAGCACAGCAACGCCGTTTTGGTTAATGTTGCAAGGCCAGATCAGTCAATCATCCAGACTGTTGCCCCTGCAACTACTGAAAAGGCTGCTGCCCCTCTTCAGGAACCACACGTTTGTCTGGCCTCTCAACAGATACCCCTCCGTTGTGGTTGCACCTACGGTACGGCCATCTGTATCGCTGAGGCACGCAAGCCTCCCCACCAACGGCAAGGTCCATGGTTCATGGGGGAAATTTGTATGTCATCTAAATAAGGGCATAGAAATCATACAAAAATAGGCATCGCAAGCCAAAATATATTGATATGTTCGCAATACCTTATCAAACATAGACCAGTTATTTCTTGTTCTAATGTCAAAAACCGAACTATAGCACACTGTATTCAGCTCGGACAAAATGGATACCTGTGTGTTTTGTACTCACTCATCGCAAAATGCTTCTTATCACACCCATAACACTTTTACATGACCGGAGAAGATAAGCTACAAAAACTTTCTGGGGTGATCTCATCACGTGCAAATAGTTTTGTATACCATGATTAATGTTGTCGATGCTAGAAGATATTTACTGGATCTTATGTTCACCCAGAGCATTCATCTCAGCACTCTCCTTAGGGCTAAGGTACTCCACTGTCTGCATGTCCACTTCTTCATTGACAAGTTAGGTAGAAAGCGTTGCGCAAACTCAGAAAGCTGCAATTGTTGCAAACTGAATATACGCAACAAACTCAATGCGTCTAGAGAAAGACCACGATTTGTGTTTAAAAGCAGCGTTTTCACACATGTGTGCTTTCAGATATTGCAATAAGACTGCTACTTCTCAGACTGAACCACTTTCGCATAAAAACGAAACAATGAGTTTTTACTTAAAATATGTGTTCTGAAATTAGAAAAAGAAAAGCCCTAACAAGCAGACTGCTTGAAATCTGGAAGAACGATGGAATAATCGGAAAACAAATGCGCCGCGGGCACAGAAGTATCACCATCTGCTCTGCGTAACGAATGTGTGTGATTAGGACAGTGATTTCCGCGTCCGGTGGCAAATAATAACGCGTGAGGGCTTAAGCCGCATTACCGACTGCCGGCGTTAATGACGCGAGCCGGGCAGCGGGGCAACCACCGTTAATTAGGCAGAACTAGGGGCGCGCTGGCCACAGTGACAGGTGTTTCGCCGCCGGTGTGCGGATTAACGCGCCCGGCGGACGGCTCGCGCGCGCCTGGGTGCTGCGCGGTCACGGAGTGAGGGAGGGGGTCGACCCGCGCTCTCTGACCGAGTAGCTGTCTACCAGTTTGGAACATTAACTCGTATAAGGCTAAATTATTTTATGGTAATGTTCAATGAAAACTTTAGTTAATCACTTAATTATACACTCCTGGAAATGGAAAAAAGAACACAATGACACCGGTGTGTCAGACCCACCATACTTGCTCCGGACACTGCGAGAGGGCTGTACAAGCAATGATCACACGCACGGCACAGCGGACACACCAGGAACCGCGGTGCTGGCCGTCGAATGGCGCTAGCTGCGCAGCATTTGTGCACCGCCGCCGTCAGTGTCAGCCAGTTTGCCGTGGCATACGGAGCTCCATCGCAGTCTTTAACACTGGTAGCATGCCACGACAGCGTGGACGTGAACCGTATGTGCAGCTGACGGACTTTGAGCGAGGGCGTATAGTGGGCATGCGGGAGGCCGGGTGGACGTACCGCCGAATTGCTCAACACGTGGGGCGTGAGGTCTCCACAGTACATCGATGTTGTCGCCAGTGGTCGGCGGAAGGTGCACGTGCCCGTCGACCTGGGACCGGACCGCAGCGACGCACGGATGCACGCCAAGACCGTAGGATCCTACGCAGTGCCGTAGGGGACCGCACCGCCACTTCCAGCAAATTAGGGACGCTGTTGCTCCTGGGGTATCGGCGGGGACCATTCGCAACCGTCTCCATGAAGCTGGGCTAACGGTCCCGCGCACCGTTAGGCCGTCTTCCGCTCACGCCCCAACATCGTGCAGTCCGCCTCCAATGGTGTCGCGACAGGCGTGAATGGAGGGACGAATGGAGATGTGTCGTCTTCAGCGATGAGAGTCGCCTCTGCCTTGGTGCCAATGATGGTCGTATGCGTGTTTGCCGCCGTGCAGGTGAGCGCCACAATCAGGACTGCATACGACCGAGGCACACAAGGCCAACACCCGGCATCATGGTGTGGGGAGCGATCTCCTACACTGGCCGTACACCTCTGGTGATCGTCGAGGGGACACTGAATAGTGCACGGTACATCCAAACCGTCATCGAACCCATCGTTCTACCATTCCTAGACCGGCAAGGGAACTTGCTGTTCCAACAGGACAATGCACGTCCGCATGTATCCCGTGCCACCCAACGTGCTCTAGAAGGTGTAAGTCAACTACCCTGGCCAGCAAGATCTCTGGATCTGTCCCCCATTGAGCATGTTTGGGAATGGATGAAGCGTCGTCTGCACGTCCAGCACGAACGCTGGTCCAGCTGAGGCGCCAGGTGGAAATGGCATGGCAAGCCGTTCCACAGGACTACATCCAGCATCTCTACGATCGTCTCCATGGGAGAATAGCAGCCTGCATTGCTGCGAAAGGTGGATATACACTGTACTAGTGTCGACATTGTGCATGCTCTGTTGCCTGTGTCCATGTGCCTGTGGTTCTGTCAGTGTGATCATGTGATGTATCTGACCCCAGGAATGTGTCAATAAAGTTTCCCCTTCCTGGGACAATGAATTCACGGTGTTCTTATTTCAATTTCCAGGAGTGTAATTGAAGTTACTTGTATGTAACAGTTTGACACTTTTCATTTTCCACAGTTTTTAAAAAAATTCCCCGTCCTTCTCGAAGGCCTTGAGCAGTTGATACATGCAGCTAACTCAGTGTTACTATTGAAGCGACAAATCAATACTACGTTACTGCACTGATCAGCGAGAACATTTTGACCATCGACCTACTACCGATATAAATCCCTTCCATGCAACAGCAGCGTCACTTCGCGAGGAATGACAGTTGGTCAAAGACACGGACAGTGCATGTAGCATCAGTGAGCAAGCTGCCCGTAAGTGGAATGGGAAAGGCACGCGGTCTATCTGTGTTTGACCGAGGGCATACTGTGATGGCGCGGAGGCATGCCACTAGCATTCCGGAGATTGCGTGACTTGTTGCATGTTTGAGGACTGCTGTGTTGAAGGCCTTCAACACGTGATGAAACCAAGGTGAAACCATGTTCAGAAGGAGTGAGGTTGGGAGGCCACTGCTCTTTACAGATATCGGACGTCGTGGGTTGGACAGACTGGTAAAAGACGGCAGGCGGCAAACGGTGGCAGAACTAATATCAAACTTTAATGCTGGGCAGAGTACAAATGGGTCTCAACACGCACTGTACCGAACACTCCTAACGATGCACCTCCGCAGCCGACGACACATTTATGTGCCAATGTTAAACCCACGACATCGGCAACTACAAGTGATACGGGCATGTGGCCATCAGCGCTGGAAACTGACGAAGTGGCCGAGTTTTACGTGGTCTGATGAACCCCGATACCTTCTTCATCATTCCTTTGGGAGAGCGCGAATCCGTTGTCTTCCAGGGGTACAGCTCCTCGACACCTGTGCCGTGGGATGGAGGCAAGCTGGTGGCGGCTCCCTTATTCTCTGGGGAACAGTTATGACGTTGTGAAGCTCGTTCAAGGCATCATGACGGCCAAGGAGTATCATAGACTGGCTGTGGACCACATGAACCCCTTACTGACGATCGCGTTTCCCGATGGCAGTGGCACTTTTCGACAAGAGAATGCGCCATTGTCACGAGACCAGCAGTGTGAAGTAGTGGTTAGAGGAACACAGCCGAGTCCCAATTGACGTACTGGCCTCCAAACTAGCCAGACCTTAACGCGTCCGAACACATTTGGGATGTTACTGAACGTTGTGTCAGAGCTCATAGCCACCTCCCTGAAATGTACGGGAGTTTGTGGACTTGTCTCTGCACGTGTGGTGCCACCTCCCTCCAGTAACCTACCAAGACCGTATTGCTTCCTTGCGACGACGTGTCGCCGATGTTAACCGTGCCGATGTTCGACATAGAGAAAACAGCAGCGAGATGAGGCAATCAGTAAAGAAGCAGACACAGAGAAAACAAGAGCGAGACTGGTGCGGCACTGAGCTCTTAAGGTACCCAAGTAGTGGTGCTTCGGGTACTCGGGAGCAGGCGGGGGTGGGGGTGGGGGAGCTGGGTAGGAGCACGCGCCTTCCAGTCCTTGGCCACTTAGACAGAATCTCCCCTATGACGGGCTGTATTCTTACTGAGTGAGCTACTCAGGCACGACTCACACAATCCGCCGGTAACAGCTCTACGTAAGTCAGAGGAATACTACGTTTCAGATGGGACTGATCTCGTGTGATTTCTTGTCATCAATAGTTTTTAGGGGTCCATTATTCTAAAAGAAAACAACTTGCGTAATTTACCGACTCATATATCAGGTTTCAGTGAACTACCATTCATTTTGAACCTGAATATCTGTTCTTGATTGAGATACATAAGATAACATACCAATAATTAATTTAATATTTAAAATCTTTCTATTGGTGTACCAAGCGTAAACACCACTTTCATGAAGATTAAACTTACGTACGCTTAAGCCTCTTCCTACAACAAATTGATTTCAGTTTGAAGCTTAATAGAGCCCCTTGTGTGAAACCTCAAAAAAAAAGTAATCAGTTAAAATATGTAGGCTTACGCTCTACTTACGTGGCGACGGACTACCATGAAACATAATCAGTGGGTCATTATCATCGGTCTCTTCATGATGGGTGATCCACCTGTTTATTTAATTTTTACTTTCCTACAGCTCTCGATTGAAGATACGATAAGAATTTTGTTGATATTGTTTTTAAAACAAACACTTAAAAAATGCTCAATTTTTATGCCATTAATAACGGTGAGCCGTCTGCGGCTCGCGTTGATGCCGTTCATAGCTTGGCATCTTCTAATAGCGATAGTGGGGTCTCTTTTTTCTTTTTCAGTGTGTTCACTAGCTCCACTCCGTTTGCTCGCCTTGTCTGTACGTGAGTGGCAGCAGCAGTGGTTACCGATAGCACGTATTGTGGTACCATGTTTGGCGCGACCTCTATTGTTTCCGGGTCGTCGTGTCTTGAGAGATTTGAGTTGGGACGGAGTAGCAGTGAGGTCCGGACAGCCGGTATTCGCCCAACCGCTGGCGATACACATGCACTGTCCGACGGTAGGATGTAGTCGCGAGAGTGCACGAACACGTCAAGGACTGGATTCAGCGAGTTTTAGTTGAATGGGCCGTGATATTCGAGTAGTGCAAACTTTCACTTGTGTGTGTGTGTGTGTGACCGCCCGTCGAAGTGACCTCATGGGAATAAGCTGTCAGTTGAAGATTTTTACTGGGATATTTCGAGTGCCTGACTTGAGTGGGGACGAGCGTTGGTATTTTTCTTCGCCCTTGCCTAAAAATATTCCATCGTTGTACCGATGATCGGACGTTAGGAGGATTGATTAGTCGGTTGGTCGGCGCTTAAGCTGCCCCTAGTTTGAATTACCATCCTGTTACGTGAGTACAACTCTTGGCTGCCTGTCTCACCTTACCTTATGTTTGAGTTATCTTCCCAGGGTGTCCCTTGAAACACTTGCTGAGAACCACTTGTCCTCATTCCTTAGATTGTGATGTTTGCTTCAAGGATATTTCTAATTTTCTAATTATTGTTGGTGTGGCCTTCAGCTAAGCAATAATTTTACTTATTTAGTGATAAGGCCTTCAGCCGTGTTACAGTTTGTTTTAAAACGAAGTATTTATGATAATATGTACTACTGTTCTTCTGACTTCTAATTGAGGCCTTCAGCCGTGTTGCAGTTTGTTTTAAAACGAAGTATTTATGATCATATGTGCTATTGTTCTTCTGACTTCTAATTAAGGCCTTCAGCCTTGTTGTTTGAAGCTATTGTTGGTGGCCTTCGGCCCTAAAATTGTGGAAGTTTTTTCTGTGATAAGACTTTCAGCCGTCATAAAGTCAATTGTGTTTCTTTAAGAGATTGTTTTAAATTTTTAATTTCTTTAAATAAAGTTTACGTATTTGTTGTGCAACCGAAAATAACTCATTACAGCCCCATCCACGATCGTAACCTTATCCTGCCCCATCCTGAGAATCCAGCTCTCAAACGGCGCGTTTCAGAAAAAAAATATAAAAAACAATGAAAACTAACTCAAATTTAAGTTCTGATAATACCTCATCAACAATACCTCAAACTGTGCAATGTTTTCTACATTCTGAATTTTAATTAAGAATTTAACTTTTCATAGTTTCTGAGCAACGAGTCTGAAAATCGCTTGACTTTTTTAAATTACGGTGGCTTCGACCCTTAAAGAACACGGAAGCACTGGGAGTCTACAAAAGATATTAACTTAGCGTCGACCACAAAAGGTACAAGGTTTCCTGCCCCCCTCCCCGCCATGAAAAGGAGCTGCCCCAGCACCTGTCGCCCGGTCTGTCACACAGTTTTAGTGGGCCAGGAAATTACTCCACTGCAGCGCAGCAGAGTAATTATGGAAATGTTTTACTTGTAATAAAAAAGCTATTAAACGTTCACTGTTCACAAGATACTTCCAGTTCTGTACGCCTACCTGTCTTCGTCCAGTATCATTCTCTTACTTTATGCTGTTTTCCGATAATCATTGACGTTTTACAGACAGATTTAGTGAAGTTCCAGATGATAGCAGTAACTTAAATTATAGATGTAATTTTAGGATGCCTGTTGTGTTTCACAATGCGACAAATTACGATGTTCATGTTAAAATTATGAACCCATACAAACAAGTGCAAGAAACTGACCATAATAAAACTGGGGAAATAAACTGGTGTCACGTTTCTGTGATTGCAACTTACATGGGAAAATAGAAAACATTCACTAAATCTGTCGCGGTGTATATCTTTGGGATATAAAAAACTACGGTTTACAGATTACTTGAACTTTTGAACCGGAGCTGTAGAAAAATGTGTCTCATATGTAAAGTCTGATGAGCTGAAAATTGGGAGTACTTCGCTGACAGTGAATAGTTTAATTTGATCAGTACATTTCTTGCAACGAAACATAGTCGTCAGGTTGATACTTCGATGGAAACATATTAGTTTGTTCTTGGTGATAAGCCATACATTAATATGAAGAAAGTAAAGTAAAAATCACAACAGACATAAAATGGTTTCAGGCCTAATTTACGTCATTGCATATAAAACAAAAGTACCTGTTGTTTATAGCAGAAGTGTGTGAAAACAAGTTGGAGCACTAAAAATAATAGTTGTGTAATAAGTGATTCCGAACTCCCGAAGTTAAATCTGTTAACAGTGTTACTGTTGTAGATTCAAAATCAAACGCTGTTGTAGTTTTTGCACTCTTCGGTCCCAAGACTAGTTTGAGGCATTTTCCTACGCTAATGTTTCCTGTGCAGTCACCTTCATCTTTGGGTACCTCTTGCAACTCACATCCATTTTATATGGCTAAGTAAAGCCTATGATTCATTTGACAATGACGCCCTCCCTCGCACACATCTTTCTATTACAAAATCAATGGTTCGTTGTTACCTGAGGAAGCATCCTACGGACCGTTGCCCGTTTTTAGTGAAGTGCCACAAATGTCTTTTTTCCTCAGATAAGTGCAGTAGACTTTTATTAGTAACTCAATGCACCCTTCGAATTTTCGGGAATTTTCTATGTTGTTAAGAGACTGGCACTCCAGCGACTACAATCGATATGAAATACATGAAATGTGTTTGTATTTGCGAATACGAACGTCCATCCGCTTTATAAGATAATGACGACAGTGAAAATTTGTGGCGGCCGGGGACTCAAACCCAGATTTCCCGCTTTATGCGAGCGGTCACCTTAACCGCTTTTTAAGAATCTTATTTTGCTCGTTGTATTTGTTCGGGGAGGACGTCGCATGAAACTTGTTCAAGTTCATCGTTGAACCATTCACTCAGTTCGTTTACTACAGAGGGCAGCTAACCCTCTGACCGAACTCGCTGAACTACCCTGCCTACATAACCACCCCGTGCACAACTGAAGAACAGACACAAACTTCTGCATGTCGTTGTTCCTTTTCCATAACTTATAATCGTGCACATATTGTGTAATTCCCGTACATGGGAGGACACTTTAACTGGAAGTCGTTGACTGGTATTGGCTGGTAAAAACAACATTGCAGTGTCTGTGCTGTTAACAAGGATGCAGTGTTGTATTTATCTGCTGTACCAGGCAGCGATTTGCAGTTAAGATGACCACTTTTGCTCGGGAACTACACAATATGTGTAGGAGAACAGGTTGTTCGTAATTGCAACTGGAAATATATTTCACGTAGTTAAATTTATATTAATTGTTAATCAATATCTGTTTTTCTGAGCTTTTTTGGCTGTAACCAGTCTGCATATTATATATCCTCTCCACTTCGGCCATCATCAGCTACTTTGCTGCCCAAAATGCAAAACCGAGCGAAGTGACGCAGTGGTTAGCACACTGGACTCCCATTCAGACATGCAGATTTAGGTTTTCCGTCATATCCCGAAATCGATCCTTACAAATCGTAGGATGGTTTCTTTGAAACGGCACGGCCGATTTCCTTCCATAACCTTAATAAAATCCGAGCTTGTGCTCTAATGACCTTGTTGTCGACAAGACGTAAAACGTAATCTTTTTTCATCCCTTTTTCAAAAGCAAAACTCATCTAACGCTTCTACTATATCTTTTCCGAATAGAATTCTATCACCATCGCCTTACTTAATTCTAGCCTTGTTTTGCTATAGTCGATATTCGTCTTAAAACTTCTTTTCAAGACACTATCCAGTTTGCTCAGTTGATTTTCCTAGTCCTCTGTCGAATCCGACAGAATTGCAATATTATTGACAAACCTCAACTTTTAGAGTTCAATATCTCAATTGGTAAAAACGGAACCATTATACGATCGCTTTCAAGTTCGTCCGTGCGTTTGTCGAAGTTTTAAGTTTTTCTGAGAACGGGTACATATATGAAGTTGAAGTTTACGTCACATAGTAAGGTGTGTGGCCTTGGGGCCATAAAATATTAAAGCTTCTAATTCAATGCAAACAAAAGGTACGGCTCTTAATTCTACATATTTTGATGCAACGTTACTCATCAAAATCCATAGTGTACCCCCCGTTGACGTTCAGTCATGAAATTTGACAAGAAGCAAGATTTGACAGTAAAAGTAAAGGAAAACATTCAAAAATCATTAATTTGGTATTATGTCACAAGAAAAAAATATCTTTTTCCTTTGATACCACACTTAAAATTAATACATTCTTGAAACTCTATGAATTCCTTGTTTATCTATATGCATAATTAAGTTTGTACAGTACCGACAGGGTGCGCGTCCTATTTGCGCTTGGCCAATCTTTTGTATCTTTTTCCCGGACTTTGAGCCTTTTAAGCAATTTTTCATAATTTCGTTCACAGTTTGATATTTTTAAATGTCGGAGAGAGAGGCTACGTTAAATCTCTATCCTACTCTTCAACTATTGCCTGTTATTCATGTCCTTCGATACTCGTAAGTGCACTTCGTTTTCTGTACAAGCAGTAGATGATCTTTATTTACTGTGGTTTATCCCTGCGACTTCATAATTTCAGAAGCTTACAATAAATCAATAAATCCTATAATGTAGGTTGGCCTTTCATCATTCTACTTCCAATTACTCGTTGGATCAGTGTGATTCTATCCAACCATGTACTCCCCGAGACGACTGCTACCAATTTTTCCTTGTTTCTATGAATAATTCTCGTCAGTATTTTGAATAACGAGATTTTAAACTGACAGTTCAGTAATACACTACTGGCCGTTAAAATTGCTACACCAAGAAGAAATGCAGATGATAAACGGGTATTCATTGGACAAATATGTTATACTAGAACTGTCATGTGATAACGTTTTTAAGCAATTTGGGTGCATAGATCCTGAGAAATCAGTCCCCAGAACAACTACCTCAGGCCGTAATAACGGCCTTGATACGCCTGGGCATTGAGTCAAACAGAGCTTGGATGGCGTGTACAGGTACAGCTGCCTATGCAGCTTCAACACGATACCACAGTTCATCAAGAGTAGTGACTGGCGTATTGTGACGAGCCAGTTGCTCGGCCACCATTGGCCAGACGTTTTCAGTTGGTGAGAGATCTGGAGAATGTGCTGGCCAGGTCAGCAGCCGAACATTTTCTGTATCCAGAAAGGCCCGTACAGGACATGCAACATGAGGGCGTGCATTATCCTGCTGAAATGTAGGATTTCGCAGGGATCGAATGAAGGGTAGAGCCGCGGGACGTAATACATCTGAAATGTAACGTCCACTGTTCAAAGCGCTGTCAATGCGAACAAGAGGGTATCGAGACGTGTAACCAATGGCACCCCACACCATCACGCCGGGTGATACGCCAGTAAGGCGATGACGAATACACGCTTCCCATGTGCCTTCACCGCGATGTCGCCAAACGCGGATGCGACCATCATGGTACTGTAAACAGAATTTGGGTTCATCCAAAAAAATGTCGTTTTGCCATTCGTGCACCCAGGTTTGTCGTCGACTACACCATCTAAGGCTCTCCTGTCTGTGATGCAGCGTCAAGGGTAACCACAGCCATGGTCTCCGGGCTGATAGTCCATGCTGCTGCAAACGTCGTCGAACTGTTCGTGCAGATGGTTGCTGTCCCTCAAACGTCCCTATCTGTTGACTCAGGGATCGAGACGTGGCTGCACTATCCGTTACATGCCTGTCATCTCGACTGCTAGTGATACGAGGCCGTTGGGATCCAGCATGGCGTTCCGTATTACCCTTCTGAACCCACTGATTCCATATTCTGCTAGCAGTCATTGGATCTCGACCACCGTGAGCAGCAAGGTCGCGCTACGATAAACCGCAATCGCGATAGGCCACAATCCGATCTTTATCAAAGTCGGAAACGTGATGGTAAGCATTTCTTCTCTTTACACGAGGCATCACAACAACATTTCACCAGGCAACGCCGGTCAACTGCTGTTTGTGTATGAGAAATCGGTTTGAAACTTTTCTCATGTCAGCACGTTGTAGGTGTCGCTACCGGCGCCAACCTTGTGTGAATGCTCTGAAAAGCTAATCATTTGAATATCACAGCATCTTCTACCTGTCGGTTAAATTTTACGTCTGTTGCATGTCATCTTCGTGGTGTAGCAATTTTAATGGCCAGTAGTGTACTTCCCTAATTACTCGCTGAATCAGTGTGTTCCTACCCAACCAGGTACTCGCTGGGACGACTTCTAGCAATTTTTCCTCGATTCTGCGAATAATTCTCGTCAGTATTAAAAATCACGTGGTTTTAAACTGACAGTTCAGCAATATTAAGACCTGTCAGGACCTGCTTTCCTTGGAACAGGAATTACAGCCTCCTCTTTAACTCGTGAAGGTATATCCACCCCAGAAACTAACGACGGTACATAACAAAACGAAATCGCTGTGTAGTCTTGCCGGTGTAGTCATAGGTGAGACACGCACTCCAGAAATTTCTTTGCAGACATCACACGAGAAGAACGCTGAGGGCTTCGCCGGTGCTGAGACGGACGGCAGACGAGGTCTTGTGGCGCGGTGTGCGCCGGCGCCGGTATCGGTAGAGTAGGTACGGGTGTAGATGTAGATGCGGATGTAGATGCCCCGCGACAAGGCGGGCACGGCAGGTGATGAACGGCGGCGCGCCTGGAGCAGCGCTATCTATCAGCGACGCGACGGCAGACACGGCCACCGCATTAGCCGCTCAGCGGGCTGCTCTGTCCGTCTGTCAACAAGTTGCCGCGGGCGGCCGCCGACAAGGAACACGACGCGGGAGAAGCCCGACACGGCGCCTGACGAGGGCTCCCTCCAGCCCCACACTCCTGCCGCTCTACTCGGCTTCAGACCGATGATTTCTAAACAGTGATGTTGCCCATTACTGTGGCACCCGCAGTCTGTGTGTTATGTGTGCGTAAGAAGAAGAAACTAACGATCAAAGTCCAAAAACAGTTTATTGGACTGTTCAACTAACCAAAACAAATTCTCCAAGTGTAACACCAACACAAAACAGTGATCCGTCTTCGAATCACAACTACATACAAGAATAATATAGAAAACAACAGAAATAATTTCCTTCTAGTCTCCGCCAGAGACCTCTCCGATATATCAAGCCTAATCCAGAGATCAGCGAGAAGATCGTAGCCGGACTGCCGGGGCGGCAGCTATCCACGTCTGCTGGCGATCGATGAACTGCCGGCTTTTTTAGCGCTTCCGAGGATGAGTACCTTGGAAGTATTTTCCATCATGTGGTTTGATGTGTGCAAATAGTTCCTGGATCTGTAACGACCTCTTCCTTATGTTTATGTGGGCCGGTAGTGGCCCTTGGTGGCCGCTGGTGTCTTTGCTGTGTTGTTGTTGTGGCCGTTCATCAATATTGCCTGTCGGTTGTGTAGTGCTTCAGTGCTCCTGCGATGCGGGCAACCCGCGGCAGCAGGATGTCAGTTTGGTTGCTGATACTCTAGGCGCCGTGCTGTATGGTGGAGAAGGCCACAGCACTGTGTGTATCGTATCTGATTAATAGCAAAAACGTCGTCTTCCCCAGGTTCGAACCCCGCAACTACTTAATTTTTGGATACAAATCGTCAGTAATGGCGGCAGTAGACTTCCAGCACAAGAAGTCACCCTCATTCTGCCAACGGCTTTGTCCAAGAGGACGGAAGGGCACACAGTTGTCCAGCGCAATCTTTTGCACTTACGTTGTGTAGCTGCACCTAAAAGTGGAAGAATCAGCACTTATCAACACCATTAGGATGCAGAAAGCAGTGGAACCCAGTCCATTAAATGTTCAAATGTGTCTGAATTCCTAAGGGATCAAATTGCTAAAGTCATTTGTCCCTAGACTTACACACTACCTAAACTAACCTACACTAACGACAACACACACACCCATGCCCGAGGGAGGACTCGAACCCCTGGCGGGAGGGGCCGCGCAATTCGTCACATGGCTCCTATAACTATGCGGTTCCAGTGCATTAAAGACTCATAATGTATATCCGCAGGACATGTGGCCCGTTGCTGAAATAGTGTCATGATGCTACTCTCCATTGGCGAAATATTCCAGACTAAAACCACATTTGCATTTGCGGTAGGGGACTGTGCAGGGGAGGGTGATCGTGAGAAAAAAAATTACCAATAACCAACGAAAAGATAACGTTCTAAGACTCGAGACGTGGAATACCGGAAGGGTGAACGTGGTAGAGAAGCCAGAAATACTGGAAAGCGAAATGATGAGGCTCATTCTAGATATAGTGGTGGTGCGACATGTGAAATCAAAAAATAAGGTAATATCAGGAGCAGAATAAAATTGTTTAGTTCGAATATGATTCGTTATGAACAGGAAGATAGGACATACAGTTAGGTATTGTGAACAGTTCAGTGTTAGTGTTAATCTCAAGCCATAGGGGAAGATTTCAATTGGATTACATCACCGTCAGACAGAGATTCCCCAGTCAGATACTGGATTGTAAGGCGAACCGAGGAGCAGATGCAGACTCAGATCACAATGCAGAAGTACTGAAGAGCAGACTGAAGTTTGACAGACTAGTCAAAAAGAATCAATACGCAAAGAAATGGGGTACAGAAGTACTAAGGAATGAAGAGATACGTTTGAAGTTATTTGCGGATATAGATGCTGCAATAAGGAATAGCTCAGTAAGCAGTACAGCTGAAGAGTAATGTAGATCTCTTCAAAGGGCAACCACAGAAGTTGGAAAGAAAAACATCAGTACAAAGAAAACAATTGCGAAGAAACTGTCGGTAAAAGAAGAAATTCTTCAGTTAATCGATGAAAGAATGAAGTATAAAAATACTCACAGATATTTACCAAGGAAGCTAAGACGAAATGGCTGCGTGAAAAATGTGAAGAGATCGAAAAAGAAATGATTGTCGGAAGGACTGGCTCAGCGTAACCTTAGGTGAAATTAAAAGCAATGACATTGAAAGTGTAACGGGAATGTCACTGTTCAATGGAGGGCAGAGAGTGGATAGGTGGGAAGAGCACACTGAAGGCCTCTATGAGGAGCAAGATTTGTCTGATGCGATAGAAGAAGAAACAGGAATAGTTTTATAATAAACAGGAGACCCAGTATTAAAATCTGAATCGACTTCAGTAAGATTGAAGAGCAAGCAAGGCAGAAGGTGTAGACAAACATTCCATTAAAATCTCTAAAATCATTTGCGACGCGGAAACGACTATTCATATTGGTGTGTATAATGTACGAATCTGGCGGTATTCAAGCTGACTTTCCGAAAAAATATCATCCACACTATTTCGAAGAATGCAAGAGCTGACAAAATCGAGAATTATCAAACAATCAGTTTAACAGCTCATGCATCAAAGTTGATGACAACAGTCAGATACAGAAGAATGGAAAAGAGAACTGAAGATGTGTTACCTGACGAGCACTGACACCACAGAGACAATTTTCGTCCATAATGAAGGCTAGACTAAAGAAAAATAAACACACGGATTTTTCGACCTGGCCAACGCTCTCGACAATGTCAAATGGCACAAGTTGTTCGAAATTTTGGGAAAATAGGGGTAAGCTATAGGAAGATACGAGTGATATACAACATTTACAAGAGCCAAGAGCGAATATTAAGAGTGGACGACCAAGAACGACAAACTTGGATTAAAAAGAGTGTAACACAGGGATGTAGTCTTTCGCCTCCACTGATCAATCTACATCTTGAAGCATTTATAGAAATAAAACAAAGATTCAGGAGTGGAATTAAAATTCAAGGAGAAAGGATATCGATAATGCGATTCGCTGTTGACATTGCTATTCTTTGTAAAAGTGAACGAACTAATGACTGCATAAAATGGATTGAGTAAATCGAAGAAAGATGGAAGTAATGAGAAGTAGCAGAAATGATAAAAGTGAGAATCATAACATGAGGACTGATGGTTACGTAGTAGATGAAGTTGAAGAATTCTGCTACCTAAGCAGCAAAATAATTGATGCGGACATCAAAAGCAGTCTAGCATGGCCAAAAAGGACATTCTCGGACAAGAGAAGTCTGCTGGTATCAAACAGGCCTAAATTTTAGGCAGACATTTCTGAGAATGTACATTTGGTTCACAGTAATGCATGGTGAAATATTGACTGTGGGAAAACAGAAACAGAGGAGAATAAAGCGTTTGAGATGTGGTGCTACAGAAGAATGTTGAAAATTACGTGGACTGATAAGGTAGGGAATGAGGTAGTTCTGCGCAGATTCGGAAAGGAAGGGAACATAAGGAAAACACTGACAAAAAGGAGACACAGAAGAAGCTGTAGAGGGTAAAACTGTAGAAGAAGACAGAGATTGGAATACATCTAGCAAATAAGTGAACATATTGATTAAAAAAAAGTTCTTAGTATATTGGCTGTGGCCCAAAAATATTCCTCTTCCTCAAAAAAAAATTCTTAGTATATTGTGTGTGGCCCTAAAGTTTTCGTCTTCTGGCAATAAGGCCCACCCAGTAGGCGGTTATACCTACTGGGTAATACAAGTAGGTGAGATTTACAGATCCAAGGAAGAAGGCTGGCTCGGCTAAAGTAGTGTAATACACACTCAGGTGACAAAAGACATGGGATATCTTCCAATATCGTGACGAATCTCCTATTGCCCGGCGAAGTGCTGCAAATCGACGTGGCACTGACTCAACAAGTTCTTGGAAGTCCCGTGTAGAAATATTGAGCCATGCCGCCTATATAGCCGTCCATTACTGTGAAAGTGTTGCCGATGCATGATTTTGGGCATGAACTGGCTTCTAAATTATTTTCTATTAATGTTCGATGATATTCAAGTCGCGTGATCTGAGTAGCAAAATCAATCACTCGAATTGTCCAGAATGTAATTTAAACCAATCTCGAACAGTGACATGGCGCACTGTCACCCATAAGAAACCCGTCGTTGTTATATGAAGCCCATGAGTGGCTGCAGATAGTCTCCAGGTGGCCGAACACAGCCATTTCAGTCAATGATCGGTTTAGTTCGAAGAGAGGACTCAGTCCATTCCATGTAAACACGGCTCACACCATTACGGAGCCACCACCGGCCTGCACAGTGCCTTGTTGAGAAACTGAGTCCGCGGTTTCGTCGGGTCTCGCCATTACCATCGACTTTTAACAGCTGAAATCGTAACTCATCTGACCAGACCACGGTTTTCGAGTTGCCTAGGTTGCAACCGATATGCTCACTTGACTAGGAGAGCCACTGCAGGCGATTTCGTGCTGTTAACAAAGGCACTCACGTAAGTCATCTCCTGCCGAGCCCATTAACACGAAATTTCGCTGCCCTGTCCTAAAGGGTAAGGACGTCGTATGTATCACATTGATTTCTGCGGTTATTTCACGCATTATTGCTTGTCTGTAAGCACTGACATCTCTACAAAAACTCTGCTGTTCTGGTCGTTAAGTGAAGACCATCAACCACTGCATTGTCCATGGTGCGAGCTACTGCATCAAATTTTGTTTTCTTGGTACGCCCTAGACACTGTGATATACGCCCGAGACACTGTGGATACTGAATTACCTAAACCTCCCCGAAAGGGAATGTCACGTGCATTTAGCTCTAACTACCATTCACCGTTCAAAGTCTGTTAATTCCCGTCGTGCGGCCTTAATCACGTCGGAAACCTTTTCATATGTGTCACCTGAGTACACGTGGAAATTACGAACATGCTCCATCTAGAGCTATGGTCAGGCTCTTATAACTTCTGCACAAAAGCGGACGAAAATCGTATCGGGTAAGCAGAGCAGCGGATGACAGTAGCTGGCAAAGAGGACCGGAGGACCATCATGGGCAAGAAGATGATGGAGGAGGAACTCCTTTTCGAAGCCCAAATGTTTCACGACGTATTTGTGGAAACGTCATTTCCAGGTTGGTGAGAAACATCACCTGAGAATGATACATACTATTTTGATCAGAATTTGATGCCGTCATTCTAAATTAAATTCCGTATCAGCATTCGTAGCCGTTCTGTGCTATCTTCACAAGTCCATTTTATCTCGATTTTGTGAGCGAATAAAAAGATATTTAATTCAGCCCGACACAGTTTTGTTAAATCATATTATTTTTCATTCATCTCATGTATGCTGATAGAAAATACACTCCTGGAAATGGAAAAAAGAACACATTGACACAGGTGTGTCAGACCCACCATACTTGCTCCGGACACTGCGAGAGAGCTGTACAAGCAATGATCACACGCACCGCACAGCGGACACACCAGGAACCGCGGTGTTGGCCGTCGAATGGCGCTAGCTACGCAGCATTTGTGCACCGCCGCCGTCAGTGTCAGCCAGTTTGCCGTGGCATACGGAGCTCCATCGCAGTCTTTAACACTGGTAGCATGCCGCGACAGCGTGGACGTGAACCGTATGTGCAGCTGACGGACTTTGAGCGAGGGCGTATAGTGGGCATGCGGGAGGCCGGGTGGACGTACTGCCGAATTGCTCAACACGTGGGTCGTGAGGTCTCCACAGTACATCGATGTTGTCGCCAGTGGTCGGCGGAAGGTGCACGTGCCCGTCGACCTGGGACCGGACCGCAGCGACGCACGGATGCACGCCAAGACCGTAGGATCCTACTCAGTGCCGTAGGGGACCCCACCGCCACTTCCCAGAAAATTAGGGACACTGTTGCTCCTGGGGTATCGGCGAGGACCATTCGACAACCGTCTCCATGAAGCTGGGCTACGGTCCCGCACACCGTTAGGCCGTCTTCCGCTCACGCCCCAACATCGTGCAGCCTGCCTCCAGTGGTGTCGCGACAGGCGTGAATGGAGGGACGAATGGAGACGTGTCGTCTTCAGCGATGAGAGTCGCTTCTGCCTTGGTGCCAATGATGGTCGTATGCGTGTTTGGCGCCGTGCAGGTGAGTGGCACAATCAGGACTGCATACGACCGAGGCACACAGGGCCAACACCCGGCATCACTGGCAGTACACCTCTGGTGATCGTCGAGGGGACACTGAATAGTGCACGGTACATCGAAACGCTGGTCCAACTGAGGCGCCAGGTGGAAATGGCATGGCAAGCCGTTCCAAAGGACTACATCCAGCATCTCTACAATCGTCTCCATGGGAGAATAGCAGCCTGCATTGCTGCGAAAGGTGGATATACACTGTACTACTGCCGACATTGTGCATGCTCTGTTGCCTGTGTCTATGTGCCTGTGGTTCTGTCAGTGTGATCATGTGATGTATCTGACCCCAGGAATGTGTCAATATAGTTTCCCCTTCCTGGGACAATGAATTCACGGTGTTCTTATTTCAATTTCCAGGAGTGTATATAGAAAATGCCAATGAAAATTATTTTGTTACAGGTCCAATAAGTGGGGCTTCGGGAATTCCCACCGATGACGAGTGTTCTGGCTGGAACCGGTTCTTGCACCGGGTGGAGCGGTTACTTGGAGCGTCTTAAAGAGAAACGTGTAAAGTTTAAACTATGTCGTTAGAGTTAGCAGTACTTCTTATTTTACTCGAAAAATCAGGAAAATCACCACTTTTTCATGCAGCCAAAGAGTGCTATCCCCTTAAACACACTCTTATCTAGACGGCAGGTGTGGCCGAGTGATTCTAGCGCTACAGTCTGGAACCGCACGATCGCTACGGTCGCAGGTTCGAATCCTGCCTCGGGCATGGATGTGTGTGATGTCCTTAGGTTTAAGTAGTTCCATATTCTAGAGGACTAATGGCCTCAGATGTTACGTCCCATAGGTGCTGAGAGCCATTTGGACACTCTTATCTGATTTTTGCAGTTTCATCCCCAAAGCTGATTTGACCATTTATGCTGAACTCTGTTTTATTGTTGTTAAATTGTATTTATTCCCAAATATATGACAGAGGGTACAACGACGCACTTTTATGTTTTGAATAATAGACGTAACTTCTTTGTGTAATTAAAAGAATGTCCTAGAACTTCTTGAAAGAATTTTCGACCATTTGTTACTATTGAAGCGTTTATTACTAATGGAGAAGGAAAATTATTATTTTCTGATGAAACTGTAGATAAGCTTGGCGTTCCTCACTTAATACTCTCCACTTTGAAGGCAGGCTCAGTGGGGACTGCGAAAAATATAAACATGATATTTGTCACACGAGACAACTACGTCAAAGGAATAAGCAAACCCGCTATAATTAGGTTCCAAGGGCTCTGATGTGAAATTTAAGCTTTATTGAAAACGATCAGATTATTCCTATAACCCTTTACAAACTAACGACTTTCATCATAATTTCATTTTACAAAAACCGTCCTTGTGTTCTAGAAACGATATCAGGAATTTGTCTTAGTAAGACAGGCATCATATAAATGACGTATTATGGATCCTTTGGGGATTGTATCAAACATTTTCGTTTTGTTTTCGGTCCGAAAGCACTGCTCTCACACTGCGGCGAAACGGCCGCGCTGTAACGAAATTATAATGCGCTCAGCACCTAATGTATTTATCGCATAATTGTGTTCTGGAAAGACGGTCGATGGAGAAATGGGGACGCATTCTGTAGGTTTGTGAAGTAGACTTAATTTCGCCTGAACATCTTGATTCATTCGCAGAGAAATTGCTTTCCGGCAGTCGAGTCTCATTTGACGGCGGGAAAGGAAAGAATTGAGAGAAAAAGCTAAAAGGCTCTTCGCGAATACCGTGGTCTGTTTGGTTGATGGAATTCACTATGAACTGTTCGGAGAGTACAGCATTTCAAGACGGAAACCTTCCTGTTAATAGCGAAGTAAAATGGAAGTGTATAATTTACGTAAGTAGAACTTTCGCAGAAAGATGATTTGCTATAGATTCTTAATTCTTCCTTCACTTACACCGCTTGATTGTGGAGGGCCTCAGTTTAATAACAAAGGCTTCTACATTCCAACTAACAAAAACGTCCCTGTTTCTATTGGTATCCATCTCTTCAATAGGATAAGCGAAAAAAGTGTAACGGTATTCCTTAGAGCATTTTATGTGGTGTGTTTAGCCGTATACTGGGTTTTACTTCGGAGTAAGTGATGTGCTTTCCTTCCAAACAGCAAGGATGTTAAGGATTCTTTCTTAATTGTTTTGTCTGTTGCTACCTTCCAAGCGACAGTTCTTATTTTATTAAGATATCAGCGGTATACTGGTTAACGTTATGGAAAATTTTATGTAAAATTTCTCTGAGTGATAATTCTTTTTTCTGAAGAGAATCAAGCGTCCGACACCATTGCTATATGTAATTTTTTTCCTTTAACAACTTCTTTTTGTGAAACTTTAAGTAAATGATAAGGACGCATCTCATTTTTCCTTATGACACTATATGATTGCGGAAGGGTCAGCATCGTTCAATAATGTGAGGAAAACATAAGACAAGAGAAACACCCGTGCAGATAGGAGTGTGCGTTGAAGTGCTGTTTCCGTCACGGAATGCTGCGTCAATTCTGAATCGAATCCTCCCGGCGCACACTGGCCATCGTGCTTTAAAACCGGGAAAATGTGTATGAAATCTAAAACTGTGTTCTTATAACATTCTTTGGGTTGCTGATTAAATTCTATGTCAAGTTACAAACTTCAGTATGATAGGTCCGGTTTAGCGTATCAAAAATTATAAATTTAGCGGATTCTAGTAAGACCTTGGGTATAAGGTATTATGAAGTCGCTGATAACGAATTATACGTCGTAATTTTCGTACAGTAATGTTTTATTCGATATTTTTCATTTTTCTATCAAAATCGTAGTGACATTCGTCGCTGGCGTCATTGTTGCTTTCAGAAGGGTCGCTGTCGGGTTGTTCATTGAGAGGTGATTAGAAAAGAAAGTCTTTTACCTCAGGTGGGATCTGTCTAGCTTCCTCATTTGTCGTTTTTTGAAATATCGAGATGAACATACACGAAGATGCCAAAAGCCAATGGAATACGACGTGGATCGTTCTCTCTCGGGAATATTTGCATATAAAATCTTCTCGGTAACTCCGGGTATCCTTATCCCGAGCTTCCAGCACATGTTTAGACAGGCGAACAATCGGCAACGGAGCAGCTTCGATTATGGCACATCCTGGCGTCAAAACCATTTGGACTGATGTCGGCATCGGATATTATTGCAGAGTATTGTGAGTCCAGCGAAGCTGCCACCTGACTTTCAAGAAATAAAGATTTTTCTTCAGAGTTCTCGATATCAATGCTTTAGTTCTACAGTTCCCTGTACAAAATGTAGACAGCTCTGCAGCATAAGAAACGCAGTAATAAGGTACCGTGTATATCGGGTTGTAAGCCGCACGGTAGAAAAAAGACGATCGACTGAAAACGTTAGAGGTCATTAAATGTACTAAGGTAATAGGAAAGCCAGTTACGAAAGTGGGGCAAAGTAAGGGAAATTTTGTAGCGAACGATTTCGGATAATATCGGTAGCAGTTTAGTTTCAAGACAATATACGTCCTTTCGCCAATTATGCACGTGAAGTGCTACCCGTCTTATTTATCCTCACAACTAGGGAGGACCTCTGTCCTACATTTAACAGGCCACTCAAACAATATCTGAAAAATGTATTGTCCGATACTCTGTTTACCGTCAACTGTCAGGGCCATATCGTGTCGCTTTGAGACTGGAATGACACCACAACATAGATAAAGTATGCAACAGGGTAACCTAACAACGTTACGTGAGATTAAATTCGGGTAGCGTAATTTTCTTTTTCTATTTTGTCCAAGTTTTAAAGTTAGTGGGCTCACTTTGCGGCTGCTGAACGACAAGGGTACGTGTGCCGACCAACCAGGATTTTGTTTTACGCTGTTTCCCACACACCATTGGGTGAATACTGGGCTGGTACCAAAGTCCCGCTTCATTTACATGATTCGCAAACATTTAAAAGGTTTGTTCACTTTAAATGTGTAACACCACACACAAAATCTTGGGATACACATATTCTGCCCCTAAGAGTTACAGCGTGGCGACAAGATAGGCACAAAATCATCCCTTTAATTAACTATCTCAGATTCGTTCATAACCATGCCGACCACGCTCCGACGCGGGACAAACGCGGTAGCAGAATGAGAAGAGGATGAAGAAGAAGAAGACGCAATGCAACAGAAACAGTTTCACAGTTGTCACCAATTCGACAATGGGATATTTCGTGTAGTTATCTCATATTAGGTATCCCCTTGTAACTACTGCAAATAAAATCCAGTCATGTCTGTTGGTATAGAATCATCAGGGAAACTTTTTTTAGGGAGAGCTGCACACTAATCTAAAGTAATGTATGCCGGAATTTTATGAGCCCCATTATTGTAACAGCATAATATCAGTTTAAATGAAACTATATGGGATTTTGTACTGAAATAACCGAGTAATACTTCTGAGCAGGTGATAATTAAATCAGACGTTTACGTATCTGTGTGTGGAGGTGGGGGGCAGGTTACTTGGACATGTCAGAAACACGGCGGACAACAGAGGAAGGTGAGACCTGAGACGACAAGGAAAGTGTGAGTCCAAATGAAATACATGATTTCCTTACTAGATAAAAATTTACGAAGGTCGTGTCTCACATTGTACGATATTTTCAGTGTTTTCCCCGTTGCCTTTACTTGCCTTGAGTCAGTATCGTTTCCCGATAGAGCAGTTCGTTAGCGCTTTTTTCCTCCATACCTTCTGAGTGATTTTTGTACTTTACGATTTTTCACTACTGAAAAATACAGCACATCCTATGCGATACGTTGATTCCTTGGTTGGAAGAAGTGCTCCTGACGGTAAAAACTGCCATGTGTCGACCAAAAGGTGGGGCTTCATTTTACTTCTGTCGTCGCAGGGGATGACACCAACCGACTTTCGGAATATATTGCACAGGGTGCCCCAAAGAAGAAATAAAAGGTCCTACAGCAAGCGATGCTTATCTAATACGTCTTCTCCTGTTCACGTTCATCCATTATCAGACAATTAAATAATTAGTTGGCACTATGTTTAAGTATTTTTTTTGATGCATTAAGAATATTTTCCAGTATATCAGATTACATCAGAGGATGAAGAAAATGGTTGAAATGGCTCTGAGCACTATGGGACTCAACTGCTGTGGTCATCAGTCCCCTAGAACTTAGAACTACTTAAACCTAACTAACCTAAGGACATAACACACATCCATGCCCGAGGCAGGATTCGAACCTGCGACGGTAGAGGATGAAGATTTCGGTGGAAAGTGGAAAATTCGATGAAAAATTACACAGAATATGGAGCCGCAGTCAGTGCTGATTCACTGGCATAAAAATAATGTTGAACCCAGTTACTCGAGAAAGTAAGGTCAGTCTACGTAAGTACCGAGTAAATAGTGCCTCTTCGGCCTTACGTGGCTCGTTTCTCTCATCCTGACCTGAAATCTCGCTTCGTTCTTTCAAGGCAGGTCGTGCTCACTATTGTAGTTTGGGACAGAAAACAGCGTTTTACGTCTTCAAAAGTTTTGAGGCTTCACTTTAGATGTGCCGTACACAAAGGGCAGACTCGTTCAGGCTAAGATTCTTCTTAGCTGCCACCCCAACTTGGTACTAAACTAAATCTGTAGGTTGAGACACCTTGTGGAGGCATTAAACAAGTCTTGGCACCAAGTTATCTGCCATCTCAGTCCACAGTCTTTCGATTGTTGTAGTGCTTCATAAGGATTTACTTGGCGTGTATCTGAAATACCATTGCAAAGTAAAACAACTCTGAGAAGAAGCTGTGCCAAAACAAGCACTGCATCATTTAGGGGATACAGAGGCGGTTCTTACCCCCGTTCACTATTACTACCGCCAGGTCACCACTACGCGTCTGTGCGTAGCACACAAGTATTGCACCATAATTTGAGAATGAAATGAAAAGTTACAATGGCCTTTCCTAAATTTGTCAGCATGTGATTTAGCACATTAATGTTTAAATTATCAAACATCAAAGTGATTGGATGAATATCTTTCCCTAAATACATGTTTCTAAGAAAAAAATTAGTGGCGCTAAATAATCAAGTTATAAAGCCAAAAATTTATATGAAGCTTCAGTTCAACATAAAAATAGTAACTATGTGATCCCACTGAGCTACCTGTAATAGCTTTCGAGTAATTTGCTGGCAACTAAATTTGGAATCAAAAGTCCTTATTTATAGTAGATTAAGTATCTGTTGTATTAATGCTAGAAAGTTCTGATTACAGTACGTGATGAAACCTATTAAATAATAGAGTTATAACAAGTTTCAATGCATAGATGTAAATAATAAAAAATAAATGGTCTCTTAAGGTTGTAGTTTAGAGGTCATGTTCTATTGTCAGTTCTAAAATTTTTAGACGGCAAAGTTTAAATGCAGGCAAGCGAAAACTTTTTCTGTGACTGTAGGCATCTTAGGTGCATTCATACAAATGTTACGAAGATTCTAAATTGATTCATGGCATTATTACAAAATTTATGTGTCCGAGAAAGCGGCCGTTTAGTGGCTACTGTGGGGGGTGGAGTATAGAACGGATCGGATGGCAACAGGTGTTCCCTTGGCCGTCCGCTGCGCCCGTATATAAACACGGCCTGAGAGGCGAGACTGTACTTCACTTCGCACCCAGCTACCACGCGATCCGCGTCAGTCAAACGCCGGAGTTCTTGCTGCCTCGGATAACATCATAGCAAGGCTGTCAATAAATGCATACTTTTATTAATAACAGAAAGTGAACTCGCGAGGACTGTGCACCGTCCTGGATCACTTAGATGTCACAGAAGTAACTGTTAGTGCGCCGCCCGTAATGTTAACAAAACCGCATGGCAAGTGGTGACAATTACTCTCCACTGCGGCGAGCAATTATTTTGTTCATCAGAAGTGAGGGCGAAAGACCATTTAATGGAAACTTACCTTAGAGGTCGCCTCTCATAGTTCTGTTTAGATTAGAGAGATTTATTATTAGTATTAACATCATGAATATTACGATGTTATGCGTGTGACAGTTAATCAAATATATCTATCAATTATAACTGAAAATATTCACTTATCATCATAGTTCCTGATTCCGCTGAGTAAACAGAGAATAGAACGACGGCCGAGGTGGCCGAGCAGTTCTAGGCGCTTCATTCCGAAACCGCGCTGCTGTAAGGGTCGCAGGTTCGTATCGTGCCTCGGATATGGATGGGTGTGATGTCTTTAGGGTAGTTAGGTTTAAGTTGTTCTAAGTTCTAGGGCACTGATGACCTCAGATGTTAAGTCCCATTGTGCTCAGAGCATTGAACCAAACAATGAATAGAAATATTCCTTTCAGTGGGCTGGACAAGAGTGTGGAAATTATGGACAGTATGTACTCCGTCGCTTTCTGGCTGATCTCAGAAATAGTCTCCAGGTTCTCGTAAAAGACGGCGAACGATGTTCTGATATTACCTATTACTTATGATTTATTATTATTAACCCACCTCCCCACAAAATCGAGTGAAATTAATTTTTCTTTTTTTTTTCTTGCGATATATCAACAAAATTTCATCGTGTTCATAATAAATGCCAGATAGTTACAGCGAACCAACGATATTTAATTCAGCACTGACACTGTCGGTGCGTATTGATTCGGAGCTGTTCCTTAGAAAAATTCCAAGATGAGAGATATGATTTTCACTAATGAACATGTGAAACGCAAATAAATATTTACGACTATGAGCGAATCATACGAAGAAAAATATACATCTGTTGTATCATATGCTACACATAACAATTCTCGCAAGCAATTTTGTGCAGTCTTACGAAACTACAACTCAGTAACGCATGGCAAAAACGTAACGCTACTGACCTGCTCATTTTAAATCGGTAACTGCTTAAAGAAGGCGTTTCAAAATCAGTGAAACAATTGAAATTCCCAGCGATCATTGAACCTTAGATGAACTCGGTTTAGTGGGTACGTTGATTTACCAGCAGAGCTTTTTGAGATCTGGTGGACAAATATAATTAATGTAAACTTTAGAGGTTAGTACTGGAAATTATAACGTTGGAAGTAATGACGCAATGTGTTTAGAATGTGTTGCTTAAACCAGATAGTTTATAGGCAGAATCATACACATTTCCAGGAATTTGCTAAATATACGTAATGGGAACCCACCAGATGCTTGGTTTGTACGAGTGGTGTTTTTATCGATTGAACCATTCAAGCAATAATTTACGTGATCCTTCCCAAAACGTCAGCTTACCATTACATTGTCCCTCAGTACCAGGTGCGTTAGTGAGAAAAACTATTCATCCAACTGAATAGGTTTTATGGTGGGTCTTTTCTGACGAGTGTGCATGTGCAACTTTAGGTATATGCCCGGTTTGCCTCTTCTTTGCGGAACACATGAAAGGAAAAAAAAATGGTATTATGTTCATTCAGACGGGACCCTAAGTGTAACTGTGAAGGTACAGGGAGAAGCGAATTGGAGGTTCGGGCTCTGTGTTGATCTTCATGTAGACTGTAATTTTGGCATGTGCATCACCACTTTGAAAGTTGCCTATTTATTTGCCCTTTCATTTCTTTTGCCCATAATATTTTTGCTTTTCATAAACCACAAGTTTATCTTGGAAATGTTTTAGTTGTTTCTAGTTCGATCAGCTTCGAGTAATCGAAGTAAGCTCCTTGATCTGATGCATTTATTATGTTTGCATGTATGTTAGGGCAGTGAGAGACGATAGCAAGAGTGGAACGACGAGGAGATATAGTCTTAAATTTGTAACCATTGTGCATCAGGATTCGCTTCCTGGTTTTCGGTTTGGAAGGCAATCTGGTCTGTTCAGCTTCTTACTTTGTGTGGTGCTGACGTGAACTGGTTCACAGCTTCTATAGTGATAGAGGTCATGGATGACATCTTTTCAATTATCTACTGCAGCGTCCAATAGGCAACTGATAGTTTATTTCAGTGATGCATTCTAATTATTGTATACTTACTATGCGATGAGTCCGTGCACAGAACTGCAGTGGTATCCTCCTGTGTGGAAGTGATAGATTGCACACCTCTTGTGAGACGGAAACTGATTTTAGGCTCGAGTAATACCGTCCCATCCTTGCTTGGTAGATTCTAATTTATCACCCTCTTCTGCATTATAAGTTTCGACTGTCTTTCTAGAAGTCGTGTATTGTGAATATGTAATTTCCTCACTTTTTCTGTGAAACTCATATTGCACCTTATTAGTTACTTTTAGAACCCCTGTACGTTTTGTGATTGTCTGCAATTAGAGAACAATATACACATATCGTAGCTGAATTCTTCCATTCAACTCAAGTCATTTCATTCATTGCCTTACGTTGTATAGCTACAGGCTGGTGTGCCACCATAATGTTCACATCTGTTGCTGCAAGCCTCTCCACGCCTCTGCTGAGATACGGCACAAAAAATGATTTAATTACTCATTTGCTACTTGTAAGCAATTGGCAATAAGCGTTCAGTTCTTTCAGTACATTAAGGTTGTGGGTGGAGAAAGGTGAATCGTTGGATGCTGTTCTGGAAGACTGATGACTTATGAGCACAGTTCACGGCGTTCCGATACATTAATGAGATGATCTGAGGATCACATGATAGCGATGGCATTGTTACACCGGCGATCTTCGCAAAAACCATCGCCAACCCTTCGGGCATCTCTGGCATGCGTGCAGCCTTCATTGCCCCTAGACACCTCAGCGTTGCGAACTCGTCCTGCTGCAATGACAAATACCAGGCAGCGATAACAGAGGCCGTCAGTTCCAAGGACCCTAATCGCGTCCGCCACACATGTGACAAGAAAACAGTGTCGCGAGTACTGCGCCACAGCCGACATAAAGACTGACGCCAAGGCTGCACAGGTCACTTCTTTTGACTTTGAGAGCCTCTCGTAGCCACCGCGCGTATGCCTCTCACCCTATCCTCTCAGGACGTACTCGAAGTCCATCTTAAGAACCGACGCTGTTGTATTCAGCATTCATCATTGTTTCCCTTGGGGCTATCTGACTATAGCCGGGATAGACTTTTCTGTTCCTACGCTGGCGTTAAACATGACAGCTTCAGCAGACTTAGAATATTTTCCGTAAAATGGTACTTACAGGGTGTTTCAAAAATGACCGGTATATTTGAAACGGCAATACAAACTAAACGAGCAGCGATAGAAATACACCGTTTGTTGCAATATGCTTGGGACAACAGTACATTTTCAGGCAGACAAACTTTCGAAATTACAGTAGTTACAATTGTCAACAACAGATGGCGCTGTGGTCTGGGAAACTCTATAGTACGATATTTTCCACATATCCACCATGCGTAGCAATAATATGGCGTAGTCTCAGAATGAAATTACCCGAAACAACGTGTCTGGCGGAATGACTTCAGATGCAGATGAGATGTACTGCTTCAGCTGTTCAATTGTTTCTGGATTCAGGCGGTACACCTGGTCTTCCAAGTGTCCCCACAGAAAGAAGTCACAGGGGTTCATGTCTGGCGAATAGGGAGGCCAATCCACGCCGCCTCCTGTATGTTTCGGATAGCCCAAAGCAATCACACGATCATCGAAATATTCATTCAGGAAATTAAAGACGTCGGCCGTGCGATGTGACAGGGCACCATCTTGCATAAACCACGAGGTGTTCGCAGTATCGTCTAAGGCAGTTTGTACCACCACAAATACACGAAGAATGTCCAGATAGCGTGATGCAGTAATCGTTTCGGATCTGAAAAATGGGCCAATGACTCCTTTGGAAGAAATGGCGGCCCAGACCAGTACTTTTTGAGGATGCAGGGACGATGGGACTGCAACATGGGACTTTTCGGTTCCCCATATGCGCCAGTTCTGTTTATTGACGAAGCCGTCCAGGTAAAAATAAGCTTCGTCAGTAAACCAAATGCTGCCCACATGCATATCGCCGTCATCAATCCTGTGCACTATATCGTTAGCGAATGTCTCTCGTGCAACAATGGTAGCGGCGCTGAGGGGTTGCCGCGTTTGAATTTTGTATGGATAGAGGAGTAAACTCTGGCGCATGAGACGATACGTGGACGTTGCCGTCATTTGGACCGTAGCTGCAACACGACGAACGGAAACCCGAGACCGCTGTTGGATCACCTGCTGCACTAGCTGCGCGTTGCCCTCTGTGGTTGCCGTACGCGGTCGCCCTACCTTTCTAGCACGTTCATCCATCACGTTCCCAGTCCGTTGAAATTTTCAAACAGATCCTTTATTGTATCGCTTTTCGGTCCTTTGGTTACATTAAACCTCCGTTGACAACTTCCTCTTGTTGCAACAACACTGTGTTCTAGGTGGTGGAATTCCAACACCAGAAAAATCCTCTGTTCTAAGGAATAAACCATGTTGTCCACAGCACACTTGCACGTTGTGAACAGCACACGCTTACAGCAGAAAGACGACGTACAGAATGGCGCACCCACAGACTGCGTTGTTTTCTATGTCTTTCACATCACTTACAGCGCCATCTGTTGTTGAAAATTGTAACTACTGTAATTTCGAAAGTTTGTCCGCCTGAAAATGTACTATTGTCCCAATCATATTGCAACAAACGGTGTATTTCTATCGCTGCTCGTTTAGTTTTTATTGCCGTTTCAAATATACCGGTCATTTTTGAAACATCCTGTATCTGTGAAGATCATAATTTTGTTACTTAGTTAGACACTAGGATGACTATACTGTCAAGTTCTCATACCTGTGGGGCAGAGTAATTGTGATTTTGTTATTACTGTCGAAGCAGACGTTTAGTTTCAATGGTCAATAAGCTTTTGTAAGCTTTGATCACCGTTTACCCTGTGTCGGTGTTAGCGAAACATCATATATCACTGTTGCTATTGCAGATGAAGATTTTGTTTGTAAATCGTATTGGGATCTACTTGGTTTAATGTAGTGACTGCATAAATATTCGTTTCAAACCTACATTCAGACATTACTTATATGGATTGAGCAAGAAAGTCAGTCTCTATTTGGTTAAACATTCGTGGCAACATCGCGTTCTGACTCGTTTCCTGGAGCTAAAATCTTCACATACTTACGATAAGCTAATAGTGGAGAAATTTACTTAACTACCCGTGGCAGCAGTTAATTTTTATTACTGAACGCGCAAGTTACAACGTGCTGCGGAAACATTGGATTTATGCGGTCTGATGGTGTACGTAGGAATATGCGAAAAGTAGATCGTCACGAACGAAGAAAGATTTCTTCAGCAAACGACCTGGATACTGATTTGGATTGGGGGAAGAAATTCCCAAAAGTGGAGAGCTGGAGCAGAGCGTTGTTAGGAAACGAAATTTGGGTCATTGGAAACCAGAGAGGCAGAATCTGAAACCATCTGAATTAAGTTTTGTGACGACAAGGTAAAATACTAAGTACAAATGAAGGCAAACTACAAAGAATAGGTGAGCCAGAACAGTTTATGGAGGACAGTTACAGGACGAAGAGACAGATGAAAAGGAGAGTGGAATCTTTCGCGACCGCACTGAAATGTAGAGCATTCTCGGTGTTTCTTGCCTCGTCAATTCGGGAACAAATCTCGAGCATTCGACGGTAGCCTCCATCGTCATCGCAAGGAGCAACTGACGATGATGATGAAGGCTATCGTCGAAAGTTTGAGATTTTATCCCAAACTTACGCGGCAAGAAAACCGAGAATGTGTTACACAGATGAGTAGGACTTCTGCTACAGTATCCGTGAGTAATAGACTTGGTACTGGAAGAAAGAGCAGTTGGGAAAACAGTAGGAAAATACAGGAAATTATAATATGCAAAACAGATTACAGAGAATTTGGGGTTTAGTAGTTATGTAGAAGTAAAAACATTGGAAACAGATAGGAAAAGATGGAGGACAGCATTTAACCAGTCGCAAAACTGATGAGTTAAAGTATTTGATGGCAATTTGAGATTAATTGTCAATTATGTAGTGACCTCATCGTGTGGATGAGATTAGAGAGCCAGAAATGAATGTGTGTTTAGGTAAAATATTAATGGATGTCTATTCCACCACATCTCCAACCAGGTAAGACATCTGCTGGCAAGCAAGACACAGAGATGCGCGGCACGGCGGCGGGGGAGTGAGAGGTGCTAGCAGGTCCAGCTAGCCACATCTCACCCATGTATGTGGCGATGGAACGGATTACTATGGTTATAACAATTAAACTTGCCAATTTCTTATATTTTGATGAAATTTGTGGCATGCCATATAATTATGTGTAAAGGCAGACGAGGTGCTAGGGGGAGCAAGGATCGCAAAGGGTGTCGTTCTCTTGAGGCATAGGGGATGGTGTCTTTAGAGCTGCTGAATGAACCGATGGCCGAAAGAGAACGTAAGAAGAGGGCTTTGTGCTGAAGGCCGGGCAGTCACCAGGCTGATGCCAGGCCGCACAGACGTCCTGGCAGGGGACAATACACACTGCCACAGACGTAGTGCTACAAATGCAACCCCCAATGTTTCTCTCCAGTCTAACCTGCGGACTTAAACAGCGCCCTCAGGTTAACGAGAAAAAATTGCTCTGTGGTATGAGGGATTTCACACAAACGCTATTCGCTTCTCTTCTGCTTTTTTCAGCGACCACAGGCCCTGTAGACCAGGCGCTGCATCATCGATCTGCTTCCGTCTTCTTCTATCTCTGGCTTTCTCTCTTTACTCTGCGGGGATTTCTAATGCTGCGACGTGCTTTTCTAAGTTATCTATCCACAGTGTGTGAGGTCGGCCCAATGGTCTTGTTACTTGTTCTTGGTTTCCATTCTTGTCACATGCCCTGTCCATGGCACCGATTGTGACTTTACTGCATGGCTAGTGGCCACCAACCCGATGCTGGGAGAGTGGGAAATTTTCTTTTGTTTTTTTTTTTCCATGATGGCGAAAACTCACCGGCGAGAAAAGCACTGCCTGGCATAGGTAGGTAGCCTATGACGTAGGTCCGGACTGAAAGGGGAGTAAAGAAGTTGATCGTGAGGGGAGTTTTACACAGCTCACGGAGGGAGTCTGATAAACATTACAAAATTAAAAGCCTGATGGTTGGTTGGGCATTTTAGACGCGCTTAAAACAGATCCCAGATCCGTAGGAAAGCGTTTTTTTTTTATAATTTGAGGGCAGACGTTTCGTACATACATTCGGACTTGGACGTTGGGGAACAGAGTTCGGACATGGGCAATCGGAGTGGGGATTTGGGAACTAGATTTGCAAACAGATGGACTCCGAGGGGCGCATACTCGACAGGCAGAGATGGATGTCGCCTCGAGTTACGCCACTGTGGTTTGACGCCGACCACCGCTGCTTAAGAATACAGTGCAGCAACAGCATGATAAAGATGGATAGGTAAGACCACTTGCCAACATTTATGGAAAGGATGCACCCACTACTTGTCGCTCTGTCCCAGCAACGTGCTTGTCTCCTCTTGCTGTCAACATCACGTATTGCAGTCACTGCATACTTGTCGTCTAACTTCGCAGTTTGATAACATTGTTAGAGAAACCTGCTTCCACCCATCTCAGAACCATGACAACAATAGTTAGTGTTATTAATGTGACCATCGATGTGCTACTTGACCCTAAACTGTTATTAATGTATGTTTAATCCCTTCAAGATTTAACCTGTGAATTATGGAATTAATTATAACAATATTTTACTCACATACTTCTCTCTTCTACGAAATGGTACCTATACACCTAGGTAGCAGTAATAAAAATTTAATTGAGACCTAGTTAGGTTAGAGTGCTCAGGACCCCATAACTGTCCACATTTATCAAATTCCGTTGCATAATTTAATGAATCAGCATTGGCTCCTGACGACTGGTCTATTTGTATAACTGTGTCTGTCAGATCAGTCAGGTGAAAAACTAAATGAATCTTGGGTTTTCGCTATGGTTGCTTTAGTCTCTTACTCAATTCGCTGCAGTCACAACTAAATATTCTGAGAAACTGTGTCGTGTAGAAACGCTATATTACCCATTATGTCGAACTCTTCATTTACAGCTGAAGTCCCATCTGTAACTATAGTCCGTCGGGACGAATTGTTCGATGCAGTAAACCGTCATAACAAAGAGTAAATAGTAACCGCCTCAAAGCTGCAAACTTCAGGGACTTTGGCTGCACTTTGGTAGAAGCTGGCACTATGAAACACGACGAACGAAAGCAGATTAAGATCACAGCATCATCAAAAACTTCCGTCATGGCGTTCTAGCAAAAGAAGAGTATAATAGTGGTTCTCCGGCAGCCGTGGCAGCAGGAAAAGCTACATTCGGAGATAGGGAAGAAGAATAATTCTGCATGCTTCGCAGAAGATTGCTGTTGAGGTAGGAGATAGTGGGATTCAAACTCCAGACTTCTATCAATACAGTGCACAGCTCACACGTACGTATACAGGACTATGTGTATGAAAAGAGGTCAGCGACCGACCTTTGGATTACTATCGCATGGCGGTTCCATGAATCGCCTACATGGCTTAGCAAATTATATAAACTGCTGTTGTGGGTTTCCCGACCGTAGGATTTGCGATCCATGACGCCAGCGTGCTGCTTCCGACTGCAAGTATTTTAGCCGTCAGTTTCTCTGATCGTCAAGAGAAGTCGCAACAGGTGGACAGGTGGGGAGAGGGGGGAGGGGGGGGGGGGGGCGTAGCGCGGTCAGCCGACTGTCACCCAGGATTAGGACTGCCACAGCATATAGTAATTGTGCATGTTTAAATTTGCGTATTTTTTATTTTTACTTTTTTTCTTTACATTTACCTTTTTCTTTCTACAAGATTATTGGAGCAAATGATTAAACTTTCTGTCTTATGTTATGAATTTTAATTTCTCAATCAATTTTCTGTAGGAAAGCCAGATTTGTTGAATGTTTTCTTAAATCCTCCGAGCCGTTATATATCCTTTTAGTGACTTTAAGCTTTTGTCCAGTATATATTATTCTCTTTTTTTGAGGAGGCAAACGACTAGTATTTTTTAAGTTTCAAATATGGCGTTTACTGCCTTCTATGTCAGCTTATTTATGACGAAGAAGACGTTAGCAAGTTTGTTGATTTATTGAGGAGGTAGTTTCCTTTGCTAACCATTTACAGCATTCGTTGACCTGTGCCGCCGATTAAAAACATCCACATTTCAATTGGTATACTAGGATTTTCCATTCACTGACTGACGATTTAGTCTGCGTGTTTCGTGATTTTCCTCCACCGTGAATGTTATCCATTATTACCGTTCCCTCTTCATCAACACTGTTTGGTAGAACATGTTAACTGCAGTATACACGTGGCAGAACATTCGCACTCCTTTTTGAGCCGTAGTGCCTTCTCTTCATCGCTTGCACCAGCCGTGTGTGGGCTCTTCGCTTAGCTTGCTTTGCCATGGCGTGATTGGCCAAGTGAAAGAGAGGGCAAAGAAGAGCTGGCAAGTCGGTTTCGGCGAGGCTCGAGGGAGCTAAGAGCTCATCCGGGCGAAGGCAGTACTCTCCTGTAACGAGATGACACTACAACGGCGGTCGCAGCGAGCAGTCCGCCCTGAAACAGTGCGGGGCCGCCGTTCCGATCGTTTAGCGCGACACGGAGTAGCGACATAACTGAGTGGTCCGGCACAAAATGGTTCATATGGCTCTAAGCACTACGGGACTCACATCTGAGATCATCAGCTCCCTAGAATTACAACTACTTAAACCTAACTGACCTAAGGACGTCACACACATGCATGCCCGAGGCAGGATTCGAGTCTGCGACTGTAGCAGCAGCGCGGTTCCGGTCTGAAGCGCCTAGAACCGATCGGTCACTGTGGCCGGCAAGGTCCAGCACGATGAGGCTACTTAGGCGTACCGGAACTGGGGTCATCAGTGTTCGCAGTGGAAGCCGTTGCTGTTTTGGGCGATTTAGGCCTGGGTGTGGTTATGTGATCTCCTCTGGCATCACGCAGTATTCGTGCTGCTATTACCGACGGTGTCCTTTCTAGCGGATGAGCCGTTTTAAATTCTGTGCTCCGAAAAACTAGGTTGTTGGCGGCTGTTTTTCTGATGGAAACCGTACCGTGTTACGAAAGCACTGCTCCACTTTCTGGCTCAAGAAAGCCTGTGTTCTGACCCTTGTATACTGCTATTCAAATTAAAATCAGTTTCATCCCATGTAGGCTTTCACGGCCGGCGTCTTCATCAGTAAACACTTCCGGGCTAAACTGCCGTGGTCGATCTGTAGAACTTCTTCTCCCTGACGTTTCGTTCTCAACTACGGAGAACATCTTCCGAGGTGAGTCGTCAGGGAGAAGAAGTTCTACAGATCGACCACGGCAGTTTAGCCCGGAAGTGTTTACTGATAAAATCAGCTTGTTATAAGTGTTCATGTGGCCTCTAATAACTATTGTACCTTAAAAATGAATTTCTATGGTTGTGCCAGGCACGTACTATTTAAAATGTTTTAATGTAAAGGTTGTCAGTAGGCTGTTTAGGTTTTTTGGTAACGCCGCCGCCACGTAGCGATCTGTATGAAAATCAGCGGCTGTGCCGTGTGCAGTCTGTGGCTGGTTTGCATTGTTGTCTGCCATTGTAGTGTTGGGCAGCGGCAGCTGGATGCTAACAGCGCGTAGCGTTGCGCAGTTGGAGGTGAGCTGCCAGCAGTGGTGGACGTGGGGAGAGAGATGGCGGAGTTTTGAAATTTGTAAGAATTGATGTCATGAACTTATATATATATATATTATGACTATTAAGGTAAATACATTGTTTGTTCTCTATTAAAATCTTTCATTTGCTAACTGTGCCTATCAGTAGTTAGTGCCTTCCGTAGTTTGAATCTTTTATTTAGCTGCCAGTAGTGGCGCACGCTGTATTGCAGTAGTTCGAGTAACGAAGATTTTTGGTGAGGTAAGTGATTTGTGAAAGGTATAGGTAAATGTTAGTCAGGGCCATTCTTTTGTATGGATTTTTGAAAGTCAGACTGCGTTGCGCTAAAAATTGTTGTGTGTCAATTTAAGCACAGTCATGTATAATTGTTCTAAGGGGACGTTTCAAGGTAATGAAAAACGCTAAGCACCTGTAGTTCTGTCAGCGGTTCTCTAACTACATTCAGTCTGGGAGAAGTCATTATAAACACTGTAAATTTCAAATCTTTCTGCTAAACGTCACTGGTATTCGGCGTTACTTAGGTTAGTTAAGCCTCTTAATCGCTCAGTACTTCTAATACTTGTGTTGCACAATTAAATACTAATATGCTGTCAAATCGACTATGGTTATCTAAAGAGGAGTACCACTTCTAAGAGAAGCTATAGAAATAATGTTTCATTTTATGAAACTGCAAGGTACAATTGACCTACTTGTAACAATTAAATCTGACATTGCCAAATGGAGCTCGCTACCTACTACGATAAATGCATTTTTTCCACTGTAGTGTAATGGTCTTGATTGCATTTGTGGTCTTCAAAACAAGTAATCACGATAGGCGCTTCATGTATTTCGTGTCGCGCTATTTTCCTAACAAATACCGTTAAAACAACGGTGTTTAAAAAAAGATATCCTACTTATAACATGCAGAGTGACTAGATGCGTAGTTGTGAATGACCTCTGAGAGGCACCAGGCTTCGAAACGTAAAGATGATAAAGTCTGAGGATTCATAGACTACAGGAATTTGCATTTTTGCGAAAGAAGGAACTGCAGCCTAGTCTGAAGAAGGAACTGCAGCCGAGTCTGACGACGGAGAACATCTTTATACTCTTAACGCTTCGGAATTAGTCCCCCAAGAGGAGCTGCTTGCCGTGCAGGGAGAAGTTGGTGCCTCAGCCGCGACTTGACAGTCGGGGCGGGGGCCTGCTGAGTTGAGACGAGGTCACGTGTTGTCGCCGTTCCTTTGTTCGCGGCTGGTAAATGAGTCGGCCGCTGCGTGGCGCGCTCATCTCCGGTCGCTTCTTGCCTCTCGCTGCGCTGTGGAGCGTAGGCAGACCGCTCAGAGCACCTGGCGTCTTCGCTGCTAAGAAAATAAAGGCCCGTCCTAACAGCCCCGCAGGTCTTTATTCTGAGTAATTTCCTTCCCATTTTCGATTTTAGACAGGACGCCATAAATTACTATCCCGATGCCGTAGTATAATGATTCTCGTGTTATTTTTCTTTGAATAAAAAATAAATAGGCGAAGTTTGATGCATCGTAAACGTTCAAAAAAGCATTCTTACAAATTTCCAGCACTTGCATCAGGACTGCCTTCTATTCCGACTTACTTATTTTATCCGTGCGTTAATGCACCTGTCAAGACTACACCTGATGAGCCAGAACATTATGACCACATACTTAGTAGATTGTTTGTCAGTCTTTGGAACGGAATACATCACTGATTCTGCGTATCAGGGCTCTGACACTTTGTTAGTAGGTTTGTGGAGGTACGAGGCAATAGACGTGTGCGCACAAGTCATGTAATTCGTATAAATAACGAGCCGCTGATGTGCGTACGCGGTGACGTCACCCGATACTGACCCAGGTAGGTTCCACAGGATTCACATTAGGCGAATTTGGTCACCGAGATATCAACATGATTAATCCGTCTTGATTTGCAAGATGTTTATTCATATGACTGGTTTCGGTTCATCCAGAACCATCTGATATTTCGGTTACAGGAGTAACTCGTCCAAATACAGCAACTTTCACATGTTGCACATTTCTTATGTCACGCAGCGTGTGAAAGTTGCTGTATTTGGACGAGTTACTCCTGTAACCGCAATATTTCGAGCCGCCGTTCACTTCGATGGCGGCATTTGTAGAGACAGCCATCGGCCTAGGGTCCAAAATGTGATTCAGCCGAAGAGACGACGTGGCCCCCAAACTCCTCGTATCTAAACCTACTCTAAAATCTGTGGGACCATCTCAGTCGGGTTTCAGAAGAGCTTCTGTGAATTTTGGGAGGTAGAAGACGAAGTAGTGGCGGAATTAGAGGTGTGAGGACGGGTCGTGAGTCGTGCTTGGGTAGCTCAGTTGGTAGAGCACTTGCCCGTGAAAGGCAAAGTTCCCGAATTCGAGTCTCGGTCAGGGACACAGTTTTAATCTGTCAGGAAATTTGATAGCTCATGTATTTAGTAGCATTTTCGTACATGTGAAATTGGCCTCTAATAATCACTCAAGATGCACCAGTTCTCGAAAAGAAATTTCTGGCCAGTCGAAACCTAGACTCAAACAATCGCAAATAAAATAAATTCATGTCGGTATTCAGATTTTGTAGAAGATGAAAAGTTCAGATAACGATGGAAGATTTTGAAATATCGACCTATAAAAAAGCTGAAGATTGGATGCGTTGATGGAGTAACTAATGAGGTGGTACTGAATGGAACTGAGGAAAAAGAAAATTGTAGCACAAGATGACTGAACGAAGGGATCCTTATAGGACACAGCCAGAGGTATCAAGTATTGTCACTTTGATAATGGAGAAAAGTTTTGTCAGTAAAATCTGCAAAGGAAGACCACGTCATGAATACAGGAATCAGGTTTAAAGAGATGTAATCCCAATTACTCGGAAGTGAAGAAACTTGCACTGGATGGAGTAAAGTGGAGAGCCGAATGAATCCGGTCTTTGGGTTGAAAACAAAAACAGCAGCAGCAACAACAGATGTAATGATATTTCGCCTTTACTCCTTCACCACTCTCCCATGTATTGTCAAGTTGCAAAAATGCGTTTACGCCAACGTATACTAATTTACTTTTAATTTTTACTGTTAATTTTTGTTTTTTTTTGACGTACATAGATTGAAGCAGAGCTTCTTTGGGTTTTCTTTATTTTTTTTTCTTTTTTTTAAACATATGTTACAATTCACACTGTACATTTTCTGGTGACGCCCTTAAATAGGCATCTGTTATGTCATGTGCTTCTGTACAGCCTTAAGAAGTGCTCATTATATATGGGTGTGTAGAGAAAGGTCTTACAAGTGACCAGTTGCGGAATAGGACGGCTTTGTTAATGTAGCGGCTTTGATGGGTCTCGAAGTCATGTCTCAAAAATACTAACGCTGTGGGTCAAATAATACAAAGCTATTATCATGGCGAGAAAAGATATTCTTTTTAGAACATACACAACTGGGCATTAGAATTGCTACACCAAGGAGCAATGCAGATGATAAACGGGTATTCATTGGACAAATATATTACACTAGAACTTTCATGTGATTACATTTTCATGCAATTTGGGTGCATGGATCCTGAGAAATCAGTACCCAGACCAACAACCTCTGGCCGTAATAACGACCTTGATACGCCTGGGAAATGAGTCAAACAGAGCTTGGATGGTGTGTACAGGTACAGCTGCGCATGCTGCTTCAACACGATACCACAGTACATCAAGAGTAGTGACTGGCGTATTGTGACGATCAAGGTGGTCGGCCACCATTGACCAGACGTTTTCAATTGGCGAGATATCTGGAGAATGTGCTGGCCAGGGCAGCAGTCGAAAATTTCCTGTATTCAGAAAGGCCCATACAGGACCTGCAACATGGCGTCGTGCACTATCCTGCTGAAATGTAGGGTTTCGCAGGGATCGAATGAAGGGTAGGGCCACGGGTAGTAACACATCTGAAATGTAACGTCCACTGTTCAAAGTGTCTTCAATGCGAACAAGAGGTGATCGAGACGTGTAACCAATGGCACCCCGACCCGTCACACTGGGTGATACGCCAGTATGGTGATGCAGAATAGACGCTTCCAATGTGCGTTCACCGCAATGTCGCCAACCACGGAAGCGACCATTATGATGCTGTAAACAGAAACTGGATTCATCCAAAAAATGACGTTTTGCCATTCGTGCAGCCATGTTCGTCGTTGAGTGCACCATCGCAGGCGCTGCTGTCTGTGATGCAGCGTCAAGGCTAACCGGAGCCATGGTCTCCGAGCTGATAGACCATGCTGATGCAAACGTCGTCGAATTGTTCGTGCAGGTGGTTGTTGTCTTGCAAACGTCCCCATCTTTTGATTCAGGGATTGGGACGTGGCTGCACGATCCGTTACAGCCATGCAGATAAGATGCTTGTCATCTCGACTGCTAGTGATACGAGGCCGTTGCGATCCAGCACGGCGTTCCGTATTACCCTCGTGAACCCACCGAATCCATATTCTGCTAACAGTCATTGGATCTCGACCAATGCGAGGAGCAATGTCGCGATACGAGAAACCGCAATCGCGATAGGCTACAATCCGACCTTTATCAAAGTCGGAAACGTGATGGTACGCATTTCTCCTTACACGAGGCATCACAACAACATTTCACCAGGCAACGCCGGTCAACTGCTGTTGGTGTATGAGAAATCGGTTGGAAACTTTTCTCATGTCAGCTTGTTGTAGGTGTCACTACCGGCGCTTACCTTGTGTGAATGCTCTGAAAAGGTAATCATTTGCATATCACAGCATCTTCTTCCTGTCGTTTAAATTTCACGTCTGTAGCACGTCATCTTCGTGGTGTAACAATTTTAATGGCCAGTAGCGTAATTTTGCGTTTTCTCCATATGTGAGAGATCTAACAGCATCATAACAACCAAAACTGAAACTAAGAAATCGTGAGATCGCGAATAGAAAGAATTCGTACAACAAGCGATTTAATGAATACATAGCTTATCTGATTCGACCAGAAGATTACCTAAGGAAAGGAAACCAAACAATTTAAAGCAAGGTGGTCACCAAGCTCATGTGACAATGACCGACTGCATCTTGGACCCTCTCAAGATGTGGGTTACACCGCACAGACTCGGATGAGAAATGAGAAACTGTCACACAATCGAAACGCTGGGAAATCAATGGCCCAAACAAACGAGTCCAGGTTGTAGCCCTTCTAAAATCGATAGTAAAAAGGGGTTAAGGGCTCATGTAGCAACTGAAATTAAAGACTGGAACAAATTGATCTAGATTAAGAACACAAGATTGATTTGGTAATAGCTCAATCCCTAATAGTCTAGATGAAAAAATATTAAAACGTAAAATCCTTAAACAGACCCTGTTAGTTGATATGCTATTGCTAGTATAACAGTAATTGGCGGCTCACTAATGATTCATGAAATTTAAGGTAATGCATGTAATGTCCATTAGCCAACACCAGACCGAAGTAATCATCATGGCCTTCTTGGAATCGTCTGTTTGTTTTTTAGATTAACAATGATTTTTTAACAATGCTTTTTTAACCAGACATGTTTTTTTTCCTTTATTGTAATTTTAATCACCTCAATACAAGGTGGGCTGGCAGCAGCATATTACCCTGCTCACCACTCAAGGCTGAAGGGTAATACGAGAGATTAATAGAAAAGGTAATTGAGGATCTGTTGGATGACTAAGTTTCACTTTCGGAAAAGTTGAGGGACCAAAAAGGAGCTATGACGTTACACGTGATAACGGGAATAAAGAAAAATCAAGACACGTCATGGAATTTATCGACCTAGGAGAAGCGCTCGACAATGTAAATAGGAGCAAGGTATTCGAAAATTCTAACTATGGAATTGTTGAATCCAACTTGTCGAAACACGTCTCAAATTTTTTACGCAAGAAGAATACGAGTACACTAGAAAAAAGACCCTATCAGAATTTTAGGCGCTCAGACGCACTACAAGTACTTAAAAAAAGTAGAAAACTGCCGAATTTGTAGCTCGTCAGGATTAAACAGGTAACACGACTCAGTGCGATAGTAATTTGTAAAGTGAATTTCAGTTTTTGCTGATAGTTTATTTAAAAAATGTTCTGCACTTCCTATTCACTCAAATTTGAAACTCATTTAATATCCATGATTACCAGTTACTTTTCCAGTTACATAAGTTAACAATGGTGATAAAACTGAATTAATATTCTTTTTGTTTAACTCTTTAATGTTAATCAGTGTACAAATTCGGATTTGCTTATTAAAATAAGGGCGTAAGCTATATAAATCGAAGATAGTCTCACACAAAGTAATGAACTTTTGAAACTTGCAAAACTGTGAAATAAAAACCATCCGAATGATTCACTGTACAGGGCGGTCTGTTTCTTCTCCGCATTAATAACCAATATAAACATCTAAACTTCAATAAATAACGTGAACAAGAGTTCTTTAGAAAAGTTTTCTTCAGGTATGAATCTGTATAGCTGCTCGTGAGAGGCATATACCATTACGGTGCTGAGATGAACATTGCTGTTTCAAGTCTTATTCGATCTGGTTAAGCAGCTTAAAGAAACCATACGGTATACATAGTCGCAAAACAACGAAGTTTATTTCAAGTAAAAGAGGGGACGATATTAATTAGTAATTGATGTGAATACGTAACTTGCAGTTACCCCACATCTACTGCGTAAAACGCCAATCATACAGGTCTAGTGAAAGAACTGCGAGCAAACTGCACTTTGTCGTTTTGAGGTGACAAGAAAGTCTGTTGTGCACTTCAGGGATCTCAGGGCACATTACGACCAAAAATAAAAAAAAGAGACTGTTTAATGGACAAAAATCTTATAATCGACCTACCAAAACCTGAAATAATAGGAATGAATTATTTTTTAACATTTCATTCGAAAATGTTTCTAGCCAGTTGCACAAATGAATGCATTGCTTTTGTGGGATTTTTGGCTTGGACATAACGGTACAGCCTTCGAGGAGTACGGTAAAAAGACTGCTGATATAATTCGTATTCTACCCGCAACAACCACTGTGATTCTCGATAAAGAATTGTTTAGAACAGGGCCGCCAATACTTTGCCAAACTTCAAGCATGCAGAGTGTGGGAACGATGAGCGGGCCAAATATCGTCCTCTATGAGCTTTTTTTGCTTGTTCCTTCCAGGAGGTGGTCGGTACTTATTCAGGGCTGCAAAAATATGGAAACAGCATGGGACGCGGGCGGTATTTTAAGGAGGATGTGGAAGAGCTTCCCAGCGAAACTTCTGCAGCCTAGTCTAACCTTCGAAACATGTAAGCGGTCACTTTCCTGCAACAGAATAATGCCGCCTGTCAACATTCAGGGTCTTTTGATTTCATGGAACGCTGCAAATTTTTGCAAAGTGACCACGTACCGCTGTGCGTAGACTGTAGCGCTGAGTTCCAGGTAATCAAAGAAGGCCATCATAACTTTCCTGGAGCTTGCATGTCTGTTGTTTCGACTACGCTGCCCTCACACATCCTCCATACAGACCTGAGATCTCCCCATGCGGTTTACATATTATGGGGCTCTGAAGAAAGACATTCGTGCCCGTAGATTTGCTTCGGATGAAGAGGTGCCAATTCCATCAAGGTACCAGCCGTCTTGAATCACAGTGTGATAAATGTACTGACAGTTAGGGCTATTACTTTAACAATAACAACCTGTTTACTGATCTTTTACCACATGTGTCATTTTTAATTAATTGCCCATTATACATATTCTTTCCTGTTTACTTTCAAGGAAAGCTGACATATTGTTCGTCTTTAATAAAGAGACTAACAGATATAGTACTTACGCATTCCGCCCGACCTCTACGGTCGCACGTTCGAATCCTGAATCGGGCATGAATGTGTGTGATGTCTTTAGGTTAGTTAGGTGTAAGTAGTTCTAAGTTCTAGGCGACTGATAAACATGTAAGTTAAGTCCCATAGTGCTCAGAGCCACTTATGCATTCTGTTCCCGTCTGATGGAAGTATCTAATGACATTCCTGTCATTACTGAGAGCTTCGACGATTTTCTGTTATATTTCTGTTTCACATGGATCCCACATGCACGTATTATATCTACATCGTGGAGTGGACATGCAGTTCCTGTAGACAACAAAACTAGTTCTCACGTTAAATAACAGACTAGCGCCGAAGCGTAGTGGAGCCGAACTTCCTCTGATGGTTCGCTGAAGGACAGAAAACTGGCGGAACATGAGCGAGCACACGCGAATGTGAACCGAATAAGACCGGATGCTGTTTGCTCGCACTCGCCTGTTGTCCACACCAGAGAGAATTCTCGTTCGCTGTTGGTAGTTTGCTCGTGTTCTCGCCGGAGTAAGGCATGTTCTATAAATAAATCACAATCGAATGCGAATATCACTCGGTCCAGGCTCGAAAACATTCGTTCTTCAAATATATAAATTGTGAAACAAGCAAAGGTATGGCTATAGATACACATCGATTTGCTAAGTTCTGGGGAACGGGTTTCTCTTAAGAGCCAACAAGTGCATTCTTTGTGACACATTTTTCATAATGCGGGGCCACAGTCATAATATATTTTTTTAAATTCAGTACCGCCATTATACTGTTTTTTATTTGCAGTGTTACATTTACACAACCATGATTTCGGCTTCAAAGTGTCATTATCAAGTGTTTTAAGAGTTACACAGAGCTTAAGATGGCAGACCGTCTAATAGTGTATTTTAAATATGACAGTATGCCATGTTAGGCACTGTACAACTCTTAAAACACTTGATAATGGCACTTTGAAGCCGTAATCGTGATCGTGTAAATGTAACAATGCAAATAAAAAACAGTCTGATGGCGGTACTGACTTTACAGAAATTCTCTGTGACGTTTCAGCAGATATTTGCAATTTCGTTTTTGTATTGCATATCTGGCGTTATCACGTATTTCATGCAACGCCCACTGTGCCACAAAAAGCGTTGGTCTGTCTGCCTTTGCAAACAAAATGATTTTTCAAGCTGAATTTTACTTTTCCATTGGAGAGAGCAGTTCTAGATTACTCGGGTATGATATTGCTTTTATCGACATTTATTAACAGGGACAGTAAAACTAGAAGACTAAACAGCTCTCCACCAGTAAGAGCACTTCCCAGGCCGGCGTTGACTGCCACCGCCAATGAGCTGTCGTAAAGATTTGCGTTTTCACCGGATACTATACGGATAGTCGCTGCAGGATTGCTGCTTTTTCTTCGTGTTTTACTGCCCTATTAACACATATCGATTAAACAAGTTTCGCACTAGACTAATCTGGCACTGCTCTACCGAATAGTCACGTAATATTCCCCTTTAAAAATCGTTATGTTTGTAGCGGGAACAAATCGCCGCTTTCTGTGGACGTTGGGTACCGCATGGAAGACGTGACGAGCGAGCAGTAATAGTCTGCGCTGACTCCAGATACACAATGCAAAAAAGAAATTTCCAATATCTGCTGAAGCACCTCACAAAATGCAAGTCATGTCACTTAGGAGAGACACCCCGTAGATGCTGCGTATTATTTATTGCAGGGCAGTATTAGAATAAGTAGAAGGTGTGGACATATCGTGCCGTTTCCTTTCAAGTTTCGCAACGTCGCACTTACTCGCAAGTATTGTAAGGAAACGGAAACTGATTTGTGCACAGACAGAAGAAGTTTCAGAGGTAACTTGCGTATTTAACGTAAAGCTCATTGAATGGTAAACACTGCAGGGCGGCCGGTGTGGCTGAGCAGATCTACATGCAACAAAGAATGTTCGTATGTGTGTGAAATCTTATGGGACTTATCTGCTAATGCCATCAGTCCTTAAGCTTACACACTACTTAACCTAAATTATCTTAAGGACAAACATACACGCACACACACACACACACACACACACACACACACACACACACACACACACACACACACATATGCCCGAGGGAGGACTCGAACCTCCGCCGGGACCAGCCGCACAGTCCACGACTGCAGCGCCTCAGACGGCTCGGCTAATCCCACTCGGCTCTACGTGCAACAGTCTGGAACAGTGCGACCGCTACGGTCGCAGGTTCGAACCCTGCCTCGGGCATGGATGTGTGTGATGTCATTATGTTAGTTAGGTTTAAGTAGTTATAAGCTGTAGGGGACTGATGACCTCAGAAGTTAATTCCCATAGTGTTCAGAGCCATTTGAGCCATTTGTATAGAAGCCTCAGTGCGCTTTAACCAAGTTGCACCTCGCGCCGCATCAAGAGCGCGATCAAAACCAGTCCACTTCTGCGTCCATTGCCGGGCCTACACAGTAACCGGACAGTGGAGAGTAGGGTCTTCCACAACGCTGCTGCGTAGCAGAGGAGTGCGATGCGACTAGCGTGTGTCCACGGCTCTCACCGTCTTTCCTTGCGACCGCGCGTACGAGCCGACCTCTAAATCAACAGGCCGGACTGCAAACATTAACAGAAATTACGCGCTCGCCCCGGGGATTTATCGCAGCTGCCGGCGCAACGGCACGGCCTGCCGGCAGGGTCTCGTGCGCGCGGCAGAAGCTGCGCGGCCCCGCGGCGGTTAGCGGAAATGATGCACGGCGCGGCGTGGCGGCGGGGCCTGAATATTTATGAGCGGAACGCCCGTCGCAGCCTGCAAAGTCCTCGCCGCCTCTATTTTCGGGCTGTACCGCAGGGGAAGGGCTCTTAATTCCTCAGAGCAATCGCGATAATCATCCGGATATGGCGGCTCGCCCGGCTCAACCTCTCTCCGGATACGACGTAACGCTTCTGTAAATACCGAAACACCATTATCTCAACAGCTGTCGGAAAGGTTTGCGTTTCCACCGAATACTAAACACACACCTACAACAGATAAATTCAAAGAGGCAACTCACGAAAGTGTATTTTAGTGTATCTGCCAACTACTGATAGCACTGGAGAACACGATTCCTTGAAGTAAACATCACGATGTCGTGTGCATTATTTTCGTACTTTCAAGCTAATTTGTAATAAGTGAAACCCTCGGAAGCGTTGGTCTGCAGCTCTCCAATGTGAAGATACGTACAACAGTTGAAATATACTGACTTACATGGCTGAGAGGTGGCAGACACGTAGCATCAACAGCAATCTCTTTTGTGTGACCTGACAGGACAGTGTTACGCAACGCTCAGTCGGTGCGGAGCTGTCACTCAAAATGGAACGTGTAACCAAGTGCCACTGTGCCTCGCCGACATAGCAGGGCGGAATATACATACATAAAAAAAGTTTTGCATCATCCCGGTTCCCAGAACTCCAGAAGATAGACGTTGACTGGGGATATTGTATCACAGACAGAGCCCTTTTGATATTCAGACATGTCACTAAACCCGCCTAAAGATGTAAACAACAATGCATGAGCAGCGCCTATTACACGAAGGGGGTCTGACAGCCGATCAGTTCCAGTCATTCCACTAGGAAGCAGGTACACCGCTCGTGATGTCTCTAGTTCAACCATGCCTAGATGGTCAATACCGCGTCCGTATTCTTATTCCGTGCCAGGAAGGGCTCTCAACAAAGAAAGCTGAGAGAAACCGATGTAGTTCGGGCATGGAGGAGATACAGAGAGACAGGCAATGACGATGACATGCCTCGCTCAGGCCGCCCAAGTGTTGCTACTGCCGTGGATGACCGCTACCTACGGATTATGGCTCGGAGGAACCCTGACAGCAACGCCATCATTGTGAATAATGGTTTTCGTGCAGCCACAGGACGTCGTGTTACGACTCAAACTGTGCGCAATAGCCTGCATGATGCGCAACTTCACTCCCGACGTCCATGGCGAGGTCCATCTATGCAACCACGACACAATGCAGCGTCGTATAGATGGGCCCAACAACATGCCGAATTGATTGCTCGAGATTGCCATCACGTTCTTTTCCCCGATGAGTGTCGCATATGCCTTCAACCAGAGAAACTTAGGGGACGTGTTTGGAGGCAACACAGTCAGGCTGAATGCCTTAGACACATTGTCCACTGAGAGTAACTTCCTTGCTGTTTTGAGGTGGCATTATGTGGGGACGCCGCTGGTAGTCATGGAAGGTGCCGTAACGATTGTACGATACGTGAATGCCATCCTCCGACCGATTGTGCAACCATATCGGCAGCATATTGGCGAGGCATTAGTCTTCATGGACATCAATTCGCGCTCCCATCGTGTACATCTTCTAAAAAAAACTTCCTTCAGGATAGCGACTTCGCTCGCCTAGAGAGGCCAATATGTTCTCCAGACGAACCCTATCGAACATGCCTCGGATAGATTGAAAAGGACTTTTTAAGGACAACGGGACCCACCAACCACTCTGAGGGATCTACGCCCAATCGCCGTTGAGGAGTGGACCAACAGTGGCTTGATGAACTTGTGGATAGTATTCCACGACGAATACAGGCATGCATCAATGCAAGAGGACATGATATTGGGTATTAAAGGTACCGGTGTGTACAGTAATCTGGGCCACCACCTATGAAGGTATCGCTGCATGGTGGTACAGCATTCAATGTGTGGTTTTCATGGGCAGTAAAAAAAAGGCGTAAATAATGTTTATGTTGATCTCTATTCCAATTTTCTGTACAGGTTCCGGAACTCTCGGAACGGAGGTGACGCAAATTTTTTTTTTTTATGTGTGTAGGTAAGTGAGTGTATTCGAACGGGCGACATGATTGGTCGGCGGGAGGTTTGTATGTCGTTCGCTGACATTCTGACTCGCACAGGGCATATTTCTTCAACGGTGACGAATGTGCGGAATCAGTGGAGTGAACAGCATCATACACACCGCCACCAGGGTGCTGGATGGCCATCTTGTCCCCTTCGCCCTGAAGGACAGAATAGCTTCGTCCACTGTGTTGGAGCATCAGCGGGTGTGGACATGTCTGCATCGACGGTTCAACGCTGTCCTCTGCGAGTTGGACCGGTGGGTCGCATGTCATTGCGTCGGCTTCCAGTGACCAGAATCGAACAACGCCGCAGACTGCAATAGGCACATGCAGTGTTTGCGGATAAGTCCCGCTTCAGCTTTTCATACAGAGATGGCCGCATATGCGTTCGACGCCGCCGTTGTGAACGCAATCGGCAACACTGTATTGTTGAGCGGCATAGCTGACGAACACCAAGTGTGATGGGCTGGGGCGTCATTGCCTATGACACACGATCCCGACTCCCACGTCTTGAGACCATTTTGATTCCGTGCAACGATGTAAAGGGGCTCTGATAACAGCACGTGCTAGCGCCTTTCCCTACTGAATTTCCACAGTCAGAGTACATGTACAGGTCTGTAATGCTAACCATTTGTGTAGGGTCATCTCCCTAATCGGTGGAATAAATTTCATTATGATCATATCGCTAGGTCTTGGTGTTCCACTTTTTCAAAAAAAAAAAAAAAAAAAAAAAAAAAGTACTGATTGAATGGTTTCTGTATGACTTGTATTTATTTTATATTAATATAATATCTAATAACAGTTTTACATTTGTTTCAGCAGCGTCCTTTCAAAGTTTCAATATTAATGAAATTGTTACTTAAAGAATTACTTATACAGAATTGTAAAGAGTCAATAAAATACTCGTGGAAATATTAGTAATAAATTACCAGCGTAAAATGCGACACTGTAATTCATCACTTATATTTCGTTAGTTATGTAAGATCCAAACAAATAAAAATACCACAATATGGTGACTTCGTAACCGTCATAAGTTTGAAATGGAAACATACCAACAGTAACATATTAATACTGTCATAATTGGTGAATTTCTGTTTTGGTTTGTTGTGTAAAATGTGCTTTCGTAAACATAATAAAAACAATTAATCAGAGAGGTCAAATGCAAACGCACTCTATATATCTTGCGCTGTAGAACAAATAATATGGCACTTCATTTCTTTTCGCCATTTTGTGGCGTCCATTTTTGTCTGGATGTTCCTGAGTAACCACACATCATTCTATGCACCTATCTACAAAATGTAAGAATTTTTTGGAAATGTGTAAGTGGAAATTAATTATAATATCAAAGCCAACTATAACATTATATGGACATCTGTATTTTTCAGAGGCTGTGGAGAAAGGATTAGCGACGAACGCTTTAAGGGTAGAACTACAGAGCAGATTACCTGTTCTCTCGCTACCCATTCAGTATAGCTAAGCAAAACTATCCTGAGATCGAGTTGCCGATCATTTCTTTTTTTCCCTACGGTTCTTTTTTTCTTTTCATATTAGGTTGGTCGATCAACTCTTTCGAAAAAGGACATCGGCAGTCGCTCGAGGGACTTGATAATTACGTGAAAACGTAATTTACATCTTTTGACAGTAATTAATAATTTCAGCTACCTATATTTTATGCTCAGGCTTTCTGTCTTCGAACATTTCTCTCGCTCGTGACGGAACTGCATAATAATCAGCATTTTAATTTGATGTCACGTACTCGGAAAAGTTTTCATAATAGTAATACCCCAGGCCTTTCTCTCGTACATAAATTCCAGTGCGAAACTTTTCGTGGCGGATCGTTTTCGCTCTAAACAGCCTCATTGGCTAATTTCAGTGCTAATGAATTCGGAAACAGCGCAACGTATCAGACTTCTTTCATAACATTGATCCCAGCAGTGTAACACTCTTACAACCTTTTCAGACAGTTTCTGACCACGCTGTATGTAACGACTTTACACAACTGAAAAAAAAAGTTAAAGAAAAAGTTATGAAAAAATGCCTATTAGGTTATAGATAAATGTGCTAAACCTTAGCCCAGTATATCCTGCTCGAAAGCCAAATGAAAAATATTTAATTTACTGTTCTAGCAAGACCCACTTAATTCATATCCTTTGGTGACATATGTGAGTTATATTTTTGAGAAAAATTACCAAGAAGTTAAATTTTACTGAAGTATTTAAATGCGTCCCGTTAGAAGGTACACAAAATCTCGCATCAATTCGATCTTTCACATAATCATCTCCTATGAGGAAAAAAAATTTTCTTCGTACAGTACTTATGCAAATGAGATTGCTTTTGGATGTTTTTCAGATGATCGGTCACAGGATGTCTGTGATGGACCGATATGGGATTCCCTTCTGAAGACCATTCAGTTTTGTAAAAGTAGTTTGCCACGGGAAACAGGTCAACCTTTCTGTCAGAAAGGGGAGAATGAAGGTAGAGGAGCGCAGAGCTACATCGCCATGCAGCGTATAACATTGCTCACATCGGTAAGGTGATCTATCAAGTCCTGATACAGTTGGCATCAAACAAGTAAGATACATTAACGGTCAAATATCGACTGATCTATGTTTTCGTAGCTCTCAACTTTCTTGGTTTTGTCCTCTTCAGGCTCATACAAGTGCTGTTTAGGAGTATTTTGGATGCATCCCACAAGAAAGACAAAGTTTCATTGCCGTTGTTAATGCTCATCAAAAGGCTAGTTTAATACAGACATTTGGAATAAATTTGGAGTCATTTATTTGCAGTTTATTCCATTTCTTTTTTAGGAAGTACGATGAAAATTTCGACCGTGGCTTTCGCTTCTAGATCAAATAACTCTGGCTGTTCAACAGAATGAGTCACTGGGCAAGTTTGTGGAAACAGTCTGAACATTCATGGTGGTGTCTGTTTGTTCTATATCGTGTCTCCCTACCACTTTCGCGCAACGACGCTCTGAGCGAGTTTTTTTAGGGAATTAACTAGTTTGAACCTGGGACCTGTTGCTGGTAAGGAGACGCCAGACCACACATGACATGTAGAATTCAGAAGAGTTCAGTGAGACTAGCGATGATATAACCAAATACTAAATGATCTCAGCGTCAGCTCCACTGCACTCCCTGTAAAAGAATCTTAATACTAACTAAATTTAGTGGAAAGGGTTCAAGGCTTTCCTATTTTTAGTTATCTGGTAAAATAACGTCGAAAAAGCAGTTAAGTTTACCATTGGAAATTTATTCTAATCACAAAACATCGTTTATAAATTGCACTATTGATAAAACGAAATGTTTTAATACAGGATGGTAAAAACCAACTACGTTCAACAAAAATGTGAACGAATATTCCCTGAGTGGTTTTCCTAGTTCTACAATGGATCGAAGGATGACCTATGCCATATCACATCTATAATCTAGGTTTAAATTAAGTTTCACAAAAGAGAAAACTATCAAAATGGTCTACAGTGACCCTCAATTATCTTTAATAACTTATCTAACTTGTCGTAAATTACAGTGGCTGATGTGGCTTCTCAATAACTATATAAAAGAAAAATCATCGCGTTTCAGATCTGTTCTTCAAGTGGCAAATGTGAACACCATGAGTTTTAATTAACGATCGACACTAGTATTACGCAAAAAAGGGATGTAACATATGAGACTTCTGCAGTTCTGAGTGAATTCTTATGCGCTCAAAAGTGCGGCATCGCGTGCATTCATTACCTTGTCGGTGTTTAGGCAGCGTCAGGGCGACAGCGGCCGGCGCACCAGCCATCCAGCTCGCCGTCTCGGAACTAACTCTCATCTAACTTCTCCTTACTACAATTTACCGAAGTTGGTTTAAAAAAACTATCTGGCTGTGTTTTCATCTGACCAATCAGGGTCTCAATGTCAACCTTAAGCTCCACCTACAAAAATTCTGTCTATCCAACGAGAAACGTTACTCTTTTCGTGGTGGGGCAATGTTTTAAAGTTTGCAACGTAACAGACGCTAAAAAGTCTCACGCTAAAACCTGCAGCTAGTGTGGTCCTTTTAGCGTTATCGTAAGCTCTATATTGTTCTTCTGGAGGGCTCTATCTTTTAACATGGGCTGGGGGGTGGTCCTTGACGTACCTGAGACGCTAAAAAGTCTCACGCTAAACCGTGCGGGTGGTAGACTTAGCGGTAGGCTAGCGACGTGGGTGTCCACTCCGTCCGTTATCGTAGGGCCTTCCAGCTTAACACGGTTCTGCTCTCGGCTTCTGTCCTCGTTTCTCCCCTCGGAACTGCGTCTGCCTCACGGTGGGAAGGTACAACATGCATTTAGGCATTCTTGTGTTAGTCTGTGGCATTCCATTTGCTCACTCGTTACTTGTATTACTTTGGTTAATTTAATGTCACGATTTATTCGGAGCTATGTGACATACTAGTAGATTTGCTTATTATGTCAGTGTTTTCATGGAAGGTGTTGGATTTACCTGACACCTTACAACAGCTGATAAAAAAAGTTTCCAAACTTTAAGAGGACATGGAGACTTGTGGAGGGCTTCCTGATGTGGTGACAGAGTTTCTTACCAATGAGAATGCTCATGCGAAGTTACACCGAGATTCTCCATTTTGCGTATACAACGTTGGAGTGACGCGGCAAGCGCTGATGAGTTTAAAAACAGGCTGGTCTTGGATGAAATATCAGCATTACCTGTGGACTAGTCCTCGATTCCACGCAGAGCCAACTTTCGTGCTAATCTTAATACTCAACCTGTAGTGTAATTGTTGATTCCAGTGACAAAATTGCCAACCTTTCACACTGATGTTTTTCTCACACTTTACACTGGAGAGAGCACACAAATTTCAGTTTCCATCAACCGCCGTATGAATATCTAGAAAGATACTTCACACATAGCGTTCTCCTTTCCTCTGAAGGCGGCCACACACGTCACTGCATGCTTGACAAGCACGCTTGCACCAGTGTGCTTGTCCAAGCATGCTTGAGCGCGTGTTGGATAAATTTAAGCAAGCATCAGGACTGCAGAAGCTGCTTGATGCTTGGTCGAACTTCGATTATTCATGCTTACGGAAGCTTTCAAGCTTGTCCATGCTTGAGCATGTGTGTCAAGAATAGCGAAGTTTGTGCAAACATTTGAAAGTGGTTTCATTTGACTTTATTTTTATTCCATTCTGTTAAATTACGTTCTGTAGTAAGGGTTAATTGTACTGTAGGACAAGTCAACGAATATAAGATTTCGTCGAGAAAAAGAGAAGAAAATAAAAACTGCTAGACTGTTTCCGTAATGTATCTACCGCGATGTAAAAAATACTATCGCTTCTTTAAACCAACCTTTACTCCATATCAGTTCGACATTTTTTGCTAAAAAAGGTAACGCCTATGCAAGCGTGCTTGGACCGTGTGGAGACGCGAAGAATTTCTGCATGCTTGACAAGTGTGCTTGTGCATGAGTGCTTGTCAGGTATGCAGTTAAGTGTGTGGTCACCTTGAAATGCGGTCCAACACAAGAATCCAGATTCTTCCTGGGCGGGATCCGCAAACTCTTTGGACACCAGAGCGCGTCCGCCGCAAAGGGCGCCCCTGCCGACCAAGGAGTGGTCGGCTTAATTTTTAACTCGGTGATTGAAGTGCCGGAGGGAACCCGGGGCACTCAGCATTCAGCGGGCGCCCCATTGCAGGCTGGAGAGCGATTCCGTCTGGATTCATGAAACATTTCACGTGCGAGCTCTGCTTCCCGGCGGATCTCGTAGGCACTTGATACCAAAGATATCTTGGTCGCCCGAGTAATGACTAATCATGCCGATAAATTATGCAATTTTCCCAGCTTTACAGTGAAAAAAGCTCGGGCAGTTATTTTTGTAGAAAATTACTCATCCATCACAGAGTTCTAAATTTTAATAGGTTTTTCCTGGACATCTCAGTTGCTACTAGTCATTCAGGTTATATTTAATACATCTGAACAAGTGAAATTTTACTATAGTCAGATGTGTATCGCCTTAGGTTTACGGAGGAATCTTAAATGGCCGAAAAGAAACATACATTCCCAGTTAAATGCATAAATTTTAACTTCATCTACAAATAGTCTTAGTCCTGGCACTTTCTTGCTGGAAACGTAAGTTTTTTTAAATTGCTTGCAAAATCCATTGGTATGCTTGTTGTTCGTTTGGTGGAGATATTCTTATGCCTACATGAAAATATAGAAAAAAATATAGAAAACAGTAATGTGACGATAAGGATAAATATGTTTAAAAGACCTAGGCATATATGAAGATATAACACGGTTATCAGCCATATCCACCCGCCGTAAAAACCATTAAATGTATGTAGACATAAATAACATAATCAAATAATGAAACAGATCGTCCAAACAAGGGAATTCTAACATTCTGGGTGGTGTCTGTTTGTTCTATATCGTGTCTCCCTACCACTTACGTGCAACGACGTTCTGAGCGTGTTTTTTAGGGAATTGACTAGTTTCAACCTGGGACTTGTTGCTGGTAAGGAGACGCCAGACCACACATGACATATAGAATTCAGAAGAATTCAGTGAGACTAGCGATGATATAACCAAATACTTAATGATTTCAGCGTCAGTTCCACTGCACTACCTGTAAAAGAATCCTAATACTAACTAAATTTAGTGGAAGGGGTCCAAGACATTCCTATTTTTTAGTTAGCTGGTAAAATAACGTCGAAAAAGCAGCTGAGTTTACCACTGGAAATTTTATTCTGCTCACAAAACATTGATTACAAATTGCACTATTGATAAAAGGAAGTGTTTTAATACAGGATGGTAAAAACCAACTGCGTTGAACAAAAATGTGGACGAATATTCCCTGAATGGGTTTCCAAGTTCTACAATGGATCGAAGGATGACCTATGCCATATCACATCTATAATATAGGTTTAAATTAAGTTTCACAAAAGAGAGAACTATCAAAATGGTCTACAGTGACCCTCAATTATCTTTAATAACTTATCTAACTTGTCGTAAATTACAGTGGCTGATGTGGCTTCTCAATAATTATATAACAGAAGAATCATCGCGTTTCAGATTTTCACTTCAAGTGGCAAATGTGAACACCATGAGCTTTAATTGACGATCGATACTAGTATTACGCAAAAAGGTGGTGTAACAGATGAGACTTCTCCAGATCTGAGTGAAGCTTCATGAGCTGTTATGCGGCATCGCGTGCATTCATTACCTTGTCGGTGTTCGTCAGGGAGCGGCGGCCGGAGCAGCAGCCATCCAGTTCGCCGTCTCGGAACTAACTAACTTCTTCTATCTTCTCCTTACTACCATTTACCAAAGTTGGTTTAAAAAAAACTATCAGGCTGTGTTTTCATCTGACCAATCAGGGTCTCAATGTTAACTTTAAGCTCTGCCTACAAAAATTCTGTCTATCCAATGAGAAACGTTATACTTTTCATGGTGGGACAATGTTTTTAAAGTTTGCAACGTAACAGAGACGCGAAAAAGTCTCAAGCTAAAACTTGAAGTTGGCATTGTCCTAGTGGTGTGCTAGCGACATGTGTGTCCAGTCCGTCCCTTATCGTAGGGCCTTCTAGCTTAACACGGGTCTGCTCTCGGCTTCTGTTCTCGTTTCTCCGCTCGGAACTGCGTCTGTCTGATGGTGGGAAGGTATGACATGCATTCAGGCATTCTTGTGTTAGTCTCTGGTATTCCATTTGCTCACTCGTTACTCGAATTAGTTTGGTTAATTTAATGTCTCGATTTATTCGGAGCTATGTGACTTACTACTGGATTTGCTTATCATGTCAGGGTTTTCATGGAAGGTGTTGGATTCATTAATTTTAATATTATCACAAAATTGAAAGTAGACATAATTGAAAGCACCACTACATGAATAAAAGTTGCTTGTGACGATGTCATACTTAATAAATTTCAGCAAGTGGATGTGCACTAAATGTTAAGGTGTATATTCCCAAATTCAAGTCGCTATAAACGTAATAATGGAAAAACTACAGAAGCACTTAAATCCTAAGTTATAATTATAAAAGTACAAGGAAGTAACCATTAAAGCAAAGGAAATGTAATATCCGATAGTGATGAGACCCAAAAAACTGATTTTTTGCACATATTGACATATTTTAAATAAAGTAGTAGCCTGTAAATAAATTTCAGTGTGAAACAACGAAAGAAACTGCAACCACAGTTTTTTGTTTACAGATGAGAGAGATAAAAGTGAAGTAAAAATGATGAACCTGTCTATTCCACTGTTTTGGCTGCAGACTAAATTTCAAAACGTGTGCGACCTCTTGGACTGATCGTTAGCAATGTGTCATGTCCTAATAAGGAAGTTAAATGAGAATACAATCAAAGATTGAGAGCAACATATATTTATAATACAAGTTATAATGTTAAAAAAAATATGAATTTGCGAGGGATATTGAAATGTAGCGATCAAAGCAGGAGTGACCGTGGCTTCTTTAGTTATAGTAAATCTGTATACTAACAGCCCAGTAAGCAAAAGTTTGGAAATTATAAGAAACTAGTTAACAGAGAAGAAGATTTGGCAAGGTAAAATAATATAAGTCATGAAAAATTTATATTTTTAAATTTAAAGGGAAGATTTTCTTATTAGAAGAACAGAATGGCAACAGTTTAATGACACTTTATCTGAGATTTTCGTAATCAAAATTCTGGAAAATAATTTTTTTCAACAAAATCCAGATGATGCAAAAAATTAATGTATTGCAGTTATTAGATATAATACAGCATACAATTGTGCAATATACTGGGATGAAAACGAAATCCGTGAAGTAGCTGAAAGATTGCAATTCATGAAAAAATTAAGTTCACAGTACAACTGGAAGAAGAGGCAAGTATAAGCCTTTTAGACATCAGATGAACTAAGAATGCTGGAAGGCGCAAGATTAGCATATTTAGGAATCCAACAACCAGTTGTACTATAAAAAATGCGAAAGCTCTCACCTTAAAAGATATATATTGGCTTATTTTAGAACCCTGATCAACAGGATGTCAAAACTGCCACTGTACAGCAACGACAAATAAGTAGCCTGTGGGCATGGCTGTAATGACCATGATGTATCGAACTTTTACGATAAGATAAGGTCAAAAATGCATTACGAGAAGAAGACAGTAGGTGCAGTCAACAACGATGTTTTTACTGTGTTATACAGTGGTACACTTTCTGGTAGAACTGTACAGACGAAGCTACAATTGGCTCCAGAATACACCAAAAAGGTGGCACAAACTGGAAAAAGTATTTGGAATCCGGAGAGTGCAAGATCACCTGCGAAAATGTGAAATGTTTGATATTGGTCAGACAATGAGGATTTTCAAGACTCGATTCAAAGAACACAAGTACAGCCTAAGAGCGCAAATGGTACTCATTTAGATACGGAAAAGCATGAAATACGAAATGTCACATCAGGGAATCGAAAGGACAATATTATTGAACCTATTGGAAGAAATGGAGATCTATTTCCCTTGAAAGTGGGAACCGGAGTTACTGCTCAATGAACAAAATGAGTTTAAATTGAACACCCACTTTGGCGTATTCAAAGAGCTAACTAGGACTGAACAGCGTAAGCCATCATAGCAGCTAGGCAGGCGGCTCTGCACGCGAGGTGTAAGCGGTACGTGGACTCTGGATCTCCCTTATCGACTATCGGGGCATTTATTCAGTAATTATTGTTTCACTGACCATCACCACGTAAGTTTAAGTTTTATTCGCCTTGCCATCCTGAAAGGTTTTCTCTAGGTAGATTTACTGTATATTACCCTTCACATGATTTGTTTTTTCACACAAGTGGTGTCATTTATGCTGTTTATAGATTATTTCAACACACTGTATTTCATTGTTAGACTCACAGTTTGCTGTATGAAATTATATCAGTTAATTACCTAGCATATTCTATTTTAAAGTACTGAATTTATGAGTGTGTGTGTTGTGTATTGAACCAGGGACCTAGCAACGATGGAGAGGCTTCGCCCCGTCGTAGTCTCCGTGGTCCACAACCCCACAACAGGCCACAGAAGTCCACCCACACTGCACACTGAACCCAGGACTATTGTGCGGTTCTGCCCGCAATGGACCTTCCCCTCCCCCCTCCCTCTGCACATCCCTCCCCCTCCCCGGGAACGCCACGACCCCAAATGTATGCGTTGTAGAGTAATTATGGTGTATTTGTATGTGGAGACAGTGTTAGCGCAGCAATAGCCGACACAGTGTAACTGAGGCGGGTTAAGTGGAACCAGTCCGCATTTGCCGAGGCAGATGGAAAACCGCCTGGAAACCATCCACAGGCTGGCCAGCACCCCACCTCGACACTCCTTCCGCTCGGGTGGCAGTACGTTCGACCGCGCTGGGCGGGGTTTAATTTATGATACTGCCATTCATACACCACAGCACCAGTGCCCTGTCTAGGCACAATTACGTTCGCGTAAGTATGTATGCTGCCAGATCAGAACCAGCACTTACTGTGTAAGTAGGCTGTTCAGGATCTTATATTGGTAACGCCGCCGCCACGTAGCGCTCAGTATGAAAATCACTGGCTGTGCTGTGTGCTGTCTGTGGCTGGTTTGCATTGTTGTCTGCCATTGTAGTGTTGGGCAGTTGGCAGTTGGCTGTTAACAGAACGTAGCGTTGCGCAGTTGGAGGTGAGCCGCCAGCAGTGGATGATGTGGGGAGAGAGATGGCGAAGTTTTGAAATTTGTAAGACTGGATATCATAAACTGCTATATACATTATGACTTTTGAACACTAGTAAGGTAAATACATTGTTCTCCATCAAAATCTTTCATTTGCTAACTATGCCAATCAGTAGTTAGTGCCTTCAGTAGTTCGAATCTTTTATTGAGCTGGCTGTAGTGGCGCTCGCTGTATTGCAGTAGTTCGAGTAACCAAGATTTTTGTGAGGAAAGTGATTTGTGATACGTACAGGTTAATTTAGTCAGGGCCATTCTCTTGTAGGGATTACTAAAAGTCAGATTGCGTTGCGCTAAAAAATATTGTGTGTCAGTTTAAGCACAGTCTTGTATAATTTTTCTAAGGGGACGTTTCATAACTGTGTACCCGTGTCTACAGATTATTCGACATCAGGGTGTCTGAATAATCTTAATAAAATGTATGGCTACCATACACGACTGCTAACCACGTTACCTTTTTATGTACTTCTAGGTTTTCTGTGTATTTAGACTTGTTGTCAAATTACATTATTCTCCCTTATTTTCTATTTCTGTTTGTGATGGATACGATGGCAGTATTCCAAACCGGTAATATGAGTTGTACAACATATGTTGTCAAGAAGGATGTTTGTAAATGTAGTGATTGTTTAATCTACTTATTTCCATCATGTTTGTATATTTTAAATGTTGAGAAAACGTTGAATGCCTGGTCGTAGTGCATCTAAAATATTCCTCATTTGTTTGTCCAAAAGGCAATGTACGTATCAATACCAGCAGAAATTTTAGGGCAGTATATAAGAAAACCTATCTGTTCTTCGATGCACAACACTAGGTGATCCATGTCACACCAATATATATATATATATATATATATATATATATATATATATATATATATATAACCATGACTGACATTAAGAACTTGATAAACGGGAAAATAAACATTTAGTTAGCAAGCACAGCCAAGAACATGAAATAGATAAAACATACATACACACACACACACACACAGACACAATATAACCTTTGGCTATAGACAATACACAATAATTCTGCTACCGACAACATTATGCAAAACCAATATAAAAATATAACTGGAAGGTGTATCTGCAGTTTGTCTTTGTGTTGACAAGACATCTTTGTGGGGAACAGACAAGAATAGATTCCGTTGAAGGGTAGTATGCACATGTGTGAGGGATACCAACAGATTGTTTAAGTAAATATGTAAAACACAGGTATCGACCAAGAAATGGTTGTACTGTAGCTATTAGTAGCTTAAAACAGCATGTAGACTACAGGCACTGCTCTTAAGATATAATGCGTATGTATTTCGTGCCGTTGAAGACGGCTCCGCAAAACTGAGGCGAAACCATACGAAAATTTCATCCATCGACTTAACTGTAATCGTACATAATTCAATAATATCAACTATTTTCCGTTGCGTTCGCACCTTTTTCGCTCGTATAACAGTTTGTGTCTCCAGGATGGGAGCAGACGAAAAGTTGCGGTGCGCCATCGCGGTTTCTCTGTTTGCTTTTGCTTATTACGTACTATAATATAGGTAAAATTTTATTACAGAATGTATTTGTTGTGCAGTGTTTTTTTACTGATGTCTGTATGGAAATCATTGTTGTAGATACACAGTGAATGAGAATGGTTCATATGACTCTCAGCACTATGGGACTTAACACGTGAGGTCATCAGTCCGCTAGACTGAGATCTACTTAAACCTAACTAACCTAAGGACATTACACACATCCATGGGCGAGGCAGGATTCGAACCTGCGACCGTAGCTGTCGCGCGGTTCCGGACTGAAGCGCCTAGAACCGTTCGGCCGCAGCGGCCGGCCACAGTGAATAATCTGGAATGACTTTACGGGTGAAATTACCTTCTCCTTGCCAAGTAGCAAGGTGGCCTCCAAGAGTAGCAAATGAGAAGCACCTGGCCGTCACAGTAGCGACCGACGGTTTCGATAAAAAATGCACTTATTGTTATAAAGGACTGAAAACGCTATTCTCTTTGTTCGTTAAATGGCCAACTAGTGGATTCCACATTGAATTCAAATAGTGCCTTTTATTGCATTTTCACCGCTGTATCAGGATTATTGTCTATGGGTATTATCCTATATTAACCAGATTAGAAGAATAACGATGCCGCAGTGCAAGTCAGATGTAAATGGGAGCAGACGAAGACTCAGATATTCGATTTGAATACAACTGATGTTCGTGATGTCGCTTTTGATTGATGATATTCACGGCTGTCAGAGATGCGTGGATAGTTTTGGGAGTGCAGGTGTAGATAATGTTGGGCTTGGGTTAATTTTATTTTATATCAGATGTATGAATGTGGAACTCAGATGACTGATAGTGGAGGAGGCGATATTAAATTTCAAGTTAAGTTTTATGGTATCGTAGCACAGTGGTACATAATTCCAATTGTTTAAAAAGGGAGATCTGCTCGGGGTGCTGTAAGGTTACTGAGTACGTCCGTTTTGTGATTTGGGTTATTATTGCTGCGGATAGACTCACTGCGTACGAGCTGAGGTCTCAGTAGCAATGCAGATACTTTATGCAGTGTCCTTTCCCTAATTTGCAGAATTTTGAGTGGTGACTCAGAGCAATTAAAAGCTATTTTCTACGAGTTCTTTGACAGATGGCACTCTTGAGAGGCTTTATGATAATTGACTTTTAATCGATCAGAAGAGTATTTTTTGAATCTTTATTCAACATTATTAGGAGTGTCTTTTCTTAAGCAGTAACAGGTTATAAAGAGGCTAGTAGCGAACGCCTGAAGAGGGGAAATAACCTTCGCTGCTGTAATTAATTTTAGTGAGAAAAAGTCGGTGGCACTAGATTTTAATTTTTGGCTGGGCGAGTTCTGTGAGTAGGTTTGGAGATGAAAAGGTTTTCGACGCTCTCATAATGCTGCTGTTTCTGTAAGCTGCACCCTAAAGAGGAAAAGGAAATCAATAAACAGCTGAAAAGGAAGAGAAAAAAACGAAAAAAAATTGAAAGCCAAAATAAAATTTGAGTTTTTTTGCATTTATTTCTATATTAAAGGAGAACTGACGATTTTATGGTGGATAAATACCTAACAAATCCAGTCCCAGAATGTTCCAAAATTAGTGGTGTTGCTGTGAGAGGAAGAAAATAGTAACAGATCACATTTTACTAACTAATTTGAATTTTAAAATAGAAAGTATTGATACGTTTACCCCACCTGAGTACGAAGTGACACATTCGCTAAGTTTCGTAGTATCTCAGAATCAAGTACAGCGAAATAGCTATAACTCCTGTTGCCAGGAATTTGTCGAATAATAAAAGACATGCATGTGATGTACCAACGCTATTTAAATATCGGAAAAGTAGAACCATAAACTTGAAACTTATAGTAAAGAAAATTTTACTTATGATCTTCACTTAGTTACGTAAATATGCTCTAATTATTTCGACAGTGAGTTCATATAATCCGACTGCGTTTTACATGGGCTTAAGTCTGACAAATTTAGAAAGTTGTCAAGTGAGTTACAGTCTGTTTGTCCTTGGCAGTTAATCCCTTTAAGACAGAAAAAAGAAAAAATATGTAGAAAAATAAAGGCAGTAACTCTTGCAGTAGTAACAAGCATATCTAGCGCTTAATTATCTGGTTGTGTTTACACATTCTTAATACAATTATAATCCTTATATTATCACTCACGCTGTATTCGTAATTGTGTAATGCTCTGAGAAATCTGTGTTAGCTGACTTTTTTTTTACTCGTGAACACCGAATTTCGGAGTATATTGAGCTATCCCATACGAAGCCAGTACAATGGCGCAAAAACCAGCGTATTGTCTAGAAAAAAACTGAACAAAAATTAAATTGCCTCAGCCCTAACAAGAATAGCGCTTACAACTCGCAAATTTTTATGAACACTGTTGAACAGAGTGTCTGATTTGGTAAGTGAATTAGAAATCATTCTGAGCTAGACACATTGCCGGAGATTTTAATAATTCTGTAAGTGTTCATATCACGAAACCTTGATTGGTTACAAAATACTGCATCATTTCTCACAATTCGTGTCATTTTATTTCTATTTATGAATTTATTAATTATCAACAATGATTTTTTTGCGTTAAGTGGCATTCCATATGCTTGTTAGAATAAATGAGTGGATTTGAAAGTCTTCGCATCACTTGTTCCTCGTTCATTATTCTGGTGTATCATCAGGCAAAAAACAGAGGAACTGGATAGTTATATGTAGCTTTGTTTACTTTCAATACTGAATTTCAAAAGGAAGAAATGATGTGTAAAATTATTAAGAGCCACGTGATGGCACTTGAGTATACAGAGAGATTGTGCATGAACACTTGAAGCTTTAACGCAGAAAAATCGCTACACACTTAAAGAGTTAATACGATATGGCTACATGGCTGCGTCTATTTAGGAGAGGTACCAGAATATACATCACAAATATTTCATACCTGCTATCAGTATCTGGTGATCACTTCCTTTCAGAGGTACGAGTCGCAATTACAAAATATCCCACCTGTAAAAGAAGAAGAATAATCAATATCAGTTGATAGTATTAATTAAATTTCGTTCACATAAGGAAATAAATGTTTTCAGTTTGAACATGAATATGTATGCATTTATATAAAGATAAGTAAAATCCCTGAGAACTATTCAATTTAACAGATAATTGTACCATAATATACGAGATCATTAATGATGTAAAAGCGTTGTTGCTACGAAAAACAAAAGAAACTTTTACATATGTTTTAAACTTTTACATATGTTTTCTGATTTGTTTCATCTCAGTGATAATTCAGCCAGTGTTTTGCCAGTTATATCCAAGGGTCTACATGTTCATTTTGCTCTTTGATGATACAACCCTTATGCATTAGTACCAATAAATACTTTAATATCAGAAGGGACGTGATTTCTGTGGTTGGTGTAGGAATGTCGGTGTTTGCTGGGGAGGGGAATCGCTACAGGTTGTCGCGGCAAAAATTCAAAGAACTCAAAGCAGGAGACAGACGAGTGACACTGTTAGAGGCGTGTGATGTACACAGCAACATCAAGTGAAGTTGAACACCGCAGTTACCGGAAAGAGAGTCCAAATCGGCCGTATTATAGTATTATAGTATTTGAGGGTTGTAGCATCGCGCCTTAGTACCTGAATAGTGCAAATTCGCGTAGTCGTCTGTCTTCTGTTTTTGTTGTGAACGTCCAGTGTCGGTTGGTCACAGTCAGTGTGCTCCCTGCCGCCGTTGGATAAGCAGCTGCAGCAGCAAGTCGTATAACCCTAGCTTACTTATTTGTTAGATAGTTTAATTAATTTCTTTGCGTGTTTTTGGGTACTTGAATTGTTTAATTCATATATTTAGGGCGTATTATAGTATTGGTCAGTTGTAGCATCGCGCTTTAGTGTTTACTTCGTAGATTCTTATTTAAATTGCGTGTGAGTTTTGTATAGGAGGTGCAATTTCGAGCTTTAGTTACTGTAATCGTAAATTCAGCAGATTGTAGCGCAGTCGTTAGGCATTTGTACAGGTTAGTTGATACATTCTTTTCGTGTTCCGCTTGCGTTATCTAGGCACGGACTCTTGTTTCGGTAACTGTTGTTAAACATCGATTAGAATGGACAGGGAGTGCGATTGCTGTGTTCGGATGAGGGCTGACTTGGCATCCCTTCGCTCACAGCTGCAATCGGCGCTGACTTCGGTCGCGCAGCTTGAGGCTGTTGCCAATGGGCACCACTGTGGGGAGCTGGACTCGGGTATCACGGGGATGTCAACCTCGTCCCGTCTGTCCCCAGATCGGTCTGCCGCTGTGGTTGCCCCGGTTGCTGCCCGCAGTGGGGCTGAGCCCTCGCCTGTGGTTGATTGGGAGGTCGTTCCAAGGCGTGGCAGGCAGCGAAAGGCGTCCCCGGAGGCTGATCAGAAAGCCTCCCCGGTGCATCTGACAAACCGGTTTCAGGCACTGTCTCTGGTTGAGCCAGATGCAGCTGCCTGTCCTGTTTCAGAGGATCATTCTCAGCCTTCAAGGTCCGGGCAATCGCAGAGGGTGGGCTTACTGGTAGTTGGGAGCTCCAATGTTAGGCGCGTAATGGGGCCCCTTAGGGATACGGCGGCTAAGGAGGGGAAGAAATCCAGTGTGCACTCCGTGTGCATTCCGGGAGGAGTCATTCCTGATGTGGAAAGGGTCCTTCCGGATGCCATGAAGAGCACAGGGTGCAGCCAGCTGCAGGTGGTGGCACATGTCGGCACTAATGACGTGTGTCGCTTTGGATCTGAGGAAATTCTCTCTGGATTCCAGCGGCTATCTGATTTGGTTAAGGCTGCCGGTCTTGCTTACGAGATGAAGGCAGAGCTCACCATCTGCAGCATCGTTGACAGAACCGACTGCGGACCTTTGGTGCAGAGCCGGGTGGAGGGTCTGAATCAGAGGCTCAGACGGTTTTGCGACCGTATTGGCTGCAGATTCCTTGACTTGCGCCATAGGGTGGTGGGGTTTCGGGTTCCGCTGAATAGGTCAGGAGTTCACTACACTCAGCTGGCGGCTACACGGGTAGCGGAGGCTGTGTGGCATGGACTGGGCGGTTTTTTAGGTTAGAAGGCCTCGGGAAAGTGCGGGATGGGCTGCAATGTCAAAGGGTGCTGGGCAATTACAGGACGTGCTTGGATCAAGGAACAGTCGGAATTATAGTTGTAAATTGTTGTAGTTGCGCTGGAAAAGTCCCTGAGCTTCAAGCGCTAATAGAAAGCACAGAAGCTGATATCGTTATAGGTACAGAAAGCTGGCTAAAGCCTAAAATAAGTTCTGCAGAAATTTTTACGAAGTCTCAGACGGTGTTCAGGAAAGATAGATTAGGCAGAATTGGTGGTGGAGTGTTTGTGTCTGTCAGTAGTGGTTTATCTTGTAGTGAAGTCGAAGTAGATACTCTGTGCGAATTGGTGTGGGTGGAGGTTATACTTAACAGCCGAATTAAGTTAATAATTGGCTCCTTCTACCGACCCCCAGACTCCGATGATACAGCTGCGGAACAGTTCAGAGAAAGTTTGAGTCTCGTAACAAATAAATACCCCACTCATACGGTTATATTTGGTGGGGACTTCAACCTACCCTCGGTATGTTGGCAAAAATACTTGTTCAAAACCGGTGGTAGGCAGAAAACGTCTTCCGAGATTGTCCTAAATGCATTCTCCGAAAATTATTTCGAGCAGTTAGTCCACGAACCCACGCGAATTGTAAATGGTTGCGAAAACACACTTGACCTCTTGGCCACAAACAATCCAGAGAAGATAGAGAGCATCATGACTGATACAGGGATTAGTGATCACAAGGTCATTGTAGCTAGGCTCAAAACCATTTCTTCCAAATCCATCAGAAACAAACGCAAAATAATTTTATTCAAAAAAGCGGATAAAGTGCCACTAGAAGCCTTCCTAAAAGACAATTTCCATTCCTTCCGAACTGACTATGCGAATGTAGACGAGATGTGGCTCAAATTCAAAGATATAGTAGCAACAGCAATTGAGAGATTCATACCTCATAAATTGGTAAGAGATGGAACGGATCCCCCGTGGTACACAAAAAAGGTCCGAACGCTGTTGCAGAGGCAACGGAAAAAGCATGCGAAGTTCAGAAGAACGCGAAATCCCGAAGATGGGCTAAAATTTACAGACGCGCGAAATTTGGCACGTACTTCGATGCGAGATGCCTTTAATAGGTTCCACAACGAAACATTGTCTCGAAATTTGGTAGAAAATCCGAAGAAATTCTGGTCGTATGTAAAGTACACAAGCGGCAAGACGCAGTCAATACCTTCGCTGCGCAGTGCCGATGGTACTGTTATCGACGACTGTGCCGCTAAAGCGGAGTTATTGAACGCAGTTTTCCGAAATTCCTTCACCAGGGAAGACGAATGGAATATTCCAGAATTTGAAACACGAACATCTGCTAGCATGAATTTCTTAGAAGTAGATACCTTAGGGGTTGCGAAGCAACTCAAATCGCTTGATACGGGCAAGTCTTCAGGTCCAGATTGTATACCGATTAGATTCCTTTCAGATTACGCTGATACTATAGCTCCCTACTTAGCACTCATATACAACCGCTCGCTCAGCGATAGATCTGTACCTACAGATTGGAAAATTGCGCAGGTCGCACCAGTGTTCAAGAAGGGTAGTAGGAGTAATCCATTTAACTACAGACCTATATAATTGACGTCGGTTTGCAGTAGGGTTTTGGAGCATATACTGTATTCAAACATTATGAATCACCTCGAAGGGAACGATCTATTGACACGTAATCAGCATGGCTTCAGAAAACATCGCTCTTGTGCAACGCAGCTAGCTCTTTATTCGCACGAAGTAATGGCCGCTATCGACAGGGGATCTCAAGTTGATTCCGTATTTCTAGATTTCCGGAAAGCTTTTGACACCGTTCCTCACAAGCGACTTCTAATCAAGCTGCGGAGCTATGGGGTATCGTCTCAGTTGTGCGACTGGATTCGTGATTTCCTGTCAGGAAGGTCGCAGTTCGTAGTAATAGACGGCAAATCATCGAGTAAAACTGAAGTGATATCAGGTGTTCCCCAGGGAAGCGTCCTGGGACCTCTACTGTTCCTGATCTATATAAATGACCTGGGTGACAATCTGAGCAGTTCTCTTAGACTGTTCGCAGATGATGCTGTAATTTACCGTCTAGTAAGGTCATCCGAAGACCAGTATCAGCTGCAAAGCGATTTAGAAAAGATTGCTGTATGGTGTGTCAGGTGGCAGTTGACGCTAAATAACGAAAAGTGTGAGATGATCCACATGAGTTCCAAAAGAAATCCGTTGGAATTCGATTACTCGATAAATAGTACAATTCTCAAGGCTGTCAATTCAACTAAGTACCTGGGTGTTAAAATTACGAACAACTTCAGTTGGAAGGACCACATAGATAATATTGTCGGGAAGGTGAGCCAAAGGTTGCGTTTCATTGGCAGGACACTTAGAAGATGCAACAAGTGCACTAAAGAGACAGCTTACACTACACTCGTTCGTCCTCTGTTAGAATATTGCTGCGCGGTGTGGGATCCTTACCAGGTGGGATTGACGGAGGACATCGAAAGGGTGCAAAAAAGGGCAGCTCGTTTTGTATTATCGCATTATAGGGGAGAGAGTGTGGCAGATATGATACACGAGTTGGGATGGAAGTCATTACAGCATAGACGTTTTTCGTCGCGGCGAGACCTTTTTACGAAATTTCAGTCACCAACTTTCTCTTCCGAATGCGAAAATATTTTGTTGAACCCAACCTACATAGGTAGGAATGATCATCAAAATAAAAGAAGAGAAATCAGAGCTCGAACAGAAAGGTTTAGGTGTTCGTTTTTCCCGCTCGCTGTTCGGGAGTGCAATAGTAGAGAGATAGATTGTGGTTCGATGAACCCTCTGCCAAGCACTTAAATGTGAATTGCAGAGTAGTCATGTAGATGAGTGAAGCCGCGAACTGTCACACATCAGTTTATGCCTATGAGAATTAATTACAGGACTCTAAAGGCGAATGCTCACTTTTGATCTACCAGCGATTGACTGGCATGATTGATTAAAGAATTTTGTACGATCATCATTAGGAAAACTGTATTAAGAATTGTCTGTGTGGCGAAAATGCTGTCCAATGATTGGTTTATTCTTACAAAATGGTAATTTAACCAGACGCGTTCTGAGCTGTTGTGCACATTCTTGCCTCTGGCAATGTTGAATTGAACAACCGAATTGTTCGCCGTCATTAGTAACTGACAGTTTCCTCTATAAGCATTGATCAGAATAATACTGTAGCTGTTGTTATGTGATTTAGTTGTTAGATATTCAGAGTTTCATGTGGTTGCACTAGCAGATACATATTGAATGTTCTTTATGAATGTCTGTATCTTACTGAAGAATAGCTGGATACATATTCTGGAAATGAAGTAGTGAACTCTCTATTTAGTCCCAGAGACAAAATCACAAAACCGGACCGTTCTCATCACGCTGGCTACAAGAAAGTTACATGTCAGTGTCGGAGCCAATTTGCAACAAGAATTCTTAAGATCTGCCGGATGCAATCGTCAACATTCGTTTTTGATCCTAGAATATATAGTCAGATTAGGAGCTTTTGATAACTAAGGCTGTTGAGACGCAAGGCGGACTACAAGTGAGGGGAATGCCATGTTCTGATACCTTTATAAAATGTCGCAGAAGTCATGTATTAGAGCGATCGACGCCGCATCTGTATGTACTGGAAGAGCTGACAGTATTTGGTAAGAAGATGTGCCAGCAGCGACAGCAACGCTTCAATCCCGAAAGTCAAAGTGCGTCAGCAAGCCACTGGTGAATACTGAAGATCACGAGAAAGCCACTGTTGTACTTTCAGTATTCTGGAAAGGCTGATGTGCCTGGCCGTCTTTGACTGAAGCTACGTTGAAATGTGTTTATTATTGAGCTAAAAGTCAGCCAGGGACTCCAGAGGCGCGGCGCTTGTATTGATTTACGAACAATATCCGTCACTTGACTTAAAGCAGTCTGTGACTTTGTGATTTGTAGTGTGATACCTATTGAAGTAATATCACCCTGCAGTGAATGTTGAAGTCTAACTTTGAATGGTTTATTTAATTCAGGGTAGAGAGATAATTATGAAAAAGTGCAACATAGTTATTCTCGGTAACCCATATAAACTCTGTGACTTGTAAAAACTGTTTAATCGCTCTCATTGTCCTAAATTCATCAAAATACGAAGTCAGATAAGCCTTTTCGTCAGTTCTAACATGGTACAGAAAATAGTACATTCACTGGATATATATCGATTTAGTGCTCCTTTGGCGGTGTCCGCACCTGGTTAGAACATTATGGTTCCTGTTAGGTCAAGATCGAGATGATGTGAAGTTGGCACATCAACGTAAGAACATATTTTTGCACATACCTGCCGATATTCAAGTGGTCAGAGTTGAGTCCCCTACGAAAATTCGTATCAGACGGTTACGATGTTAAGTCAACGGAGACAGCTCTGAAGCATAAAAGAGCTAAGGGAACGGAACAACGAAAAGTCCTCGTTTAACCACACATAAATGGCTTGACCGATAGCATCAGAAAGATCCTGCAACCATAAGGTCTGATTCACCTCCAAGCAACAATGAAGTAAACGATGTGTTAAGCCTTTGCCATGTTCTTGTCTTTGTGAAGCTTCCACGAACAAGGAAGCATACAAATTAGCTTATACATTTAAGAACTTCATGAGTTCAGATTTGGTGTACATATCACCTATATGTACGACTAACCAAAACAAAATAAAAGGATTATTCAGCGCAGAAAGAAGAACCCTAAGAATAGCTACAAAATACAGCACACATAACCAAAGCAGTGCCACATATGAAATGTCGATTGAAAACCTTTAAAATACTAACTGTTCGAACGTTCCAGTAAAATGAGATTAGGCAGGCTAGGTAGAGCATACTGATGACGGAACTACTTAAGGATAAAATCATAAATTTCAGTTTCCCAAGATTTCTCTACAGTTAGCCACCACATAGCATATCCCAACGCTTAAATAAAACAGATTAAGAACAGAACAAAATTGCGCCTTTTTAGCTTGCGTTATCTGGCAACTTCTGTCGGAACGAACTTCTCGGGTCGAACGTGGCGGTGCCCGCTGGAGAACGGGTATTTAAGGTATAACACTGGCAGTTAAGGGATGGACACATCCAGTCATTAAGTGAAAACCATGGTACGACCACCACTAAAACTACTTGTGTAGCTGTGTCATCTCTTCTGGTGACGCTGTACCGCTGACAGTCGCCTGGGCGCGTTGTAGGGACCTTCTAAAAAAATTAAAATTAAAAAAAACTTGTGCTGCGGCCAGGACTCGAGCCCGGGTCATCTTGCTTGTTTTTTTTTTTTTTAAATAATCTTTATTGTACAAACTGAGAGTACATATATATACCTCCGGTGTCCGCGGATTGTCGATGGCGGCAGTGGGCCAGTGGCCGTGCCGCAAGGGCAGAGTTTGTTTTGTGTGTGTGTGTGTGTGTGTGTGTGAGTGTGTGTTTGTGTATGTATGTGTGAGTGAGTGAGTGAGTATTGTCAGCCGCCCGACCTTCCTGTGGTCTGTGTTCTGTAATATTGTGCTGGGCAGAGCTTCCTAAGAAAGCCGATACCGGAGCGACTTCACTGAAGAACAAGGGACTGTAGTGGGGAGCAATTTCTTGGGTCAGTTTCGCCACTCTTCTTGTGTGATATTGAAGTTTCGTAGAAGTTGTCCGTTAACTATTGACTGCTGCACACCCCTTCTGCCTCATTCCGACAACGTTATGTACTGGCGATAAGAGTCGATATCATATGGTTTGTTATTGTTTTTATTATTGGTAAAATACCTGGAAGCATATATCACCTTCACTGGTATTCAGTTGCAGTTCTGAAAGACCGATTAGTTTACCGAGTTCGCTTCGTTGTGTTATTTGTTGAAGGAACATATTTCATTTTAATACTTTGTCGTGTACTATGTAAGTTATTACAAGATTCTGTGTTTAAGGCCCAGGTGGTTCTATAACTGTGATGCTTGATGTTTAATGAAACCTACTGAGCCGTTGCTGGCAAATTAGCCTAAATACTGTTCTCAACAAATACGGCTCGTATTAGCACATGAATGGCCCATATCAAGAAGATATGGTAAAATTATTGCATGATTGTTCATGGGTCTTAACGCTGCTATTGTTGTCAAACGTAAGCAAATTAATTAAGGTAACCATAGCGTAAAAAGAGAAAAAAATTCTGACACACTAATGAAACTACCAAGTCACGTTCTGGCCAGATCATAAATTTCAAGTTCCATTTATCAAGTATCTTCAGAACTGCTTGAAGTCTCTCATTGGACAATTGATCACATACATTGTCTTGTGTCTTACTAAAGCTGCCTTAGAATATAAGAGTGAATATTTAATAGTTTCGGTTATGCTACAGTCAATGTCATATATGTTTTGTACACTAACTTGGTCGGTGGGCCGTGATTAGAAATATTGTCTTAACGGGTAGTGTCAGTAACTAAGTTGTAACGGCGTAACGTTTTTTTCGTACTACAATCCTTGAATTACACAGGGAAATAAAGTTGAAAAGCTGTTTTTAACTATGATCTTCTTTGGATGGGGCCATTTCAAAAAAAGATTGTAACTATGTGTGAAGCGGTAATGGCACCATCAGTAATCAAGACACTTTTAGGCCTGAAGATGGCTCGATTATTACCAGAAACTAATAATCAGTCTAAATAAAGATTTCGTGTTTGCTCTTGACTTCCATAGGGCTTCAATACTTGACATTAAAATAATAAAAAAGAAATTATTGTGTCAAAAAGACGGTTAACATAAGGAAAATGAATGTTTGGAGAGTTGTTAGAATAAAATTTGGGACGTTGCTGTTTTCGGTCAGAACAAAACTATTGCCTTCTTTCGATGGAAATTTGTAATTGTTTATTACATTCAGTTACTGGAATAATGTGTTACGTTTCACTTTCTTTTTATTGCCTGTTCTTTTCTTTATTCTTAAGGTTGTTCTGGTTGGTTCTTTCTACGTTAATTGTCTTTGTGAAAGTTTTCGGTATTGTTTCTTAGATATATCCGCAGAGATATCGCACAAAATATAAAGGGTCTTATCAGAAAATATTCAGAACTGTCTGCCATTAATAAACATTTCTAGCATTTTGACTACAGACTCTTTTTAAGAGTCCACGTAACGTAAGTTTAAAGTTATTCTGGCATCAGCCTCATGTATACAGATTTTTGAGTCACACAGTGTGATTTTAAAGTAAATGTATTTAATTGTGAATATTTCCTAAAAGAATTTATTGCAGGCGAAATGATCTTACGTTTTTAATTCAGTGAGCATAGCGTTTATTAAAGGTTGTGTCGTTTTGTTTACTTAACTATATATTTTCTGAATCTGAACGTATGGCACACTAGAGCTTAAAAATTATTAACATTTATTTAATGAGATTTCTTAAATGTTCATTGGGTTAAGCTTAAAATATATCCCCAACTCGCTCCCTGCCGTTCCAGAAATAGAGTTGCAAACAAAAGTAACTAAAAACATTACCATCTCTTGTAGGAAAAATGAATTAGGAAAACAACAGCCCAATCTACTGTTCACAAAATCATCCCATTAGAGCATTCAGACAACTTTCCCTCACCTGTAAGGTGTATGCGTGAAATATAACATACTTCCTCAAAGCAAAACGAAATGCTTAACTGAATGTTTAAATCTACCAATCTGTTAGAGCTTCCCATATACTTCTAGTACAATGTCATCTATCTGATCGTCCCATTACCACAAATTCATTGTACATTGCGGTAGTCATAATGGCGACACAGATAAGCAACAACTATTCTAAACATTTTATCCTACACCTCGTAGGGCAGAAAGGGGTTGTTACAGACCACTTGTAAAGGACAATTCCTCTCAGTAAAATACCATGTCACATGATGGAGGTGTACTTATTTGATAACCATCTAATTAACGACTAATTTGCATTGAAATACAGAAAACAGTACCACTAATTAGTGTAGTGTTGAAACTGAAGACGAAAAGACAATAAGTTGAAATATTAAATTTAGCATTTAAAAATATTTTGACACCTGGATATAGTATCGTTCTAGTGTTGAGCTGTCCAACAACGTCTGAGAGATACGGACATAAAAACTCACACTGCTAGAAAAAAAACAATATAACTTTTACTGAGGCACCCGTCTGTTACGGAAGCGCTACTATATTTTTCTAGGGATTCCCTGTCGAACCTCCCACACAGCAAACAGTTTCTTGTTTCTGGAAAAGAGCGCTGGTGCTTCCTGTTTAAAAATGGTAAAAAAGCGGATGCACTGAAATATCTGTTGCAGGATCTCAGACGATATCTAAAGGTTAAGGCAAGAAAAGCTTTCCTCGAAAAAAAAAAAACAGAACAATCTAAGAAAAACCAGTAGTGTGGAATACAGTTCAGTCTTTCCACAATGCATTACAGTAACCAAAAGCTCCACATTAACTTTTTTCATTAGTTTTGCACCGGTGGAAGTGCAAAGAGAAAATTACCTAGAATAAAATATATGTATCTTTTTTTAGTAACCGGTGTTCATACTGGTTTGATGATGAATTCGTTTGATAATAAATTACTGTCAAGTGCCAAGCTTTTCATCACAGAGTAGCACTTGCAGCCTACATACTCAATCATTTGCTGGATGTGTTCCAATCTCTATCGTCCTCTACAGTTTTTACAATCTACAGCTCTCTCTGGAAGTTATTCTCTGATGTCGTAACAGATGTACTATCATCCTGTCTCTTCTTCTTGTCAGTGTTTTTCATGTATTCCTTTCCTCGCCGATTCTCCGAAGAACATCCTCATTCCTTACCTTACCAGTACACTTAATTTTCAATATTCGTCTGTAGCACCACCTCTCAGACGCTTCGACTCTCTTTCTTGACGGTTTTCCCCAGTCCATCTTTCGCTACCGTACAATGCTGTGCTCCAAACGAACATTCCCAGAAAATTCTTCATCAGATGAAGGCCTGGTTTTGATTATTAGATACAGCTGGCCAAAAGCACTCCGTCATCAGGCCACAATGACCCATCGGGACCATCCGATATCCGTGTCATCCTCAGCTGAGGAAGCAGATAGAAGGGGCGTGTGGTCAGCACACTGCTCTCACGTTAGTTTTGATGGTTTTGTTTTACCCGGGCCGCTACTAGTCGGTCGAGTAGTTTCTCAGTTGGCATCACGAGGCTGAGTGGACCTGGAAAAAAGCAACAAAGCATGGCGGTCAGGATGTTAACCCATCCAAGTGTCGGCCACGCCCGACAGCGCTTAACTTCGGCGATCTAACGGTGACCGGTGTATCTACTGAGGCCAATGCCATCTCTTGCCAATGTTTGTTTTTGATGTCCTCTTTGCCCCTCCCATGACTGGTTATTTTGCTGCCTAGGTAGAAGAATTACTTCGTCTACTTCGTGACCATCACTCCTGATGCTACATTTCTCGCTGATCTCTTTTCTGTTAATTCTCACTATTTTCGCTTTCTTCGATTTACTCATTAGACTGTTCATTCCATTCAGCAGCAATGTAATACTTCTGCTCGTACACTGAGGACATCAATGTCATTATCGAATCATATCACTGGTATTCTTTCACCTAGAATTTTAATTCCAGTCCTAAAACACTTTTATTTCCATCAGTGCTTCTTCAATGTGTGGATTGAACAACAGGGGCGAAAGACTACATTCCTGTCTTACAGTCTTTCTGATCCGAGCACGTCGTTTTTGATCTTCCACTGTTTATTACTCCCTGTTGGCTCTAGTAAATGTGAACGCTATTTTCCTTAGAATTTCGAACATCTTGTACCATTTGACACTGCTGAACGCTTTTTTTGGTTGACAAAGGCCACGAACGTGTCTTGAATGTTCTTTAGTATTGTTTCCATTATCAAATGCAACACCAGAATTGCTTCTCTCGTGCCTTTACCTTTTCTAAAAGCAAACTTATCGTCTTCTAATACATTCTCAATTTTTTCCCCTTTCTTCCGTATGTTATTCTTGCCAGCAACTTGGATGGATGAGCTGTTAAGCTAATAGTGCAATAATTCTCGCACTTGCTACGTCTTGCACTTTTCTGAAATATGTGGAATATTTTTCCGAATGTCAGATGGTATATCCCCACTCTCAAATATTCTACACACCATCGTGAACAGTCGCTTTGTTGCTACTTCAATCAGTGATTTTAGAGATTCTAATGCACTGTTACCTATCCCTCCGGCCTTGTTTGATCTTATGTCTTCCTAAGCTATTTTAATTTCTTATTCTAATACTAGGTCCCTTTCTTTTCTACAACGACTCTTATTTGTTCTTCTATCACATCAGACAAATCTTCCCCCTGTAGAGGCTTTCAATGTACTCTTCCCACCTATCTTCTCTGTTCTCCGCATTTAACAGCGAAATTCTCGTTGCAGTCTTAATGTTATCACCCTTGGTTTTAATTTCACCGAAGTTTGTGTAGACTTTCCTATATGCCGAATCCATCCATCCCGCAATCACTTTTTTCAATTTCCTCACATTTTTCATGTAACTATTTCGTCTTAGTTTTCCTGCACTTCCTATTTATTTGATTCGTGGCGTTTCTATATTCCTTATTTTCTTTTTGTACTCGATCAACTGAAGTAATTCTTCTGTTAGACATGTTTTTTTCGCAATTACCTTCTTTGTACCTATGTTTTTCTTTCCAATTTCCGTGATCGCCCTTTTTAGAGATGTCCATTCCTCTTCAACTTTATAGCCTACTGAGCTATTCCTTACTGAAATATATCTTCATTCCTTAGTACTTCCGTATTTCACTTCTTTACGTATTGATTGTTCCTGGCTACTCTCTTAAGCCTACTCTTCATCAGTACTACATTGTGGTCTGGGTCTGCATCCGCTCCTGTGTGCACCTTACATCCAGTATTTTATTTTGGAATCTCTGTCTGTCTACGACGTAATCTAAGAAATATTCCCATACCTCCCAACCTTTTCCAGGTATACCACCTCTTCTACACTATTACTAGCTGAAACTTACGACAGAACAAATATAGTCTTTGTCCTCTCTCGTTCCTGTTACCAAGCCCATATTCTCCCGCAATCCTTTCTTCTTCCCCTACATTCTCATTCCAGTCCCCCACGACTGTCAGATTTTCATCTTTTTTAAGTATTTCATTACCGATTCAGTAGTATCCCATACTTTCTGTCTCTTCATCTTAAGCTTGGGGCGTTGTCATATATACGTGAACGATCATTGTCAGTGTTGGTTTGCTGTCGATTCTGATAAGAACAAACCGATCACTGAACTGTTCATAGTAACACACTTTCAGCCCTGCCTTTCATAGTGAATCCTGTTGTTGTTGTGGTCTCCATGCTACTCTATCCTGTGCAAGGTTCTTCATCTCCCAGTACCTACTGCAACCTACATCCTTCTGAATCTGTATAGTGTACACCTCTCTTTGTCTCCCTCTATGATTTTTACCCTCCACGCTGCACTACAACACTAAATTGGTGACCCCTTGATGCCTCAGAATATGCATTACCAACCGATCCCTTCTTCTAGTCAAGTTGTGCCACAAACTCCTCTTCTCCCCAATTCTATTCAATACCTCCTCATTAGTTATGTGATCTACCCATCTATTCATCAGCATTCCTCTGAAGCACCACATTTCGAAAGCTTCTATTGTGTTCTTGTCTAAACTATTTATCGTCCACGTTTCACTTCCATACATGATTACACTCCTTCCAAATACTTTCAGAAAAGGCTTCTTGACACTTACATTTATACTCGATGTTAAGAAATTTCTCTTCGTCAGAAACGTTTTTGTTGCCATTGATAGCCTGCATTTTATATCCTCTCTATTTCGACCGTCATCAGTTGTTTTGCTCACGAAATAGCAAAACTCATTTACTGCTTTTAGCGCCTCATTTCCTAATCTAATTCCCGCAGCATCACCACATTTAATTCGACTACATTCCATTATTCTCGTTTTGCTTTTGTTGATGTTCATCTTATAACCTTCTTTCAAGACACGGTACATTCCGTTCAGCTGCTCTTCCAGATCCTTTGCTGTCTTTGACAGAAGTACAACGTGATCGGCGCACCTCAAAGATTTTATTTCTTCTAGCGAATACTACTGCCGTTATATAATTTGTTGCTACTGATATTTTCCTATACCAGAAATCCTTGTCTTCTTCCCATTTCCTCTTGTGACAACGTCCAGTTAATACTCAACAGTGTGAGCTCCTGCGCCCGGTCTTATATGTACAATTTACAGAGGCATTGCTTTATTTAGTGATTCCGTACAGTAAACCTCCACATCTATAATAGAAACACAGCCTGTTTGTATATTTATTGAGATAACTACTGCGAACAGTTAATATTATATTCAGCATGTCGACAACAAAAAGAATCACATACACTGTACAATGGATAACATAATACGACAGGCTATCACCACATCTGCTTCTACTATCAGTTAGGGCTATACGTACAACCCGAACCAACCATATATGCCCCCACTATTGAACTACCACCAACGTAAATATTTCTTCTTCTTATTCTTCCTTTGTCTCACATCGGTGTAGGGTGGTCATGGTTTTCAATGGATGTGATATGGTTAATGTCCCCACCCCATTTCGCTCTGGGTCAGAATATGGGTACCCCAACTGTCTGTGTAGAGTTAGTTATTCATGTGAAAGTGAGCCACAGGTTTCTGAATGTTTGCGAATCTTGTAACGGCGGCGGGACGCGTACCAGCCGGACACTCACCTGTGAGACGTGGGAAACGGCGTAAAAACCACATGCAGGCTGGCCGGTACACCGACCATCGTCTTTAATTCACGCGGCGGTTTCAGTCTAGGGCCGAAGCACCTCCCAGAAGTGGCGCTTTCACATGCACGGCTACCTGTGCGGGTAAGCAGCATAATTAGTGCCTTAGTGGCGTCTTCGTACAATTATTCCTCTTAATCAGAATTGCTGACTGGAGCATCAACCTGAATGATCTGTAAGGAAAATTTGATGTTTAATTTTAGGACAACGCTTATCGCTCTAGGAGAAACGTAAACAATCTTATATATGAATTCTTGGACATTTCTGTTGACCAGAACAGCAGCTCGATGTACAGCAGTATCCTCGTCATTCCGTAAGATGACGTGGTCTGGTGGAAGGGTCTCTACCTTTTCTCCTTGTAGACGTGTCTGGCACATGCCCAGGATATCTGATTTAATGTCTTGCATTTCTTGTTTCAGTCTCACAAGGCCTTCAGCTTGCCACATAATTCTTATTTTGTATGTGGCCAATGTTATTTCTTAAATATTACGTTGGATTTGGCGGAAGAGGAATCGCTGCTTTTTGAGATGATGTAAAAGAAAAATGGAGAAGTTGCGCCTGTTCTTCATTTTAGGGGTGAGTAACAACAGCATCAGTTCCTCGCATTAGGTACAGCCGAATAGTAACTCAACGAACACGCAGGCAACCACGGTGTTTTAAATGCAAAAACCTCCCATGAACTCAAACGACGAGCTCGAAATTTGAAACATGTGATTATAATGAAACGCTCAGAATCTGACTCTTCCTAAAGAATTCTGGGCAGGTAAAAATTTCAGAAGAAAGAGTAGTGGAACAATAGGAGCCACACACATAATTGTTGCTACTATAGTTTTAAATTAATTGTGTGACGTAAGTATCTCTCAAATTTTCGGACGAATGGTTTCCAAGAGCTACATTTAACTTAAATGCTTAAATGCAATTTCTTCGACGTTACGCTAATGTAATGCACTATTTACTGATATAAACAATTATTATTATTATTATTATTATTATTATTATTATTATTATTATTACTATTCCAGAATGAGATTTTCACTCTGCAGCGGAGTGTGCGCTGACATGAAACTTCCTGGCAGATTAAAACTGTGTGCCCGACCGAGACTCGAACTCGGGACCTTTGCCTTTCGCGGGCAAGTGCTCTGCCAGGAAGTTTCATGTCAGCGCACACTCCGCTGCAGAGTGAAAATCTCATTCTGGAAACATCCCCAAGGCTGTGGCTAAGCCATGTCTGCGCGATATCCTTTCTTTCAGGAGTGCTAGTTCTGCATGGTTCGCAGAATAGCTTCTGTAAAGTTTGGAAGGTAGGAGACGAAGTACTGGCAGAAGTAAAGCTGTGAGTACCGGGCGTGAGTCGTGCTTCGGTAGCTCATATGGTAGAGCACTTGCCGGCGAAATGCAAAGGTCCCGAGTTCGAGTCTCGGTCGAGCACACAGTTTTAATCTGCCAGGAAGTTTCATTATTACTATTGTTATTACAATAAATATTCGATATACTTTATGATAATTTGTAACGTTACAGTCACATATCGCTGTGTATGATTATTTTCTTTTCTTTATTTTCCTCAAATGTGCTACCTGGTTTGTTAGCTCATAAATAAAATATTAGATTTTCTTGACGGTGTCGAGCAAATTCATGTGTGCATATCTGCTCTTGGTGACCGTTTGCAGTTCTCGAAGTGTACGAGAAATAGCTTCCCAAGGGACTTCAGTTTGCACGGTATGCTTTTGTCGCCACCGGCTGCCTTTTCCTTTATAGCCTGTGCTAAGCCAGCGCGAGTCCTTAGAGAATCACTGGGCGTGACTAAAGGCGCATTCCTGTAAGCAGATGTAAGAACGCGCTGCCACAGGTATGACGTGCACCTTCAGAAAATCAAGTCTCCATAGTTAAAAGGCCTATCCTTCAGTCGATTAGACCTGGCTGCGCTTGCTTGCTAAATTTTCGCTACCCACTTTCTGAGCAGCTAACAATTTCCGTGATCTGCTTCGCAACTCGTGTTGCCTTATTAATTGTATCGTTTCACGAATCTTGAATCAAGTTATCGTAGCTCCGAGCTGCACATGTTAGGAGAGCTTGTCGCTTTTCCAAGCTGTCTTCCAGACAGTTTTGAGGCGTTCTTCGGAGTCTCAGTTGTACATTCATTACGCACTTGAACTTATAGTGAGCCGTCCTTTGCTGTAAATTTTTCAAGAATTCTTAACAGTATTTTTTTTGTGGTTCATGTAGAGCTTTGAGTACATAAATCAATATTGTTAAAACAGACTTGCTTTGCATTTCCAAACCTAATTATTGTACAAGCGATCCTGATTAGGTGACCCTCAAATAAGGGATATAATCAGCCATTTTCACAAGTAATTTGTTGTCTCACGGTGACAGTGTTTCCCTTGTAAAATATGTGTCCACATTTCGAAACATTCAGATTTATTGACAGAGGTTGGAATTAACTTTTTGTCTAACGAGCTTTGCACTGTCTTGTGTAGCATCTCTATGATGAGCTCGTAAGTGTGGTAGGCAGCATACACCATACAGCACTGCCGAGTCCCAGCACAACACGGTGCACAAATACTTCAAATTGTATCACTTACTATTATATTAAAACAAGTATTGTTGCTATTATTAAAATCATACACATCTGTCGAATGTTAAAAGCGAGGGTGACAGGAAATAATATTTGGAGAGGAAGGGTGGAGAGGGAAGGGAGATAACGACAAACTGTGACTCCTAGAACCGAACCCTGGATCGGCGCCTGTCTCGATCTTACGTTACAGTCTCTATCCAAGCCGTTCTTTAAAAGCTATCCCCTAAATATTACTCTGAATATTCTGCGCTGCTGGGAAAAAAGACAATGGTACGCCCTGTTCAGTGGCACCAGTGACACTATATAAGCATATGTGCATAATGAGTGTTTGTAGCCTTAGTGATTCATTTGCAGCGGACATCGGCGATCAGATGACGCTCAGGAGGCCTGTCTGATCCCTCTTTGGTTTCACTGCGCGAGCAGTAACTGTGCTGAGTTTAAAACTCCTCAAACACGTATTCTAGGGTGCAACCACGCGCAGCCACCAAGCACGTCCTTCAGCTGGACAATTTCAGTCACTTTAACCAGGCCGCACTCTAACCCTGCGGGATGCTGGATAGACATATCGACAGATTTCTGCACACAAAGATTAAAAATATTGCTGGTGTGCTGCTACATTCAACAATTATCTATGGAACATTCCCACACCTGTAGACCAGGTTTGGACATCCACTTAATAGAGTCACACGTTAAGGTCGAAGCGTTTTGCGAACAGAAGCGGCCAACTGAACATCATTCAGGGGAGAAATTCGGGCACTTGTTGTACCTGACGTGTCACCGAGGGTCACTGCGAACCTTCCGTCTGCACCAGGACTACGACAAAGTGTGCCCTAGCCAATCTACCACTGACACAGCTACTCGAGTGCTGTGAAAGCTTCGCCTAGAGATTGAAATTGTGATCTTTTGTTTTCAACGATGCGAGTAAATTGTGTCTGTATGAGAGTGATGGTCCTACACATGAACGGCGTAGCCCCAGAGACTGGCCTGTTCCATATTGTTTTCGTCCCGCCAGTGCTTCACAATTTAGTGGGCTGTCAGGTGTAACACGTGGTTTCAATAGAGTAAGGTATCCAGTGACCGCTGCGTTTCACAGGTTCGTAACCTTGTGATACTACCATTTCTCAGTAGGATATAGCGCGTCCACTTACGGTTGCTTCGACACAACATGCTATTAGTGCTGTACAACTGCCCCGGCCATTAGAATCACCAGATCTCTCACCAATTGAAGATGTATGGAACGTGCTGACATGGGAACGTACTCTTTCTCCAAAGCTGGCAGAAACTGTTGTCAAATAGGAACAAAAAGTGCTAGTGATTTTTCCCATTTCACGCGAACGCTCGCTTCACCGCCTCGGCCTTCCGGACGCGGTACCTGACCGACTCAAATTTCCAACTCAGCCACTCACTACTGACTAGCCATTATCCTCTCTACATGCAGCGATCGTCGTTTCCGTAGGAGTCGGGATTGTTTGTGCATCTACGTGGAAAGTATTGGCCTTCTGGCCCTGGATATGCATGTGTGATTCCTGTTCTTTAACACGACCGAAAGAAGACACCATCCTTAATCCTGCAGCCTCATACGACAATCAAAGGAATAATATTACCTGCTAGCGTGCATCAGTGGGGAAAGTTGAAAATTTACGTTCCACTCCGTCTCAAACCGTGATTTTTCCGTTTCTCGCAAAGCGTCGCTTTGACCGCTTCAGTCTCCGACCATCCAGTTTTCCAAATTACCCACACTTTATTGGCATGGCGATCCTAATTGCAGCAATCAGTGTTTCTTGCAGGAATTTGGGATTCTCTATGCATCTGGATTTAAGGATCAATGGCAGTCTGGCCCTATATGTATGTATGCGGTACCGTCCATTTGGAATGTCGGAAAGAACAGACACCACAAACTGTATCTAGGACGAGACAGTCAATGGTCCTCTCCGTGCTAAAGGCTAAAGAAGCCTGAACCCTTGCATTAATCACCGAACGCTGCGAGTAGTGAGGATAAAATGCTCAGGGCCACTACGTCAGTGTGTGGATAAGATGGAAATTGGGGTCGACCGGGAGTCATGTCCGGATGGCCGAGGCGGGCAAGGCGACCGTTCACAAGAACCGGAAAACCAGGATTCGAGTCTGTCAGGCACGAATTTCCAGCTTTCCCCACTGATTAATTTCAGTTTACAATTGCAGCTAATGTCGTTATTTCTTTGATTAATTGTCTAAAGCTGCAGGATTAAACGTTGGACCATATTTACAAACATTTATGATCGTTTGCACCCGAGAATACACACCTGTGTTGCCGCCAGATGGTCCAAACTGTTTATTGATGCGACTGTTTGGACACGCTTTACTGTGACACGTGTTTCATTTTGTCTGAATTTATCACATACTCCTACAATTATGAACTACCCGTCACTTCAATTGTCAATAAAACAACATAGCCCTTCAAGGTGTTTCAGTTTTTTCCTGCAGTGTATGTATTAATTCGCAGCATATCTGGTACTTCATTCACAGACTGTGTTTTGTATAGGGGAGAAAGCTGAATGCAAGGCTTGCTACTTGTGGCACCATACCATCGTTTTTTCACTCGAGGAGAAACTGACTGTGAATTTTCTGTTTGTCTATAGTTCATATTCCTCTTATATTCTGAACTTCACTGTGCTATCTCTTTTGCCAATGCATGGACTCTTTCTTTCGTCTATGTACATCGTGTGAATATGTGTCGAGTTTTACCAGTATCTTCGTGAGTTGCGCAGTACAAATACCTCGTGAACTGTATACGTAACAAGTGATGCTCTCTGTTCTCCATGGGCGATGGTGCTATGAGCACATTATCCAAGTTAGTGTAGGAAAAACAGACAACACGAAAATATCTCGCTGCGTGTTAGCAGCTGATGATGATATGACAAAGGAACATTGTGCTTCAACATGGTGCTGTTTGGAAACCGTCTTGATTACCGCCTCGAGCGTTCACTCTATGAACGGATGCATGCCATACAACACTACAGACACCTCTGCAGCTAATTACTGTTTACCTGACAAAACACGATCAGTTGTTTAGTCGGCTGTGTGTAGTGCGCATGCGTTCAAAACGTTTACGGCGACTGCTGATGTAGTGTGAAAGAGTGCAATGCGTCGTGCAGTTTATATACTGAAGATGTAATTTATGTTATGACGTGACAGCAGCGACAAATTCATGATTTATCATCTCACGCCAATAATTTTATGTTCACATACTTTCTAAGACATTTTGGAAGGAAAAAAACAGATCTATTTTTCAGTTTTGCTTAGAAGAAGTCTACATGGCAGGAAAGATCTAAAAGCCTATGCTGTAATGTTGATGCATTATTTTGTTCTGAAAGCGGTGCTCATATTCAAGACAATAAAAGCGGGTTAAAAGCTGTGAGCTATCTGGGGAAGTTAACCTTGCATTACTGAGCAACTGTTTCACCAGGTATCCACTCTAGCTTACCAAGTTCCAAACCAGACTAACATTAATTATAATCTTTTAGTAGTCATCTTACGATAACCGGTGATATATATAAAGACAATTTAAATAAAAAGAAATAAATCAGTTTATATTTGGACATTTATTTTAACATTGATCATTGTTCCGTTAAAATTTCAGCATATTAAACTAGATCCATAACTAAACTGGTGCCTTATTTAGGATTGTGAAAATGTGAGTTTGTAATCTTACGGAACACATCAAATATGGAACCAAGATTGGGAGACTGCATACAACACTGCATTTATAAAATAACACACGAAGAACGTTGAAACATATGCAAGTGGAAATTAACCACAACCAATCGATTCAATTTTCACCCAAAGAAGTTATGTTCGTCATGAAATTACCACAAACTGGTATACTAAATTCATACTAACTCTCTGTGAAATCTTCCCGAAAAGAATAGCTGAGGGCTACTTTGATGATTACACTACATGCTTCAAGTGGTCACCTTGGCTTACGCAAAGACTGTAACTCCACAATAATTTTGATAATTAAAAAAAATACGTCGAACACGAATTAAAACAGAAAAACCTCGAACTGGTTATTATCGTCTTACTATTAACCTGATGGGTCAAACAATTGTATAAGCACGTGGTAGTGGTCTCACAAAGTACACCCCAAGTAGGTTGAAAATAAGGAAAAGTAGCTACATTGAAAGATATTGTCAAGACGAAACGTTATAATCTCACGCACATTCGCATTTAACACTGATGATGTTAGAGCCACACGTAGTTCCACTTTACTCACAAAGTAGCGACAAAGCAACGACTGGAAGAAATTCTGAACTACACACTCGAATTGCACTGCGTTCCAATTTAAGATAACATTAGATATTTTAGATCTAAACCTGAAATAAAGGTGATTAAATTTCCAGTTAGGCTGAACTTAAAGATCTTACCACTTCAGACGCTCGCAGCGGACCCTGCCCGTGGGCCCCTACTAAGGGTGCTTCCAGATACAAAATGGAAGTGACCAGGGAGGCACCTTCCTATGCGAACATGACAAGGGACGGACAGGACCATACTAAGAATAGAAACCTCTCTGCTTTTAGAAAGCGTAGCTACCTGTTCAGGCGTTGGTCCTACTGTTCTCTAGCAGACAGGCTTGTCTGTTACCATCCAGCAAGCAACTAGAAATACATTTGCTCATTCATCCTTTCACACAGTATACAGTATACAAAAGAAAGCGGATGTAGGTTCCGTATGAGACTGTGTGACATGAATTACATATAAACTGTGTTTTAAAGTATAGTAATGTGACAGATCGTTCTTGTTTATGTGTAAAAGTAACACGTTACACTGCTCAGTCTCCTCCCAGATAGTCAGAAACACCACAGTAAATGTAGAAGTGGAATGTATGCCGTAAATGACAACAGTTTTAAGAAATTAACATGAAAGGAATCCAACAGAGACCTTTCAATGTACCTGTTGCGTAACGCTACTCGTTAGTCAGGTTGGTAAAAATCATTTGCATCTTACTAAAAACAGATACAAAACATAAACGAAATGACACTGAATGTCACCCAGCGACTTATGTAGTATAACTGTAGTGACACATAGAGATGGCGACTAATAGAGACGTAATAACTAGTCCCTAGTTATCTGCCCGTCATCAAAGACCAATATATATATTTTTTATTATATGGGTATAACTTCATCATTAAAAAAATCTTATAAAGCTATACTTGCTTGGCGATTGACAGTGAAAAGATGAAACAGTAGAGTAAGCATTTAAAGTAAATCCCGGAATAAATTGAAACAATTTTGGCCTTTAAAATCAATCTGTTCATCCAGTAACAAAGAAGAGCCTTTTATGAACATTTGTGATCTAACTTGTTTTTATAAGATCGATGTTATATTGGCTAATGCAGTAAACGCTTTTAGATACGTGATGATTGTCGAAACTCGTTGTTAAAAAAAAATATATATCAATACGTCGAGGCGGTCATGATATTTTTCGTATACTTACGAGTTATCGGGAACCACCTAATGAAAATTCTGCTGCTTATTGTTTCTTGCCCGAAGACGGAGTTCATGCTGCTAACCTGGCCAGTAGATCCTGTGCAAGTCTCTGTATCTCTGAACAAGTAAAGCTAGGTCCCCCTTTACCAATCAGAAACCTACGTTTTTTAAATGGAACCACGTTAGTGTTGTTAGTACATCTGAACATATAAAGAAATACGTAATCAGTGCCGTTTGTTGCAATGTAAAATGTTAATTACATCCGGAGATATTGTAACCTAAAGTTGACGCTTGAAAACTCCGACGTTCAGTTGCATGTTGTAACAAACACGGGCCACGGTCGGCGAGCAGCATCTGCAGGGACATGTTTACGATGACGACCGTGTTTGGTCTAACTGTCGCAGTGCCGGCATGTAGCGCTTGCTGCTACTGTTATTCTGCATTCGTTTCCGCACCCAGGCCAACTGTAGTACACCGTGTTACCAGACGTTTGTGATAGTGTAGTGTTGTAGGAACTTTGACCATGGTGTTTTCGAACTCTGAAAAGGCGGAGATAATACTCATCTATGGCGAGCGTCGACTAAATGCATCTGAACCCTGCAGGGTGTATGCAGAACGGTAGCCGGACAGAGAGCATCTAAAATGCCGCACACTGCAAAACATCTAGCGCCAACTGTATGCAACAGGTATGGTCGTAGCACGCAAACGGGTCCGTAACAAACCCGTCACAGGAGAAGTGGGTGCAGTTGGTGTGTTAGCTACTGTTGCCATGAACCCACACATGAGTACACGGGACATTGCGAGAGCCGGTGGACTGAGTCAAAGTAGTGTCATGCGCATACTGCATCATCACCGCATACACCCGTTTCATGTGTCGCTACATCAGCAATTACATGGTGATGACTTTAATCATCGAGTGCAATTCTGTCAATGGGCATTAACAGAGAATGCGTTGCAGTTCTACCTGTTTACCGATGAAGCGGGCTTCACAAACCACGGGGCAGTGAATCTACGGAACATGCATTACTGGTCCGTGGACAATCCTCGCTGTCTCAGACAGGTAGAGTGACAGCGACCGTGGACTGTAAATGTACGGTGCGGAATCATTGGCGACCACTTCATTGGTCCTCACTTCATTGCAGGGGCCCAAACAGCTGCAACATACATCGCGTTTCTAGAGAATGATCTGCCAACGTTGCTCGAAACTGTCCCACTGCAAACGCGTCGACGTATGTGGTATCAGCATGATGGTGAACCTGCACATTCCGCAATTAACACTAGGCTGACCTTTGACAGGATGTTCGACGGGCGTTTCATAGGACGTGGAGGACGCATAAATTGCCCAGCCCGTTCTCCCGATCTTACACCTCTGGACTTCTTTGTCTGGCGTACGTTAAAGGAGAATGTGTACCGTGATGTGCCTACAACCCCAGAGGATATGAAACAACATATTGTGGCAGCGTGCGGCGACATTACACCAGATGTACTCCGGCGTGTACGACATTCATTACGCCAGAGACTGCAACTGTGTGCAGCAAATGATGACCACCACATTGAACATCTATTGGCCTGACATGTCGAGACACACTCTATTCCACTCCGTAACTGAAAACGGAAACCACGTGTGTACGTGTACCTCACCCCTCATGGTAATGTACATGTGCGTCAGTGAAAAAGACCAATAAAAAGGTGTTAGCATGTGTACGTAATGTGCTGTTCCAGTCCCTTCTGTACCTAAGGTCCATCACCGTACCCTTTAGATCCCTACGTAATTCGGTGCTCTCCGATACACACGATCGAACAGCGGAGGAGTGGTACTCAAGCGTCAACTTTAGGTTACAATATCTCCGGATGTAATTAACATTTTACAATGCAACAAACGGCACTGATTGCGAATTTGTTTATATGTTCCGATGTGCTATCAAAACTAACGGGGTTCCATTTTAAAAAAACGTAGGTTTGTGTTAAAAAACATACTTCCGTGCATTATATTATGATTTGTATTAGCCAATTACACCAGCCCCTCTCCTCACGTTCGGTCTGTGGAATCGATTCGTCAGTATTTGATGTGGTTTACGAAAATATCCAGCGGTAATGTTAGGTGACTCACCCTGTATATACGTACGTACATACACACACACAAATACACATACGCGCGATTTGGTTCCATAGCCAAACAGACAAATCCTTGATCTTTCGTGATGTTTTCGACAACAACCTATTTCTCCTTTTTGACGATTCCACCGTCCTCCCCTCTCCCCACAATCACACACTAAATTTATTCCATTGCCACCATTAACTTCATTGGTCCGCAGTGAGTATTGTTTACTCAGATTGCCACTTCAGATACTCGAATCACTTTCATGGTTTTTGTCACATTATAATTGTTGTTTCGTTCTAAGCCCTATCGCAAAATAGCTGTAAAATGTGTGAAACTCTGGTCCGATGAAAGAGACGACCCTAGGGAGCCACATAAATTAGGTAAAATAAGAAAATTTGATATACACTCCTGGAAATGGAAAAAAGAACACATTGACACCGGTGTGTCAGACCCACCATACTTGCTCCGGACACTGCCAGAGGGCTGTACAACCAATGATCACACGCACGGCACAGCGGACACACCAAGAACCGCGGTGTTGGCCGTCGAATGGCGCTAGCTGCGCAGCATTTGTGCACCGCCGCCGTCAGTGTCAGCCAGGTTGCCGTGGCATACGGAGCTCCATCGCAGTCTTTAACACTGGTAGCATGCCGCGACAGCGAGGACGTTAACCGTATGTGCAGTTGACGGACTTTGAGCGAGGGCGTATAGTGGGCATGCGGGAGGCCGGGTGGACGTACCGCCGAATTGCTCAACACGTGGGGCGTGAGGTCTCCACAGTACATCGATGTTGTCGCCAGTGGTCGGCGGAAGGTGCACGTGCCCGTCGACCTGGGACCGGACCGCAGCGACGCACGGATGCACACCAAGACCGTAGGATCCTACGCAGTGCTGTAGGGGACCGCACCGCCACTTCCCAGCAAATTAGGGACACTGTTGCTCCTGGGGTATCGGCGAGGACCATTCGCAACCGTTTCCATGAAGCTGGGCTTCGGTCCCGCACACCGTTAGGCCGTCTTCCGCTCACGCCCCAACATCGTGCAGCCCGCCTCCAGTGGTGTCGCGACAGGCGTGAATGGAGGGACGAATGGAGACGTGTCGTCTTCAGCGATGAGAGTCGCTTCTGCCTTAGTGCCAATGATGGTCGTATGCGTGTTTGGCGCCGTGCAGGTGAGCGCCACAATCGGGACTGCATACGACCGAGGCACACAGGGCCAACACCCGGCATCATGGTGTGGGGAGCGATCTCCTACACTGGCCGTACACCTCTGGTGATCGTCGAGGGGACACTGAATAGTGCACGGTACATCTAAACCGTCATCGAACCCATCGTTCTACCATTCCTAGACCGGCAATGGAACTTGCTGTTCCAACAGGACAATGCACGTCCGCATGTATCCCGTGCCACCCAACGTGCTCTAGAAGGTGTAAGTCAACTACCCCGGCCACCAAGATCTCCTTATCTGTCCCCCATTGAGCATGTTTGGGACTGGATGAAACGTCGTCTCACGCGGTCGGCACGTCCAGCACGAACGCTGGTCTAACTGAGGTGCCAGGTGGAAATGGCATGGCAAGCCGTTCCACAGGACTACATCCAGCATCTCCGCGATCGTTTCCATGGGAGAATAGCAGCCTGCATTGCTGCGAAAGGTATCCACACTGTACTAGTGCCGACATTGTGCATGCTCTGTTGCCTGTGTGTATGTGCCTGTGGTTCTGTCAGTGTGGTCATGTGATGTATCTGACCCCAGGAATGTGTCAATAAAGTTTCCCCTTCCTGGGACAATGAATTCACGGTGTTCTTATTTCAATTTCCAGGAGTGTATGTCTGACATTTTGTTATCAGCTGTGGGTGGACTTCTTTTTTGATTCACCTTTAACAGGTGTGTGCTGTCATAATCGGATCTTGTAAGTTCTGTCAATATGTTACAAGATTCGATGATGACAGCACAGATCTGTCGAAGCTGAATCAATAAAAAGATTTACAAGCGATACTGGCGTACCTGATATTTCAAAATAATAAAAAGAATAAAAAATAAAACAATTCCTTGATCTTTCAAGATGTTCCCCACAAAATGTCCCTAGTGCTATAAATTTATTAGCTCATCATTAGTTATCCGATTTATCCATCATACAGCCGAGCGGTCTAAGGCGCTGCAGTCATGAACTGTGCGACTGGTCCCGGCGGAGGTTCGAGTCTCCCTCGGGCATGGATGTGTGTGTTTGTCCTTAGGATAAATTAATTAAAGTAGTGTGTAAGCTTAGGGACTGATGACCTTAGCAGTTAAGTCCCATAAGATTTCACACACATTTGAACATTTTATCCATCATATCTTCGTGCTCAGAGCACTTGAACCTATACTGTTTACCGTTCACAATTTATTCAACTTTAATTCATTTTGAAGTTTGTCTTTGTTTTCCTTAATGCTTGTTCAGTGTACAGATTCAATTACGTAGGAGATACGCTTCAACACTGCCTCAACCTTTCCGCAACCAGACCCTCTGTTTCATGACTCTGACTCTGACCTTCCTTCACACAAGACTTTCGGTATGACGGACTTCAACCGCACCAGCTGGCACATGATGTAGAGAAATGAAGAATGAAGCCAGTGGACGGTCAGCACAAAAAGAGAACAAACACTAGAAAGTGCGGCGATGGCATTAGGACTGAAAGCGTAGACGTTAACTGTCTTCCTAAAGAGCTTCACAGCTACTCGAATCGCCGGCACGTATTTAGATGTTGAAACGGTGGGGCTGAGAGTCCGCGATCGTGCGTGGCGATACCACTGGTGATCAGGCGCAGTAAGGAAGGAGCGGAGTGGCCATGACGGGCGGGTCGTAACGGCGGCAGCCATTAGCCGGCAGAGGGCAGCCGCCAGCCGGCGCGCACTCTCCCCGCAGCGCTGCGGGGTGCCAACTGCCTGCTCTCCGGGTAATCCCCTCCCTAATGAAACCGCGCCGTCGCCTTCGCCTTCGGCCGCATCCTCCGCCACCGCGAGCCTCGCACCAGCTTCCGTATTACTGCGTTATCAACGACGCCGAATTGAATTACGCCTTGTAGGAGCCGCCGGCAGCCGGGCATTAAGATGAATACCCTGGGATTAAGACCTCGAGTACTGAATAAATGTTCTCGGGGCGGGAGCACCTCTAGGGATGGAACGCGGTCGGGACGGGGCTGCATTTCGCCGAGACGAGAACTCGGGACGAGTGGAGGGGTGGTCGAGGATAAATTGCGAGGAGGAAGGAGCGGCGCGGGAGGCAGCGCGCGGCGATTTGTCTTGACTTTTCAGTAGCGGCGCACTCAGCCGGTGAAAAGCAGGACGGCGGGCCGCGATGCGGAGCGCGATTTATTAAAATTACAAAGTACGAGTACGGGGTAATAATCTACGTGGCCTGTAACTATTTGTCATGCGTCCGAGAGGAACAGAGATAATCATTTCCGGTTACGACTCCATTTCCGCATGAAGAGCACTCTCCTTCCACCGGCGGAATAATGCAATCGCTACAGCGATGGCAGTGGTGGTGGCTTCCTTCACGACGTGGTTGGGAACGATTACATCCTATGGCACGGGAGACGCTGTTACACCGTTAACATCACGGGCAAAATGGCCTCTGGGTGTTACGAACATTTAAGTCTCCTTGCCTGACGTTACACAAATTTCGTTTGTAATTCTCCTCCCACGTAATGTCAAGCCATTCCATTGCAGCGCTTCTGTTGAGCTATTTATGCATGCGTAATAAGATTTTAAAACGATAAATTGTAGAGGAACAGTACTATAAGTCTTCAGAAGAAGAATAATTCGTTTGCAAGCAGTGATTTTACAAAAAGAAAACACAAGCATATACACCTATAAAATGAGGCAATACAGACAGGATGAGGAAGAAACGCCACATAAACAAAAGCTGGTAGGCGTGTTTCTACAACAGAAAGACGTGTACTCCAATTTCGCGCCAGTCGCTTAAAAATGGCGCTAGTAGCGCCATCATGAGGATGCATATCAGGTTTGCTTTAAACACACACTGTAATGCTCGTCAGCGTTAGTTACCTTTGACACTGGACATTGTGAATTGATGTTAGTCAAGAGTGCGTTTAAGGCGACAAAGACACCGTTACCAACTCGTCATTGAGTATTAACGAGATAGTGTAATACTGCTACGAGAAGCTGAATGTTCCTTCTGCGATACTCCAGATTGGACTTGGCAGGAATGTGGCCACCGTACATACTTGCTAGTAGCAGTAGACACCAGAATGTACAGTTGGAAGAAGAGCGGCCACCGAACGACCACGTGGCACTACCAAGTGGCAAGACCATCGTATTCGGCGAATGTCTGGCGCATTGTACTGCATCTGCAGCTTCAACTTGAGCAGCATTTGGCACCACAGTGACACCACTACCTGTTAAAAGTAGCAGCATTGGGCACCACAGTGACACAACGACCTGTAACAGACAGCAGCATTTGGCACTACAGTGACACAACGACCTGTTACAAATAGCAGCATTTGGCATCTCAGTGACACAACGACCCGTTACAAATAGCAGCATTTGGCACCACAGAGTCACAGCGACTTGTTATGAACTGGTTACTTCAAGAATAACTCCGAGCCAGTCTCCTACTTTCAAGGACAATTCCGAGCCAATCGCACTGTAACGTGCATTCCAATTACACCAAACCACAACCATTTGCTACTTCAGTGGTGTCAAGCGACAGCTCATTGGAGAGATCAGTTCCGTTATCTGAAGAACGCTGGTTCTTCCTCGATGTCAATGATGGCCTTGTGTTGGTTAGAAAGAGGCCACAACCAACCTGTCTGCGTACTTGATTCGCTGGACCTAAACCTGGAGACCTGGCCTCGGGTGAAATTTGTATGACAGACGGAGCAATCTCGTGGTTATCCCACGCAGCTTGACTGAAAATCTGTGCGTCAGTCTGGTGATTTGGCTTGTTGTCCTGCCATTCATGAACAGCCGGCAGGATAACGCTCGCCAGAGCCTAATTGTGTAGCCCAACATGCTCTAGAGAGTGTGGAGAAGTTGTCTTGGCCGGTTCCATGACCAGATCTGTCTCCAATCGCGCACATGTGGGACTTCATCGGACAAAAACTCCCCTATCATCTACAAACAGCATTCCGGCGCCTGTACAGCACATTGCATGCACGTTTGCATAATTGCATTCAACAGTCGGGCATTACACCGGCTATTAACGTCCAGCATCTCATATTTGCTATGGCTTACCACGGGCGTACATTAACCTGTGACGGTGCAATGTCAATCGCTTAAATATGTTACCTAGACAAATGCATTCCTAAAATTACATTACTCTACATAGATAATTTTTTGGCGTTGGACATTTCCCCGTCAGTGTACATCGAAGTCCGGCTTTTACCAAGTTATAGCACGCAATATGGCGAATTTAATGACGTTCGAAAGCAACTTTTTTCGTTTATAGTCACCGAATTAGGTCATCGAAATTTACTTGCTAATGGAACCATCTTGTTTTTTAACTGGCGTGTTCACGAAGCTTCTAAAAGAACTTCAGCGACATAACTTGTATGAGACCAAATATTAAAAAGATAATGGCCACACACACTACACTCCCGCCGTCAGGAGAAGAAGTTCCACAAACGTCCGCCCTCTTACATCAAATACACTGAAGCGCCAAAGACACTGGTATAGACATGCGTATTCAAGTACAGATATGTGTAAACAGGCAGAATACGGAGCTGCTGTCGGCAACACCTTTGTAAGACAACAAGTGATGGCTTACTTTTTGTTAGATCGGTACTGCTGCTACAATGGCAGAGTATCAACATTGGAGTGAGTTTGGACTTGGTGTTACAGTCGGCGCACGAGCGTTAGGACACTGAATCTCCGAGGTAGCGATGAAGTGGGGATTTGCCCGTTCGACCAATTCACGAGTGTACCATAAGTATCAGGAAGCCAGTAAAACATCAAATCTCACATCGGTAAGGCGGGAAAAAGGTCCTGGAAGAACGGGACCAAAGACGACTGAAGAGAATCGTTCAGCGTGACAGGAGTGCAACCCTTCGGAAATTGCTACAGACTTCAATGCTGAGCCATCTAAAAGTGTCAGCGTGCGAACCATTCAAAGAAACGTCATCTATATGAACTTTCGGAGCCGAAGGCCCACTCGTTCCACTACACAAAGCTTTACGCCTCGCCTGGGCCATTCACATCGACATTGGCCTATTGATGACTGGAAACATGTTGCCTGATCGGACGAGTCTCGTTTCAATTTATATCGAGCGACTTGACGTGTACGGATATGGAGACACCCTCATGAATCCATAGACCCTGTATGTCAGCAGGGGGCAGTTCAAGCTGTTGGAGGCTCTGTAACGGTGTGAGACGTGTGCAGTTGCTGTGGTATGGAGCCTCCGATATATCTAAATACGACAGGTGGCGCGTACGAAATCAGCCTATCTAATCGGTTGCATCCATTCATGTCCATCGTGCATTCCAACGGTCTTGGCCAATTCCAGCAGGACAATGCCACACCAATACGTCCAGAATTATTACCGAGCGTTTCCAGGAGCACTCTTCTTAGTTTAAACACTTCTACTGGCCACCGGACTCCCCAGACATGAACACTATTGAGCAGGTCTGGGATGCAACGTGCTGTTCAGAAGAGATCTCCACCTCTTACGGATTTACGGACAGATCTTCAGGATTGTTGGTGTCCATTCTCCCCGGCACTACTTCAGACATGTTCATGCCACGTCGTGTTGCGACACTTCTGCGTGCTCGCGGGGGCCCTACACGACATTAGGTAGGTGTACCAGTTTCTTTGGCTCTTCAATGTATAAGCGCGTGGTTCTTGTTCCCGTCAGATCACCGAAGTTAAGCGCTGTCGGGCATGGCCAGCACTTGGTATGGGTGACCATCCGGGCCGCCATGCGCTGTTGCCATTTTTCGGGGTGCATTCAGCCTCGTGATGCCAATTGAGGAGCTAATCGACCGAATAGTAGCGGCTCCGGTCACAGGAAACAATCATAACGGCCGGGACAGAGGTGTGCTGAGCATACGCCCCTGCTATCCGCCTCCTCATCTGAGGATGACACGGCGGTCGGATGGTCCTGATGGGCCACTTGTGGCCTGAAGACGGAGTGCTCTTTTGCTTTCTGGTATGGTTCTTGGGTTTACCGGCGTGCTTGAGGCCGATGAGTTTGTATTCTGCCGCTTTATCAGTCAGGTAAATTGCTCGAAATGGTACTGACAATTGAAACATTCAAGATGTACGCGATAATCGAACAATGAATATCGATTATGACACATGTAGTATCAGAGAAGTGGTGCAGTTGTATGTTGAAAGGTATCCAGATCGGACGAAGCACTCACGACCTGTCTTTGCACACACTGTAAAAATGTTAGAGAAACTGGAAATATGGAGAATAATATACATCAAGGAAAAATCAGAACTTTAGCGAAAGAAATAAAAACATTTCAGCGGTAGTAACAAACAATGCAAATGTCACTAAGAGGCATTTGGAAAGTACGATAGGGATCAACCAATACTAAATTGCTCCATGAATCAGCCCCTTCACAGTTCGCTGTGTCTACGATGTTTCCAGAGTTCGCTGTGTCTACGATGTTTCCAGAATTGGTTACAGTTCTGCGAATGTTATCAGCTATAAGTGCAAAATGCATGTGTATGTGACGTTACTTCAGTGATTACAACATAATGTCAAGTCTACAAAAAAGTGGGCAGTATTTTCCCACTCTATCCTGAATGATTGATTCGATTGGATTGCGAATGATGTCGTAAAGCCATTGTATCCTCTCCTGAGGCTTGCTGACCCATAACTGTTGTAAGTGGTCCTTCATATCCTAGATACTGACGCGGGTAGCGAGTTGACGTCCAAGCTGGTCACATACATGTTCCGTCGGGCACATCAGGGAGTCTTGCTGGCCACAGGCCTACCTCAACATCACGCAGACACTTCAGAGAGACACGTTTCATGTGAGAACTATCCTGCTGAATGATGAGACCACGACACTGTTGCATGAAAAGTAACGCATGAGTGTTGGAATATTGGACGATTCGACCAATCGCCCAAACAGAAGCCCAGAATAAGAATTCTTCCAAACTCTGTCATAACGCTGCCTCACATGAGTACGTGATCACTCAGGATCTGATGCCATTCACTCCCCTTCTATATGCTACCAGTCGTGGTAAACAACAGTAATGCACTTTGGTGGTCATTCTACTTGTTGAAGAGAACTGCATCTCTAATCATTTACGTACCTACTGATAGTGTATACATGTGCGCAATTACATTGATGACGATGATTTTGGTTTGTGGGGCACTCAAAGGTGTGGTTCTTCATTTTTTCCCTGTCCAGTCTCGCCATTTTTGCGAGTGGTGATGAAATGATGAGGACAGCTCAGACAGCCAGTGCTCGGGAGGAGAAAATAGCCGACCTTGCCGGGAATGGCACCCAGGACCCTGTGTTCAAGATGCAGCAACGCTATCCATTGGACCACGAGCTGAGGGCGTAATTGTATTGATACGGAAATGACAAGAAGAGAAATTTCGTAAAGATGGGCTCCAACATGCGTACCTTAAGAGCTCCTAGTGCTCGTTTATTTTCGTATCTGTGAAATACATCAGCTCTTAACGTATGCAGTTTAGTGCCCGTGTTTACTAGACACTCGTGCTTGAAATGATAGTTCTTCTCATATACCTTAATACTGATTATTCTTTCAGCGACACACCGTATGCTGAGTGGGCAGAAAGTGTCTTAAAAGCTTGTAAGCCTGTTGCACTTGTAGGTTGTGCTAAGAAATAATTGCTAAGGAAAAAGAAATCGATACGTTGCACCGTTTCGAATTTAATTACCACTGGAGTCGGCCATTCAGGTCATTGCACGTGTAAATTGAAAACCTTGCACGCGCTAAAATGTGGCAATGCATAGACATATGTGGGTCGGTGAGTTACCACTTGTATAGATGCTCATTAAAAATTAAAATGCGCCATTTGAGGATGTGATGAATTTCTTCAGTGCGAGGAAACTAAACAATGAACACTGTCTCTAGCCGGCTGCACGAAGTTGCACAAAACCGATTGGCGAACATCAATGCTAATTAAATCGTAAACGGAGCAAAGAATCGAATTTTTTTCTTAACATTTATTTCTCACTACAACATACCCCGCAACATACTTACAAGCTTTCAGACTGTTTCTAACAACGCGTTGTAAATCGATTGTGTCGTTGTTACAAACATGCACGTTTAATGTACCTCTATGAAGACAAGTAAGAAATGCTACCTGTGTATGGCGAATATAAGTTAGCAGGACAATAACTGAAATAGTGTGTCCTTACTCGCTTTTTCATTTGTTTACTGTCAGCTCCTGCAAATGGATGAACTGCTTTCCTCCCGGTTACCCCAACTGTAAGTAAACAAATACAAACGCGATGATTGGCCAGCAGCCGCAGCACCAGTACACTGGTGTTGTTATGATCGCGGAATTAGGTGCAACTTTTTTATTAGACATCTTATTACTATATTACAGCCACCTGCGGTGGCCGAGCGGTTCTAGGCGCTTCAGTCCGGAACCGAACGACTGTTACGGTCACAGGTTCGAATCCTACCTTGGGCATGGATGTGTGTGATGTCCTTAGGTTAGTTAGGTTTAAGTAGTTCTAAGTCCAGGGGGCTGATGACCTCAGAGCCATTTCAACTACTTTTGAACTATGTTGCGGCAAATGAAACAGCCATCAAAACTTTTCTTCATTTTTATTTATGTTCTAACTATGTAGTTTTTATTTGAAAACACGTGTACAGCCGAAACCTCTGTATTGTTCTTCACTGATTGCGCTGGTTCCCGATCTTTAGTGAAACACGGGTGTTGAAAACTGTAAAAAAGTGACGAAAAACAGATTGTTCTTTTTCACAAATTTACAAAAAAAAAAAATCTGTTTCTAATACTTTACGAAGAACTGCATACAGTGAAGTTAAGTAATTTGTAATTCTGGATGCATAGCTGAATCAGTAGCGTCGTTCTGTGGAAACAAATCGCAATCTATTGATCGAGAGTTCGACTCCCCCTTCGAATCTGTTTTACATTTAGTTTGGTATAGCTACACCCTTTAAACATGAAATGCATCAAATATGTGTTAATTAACACATGTACAGTAGATTTTTAATTAAAAATACACGTCCTTTGCTTCTAATTTCTTACCGCACGCTAAATTCTAGGTTTCATTTCAAATATAGATTCCTATTTATCAATTTTCATGAAAGGGTGTTAACAAAAGTTTTATCAAACTAATAAAACTTAAAAAATGCAATTTTTAAGATAGAAATGAAAAATCAAGTACTCTGTATCTGGACTATGTCAATGAAGCAATTATCACGTTCTGAAGTTTTACAGTTGGTACCGTACCACTGCAGTATGTACCCGACAGAACCGTTCTGGAGCCAAGTTAAGAGATTTATCGCGAGAAATAACAAGACATGTAAGCAGTCAGATGTAGTGGAAATAATGAGCTAAGCTTTGTTACCCATTAGTGTTGAACGCTGGCGGTATTTAGAACGGCATGTCATAAAAGGAGAAAATGTGGCGCTTCGTTGGCTTCGTGGATTCTGTTGCTGATTGACTTGTAATCAGCTTACCAGAAGACAGCTTCAGTACTGAAACCATTTTATCGGATTCGGGTATGGAAATAATTCAGTATTTAACTATACAATGAAATTCCTACAATACGCTTTTGCGTCACAAATATCTCCAGAAAAACTTCCTGCGCTTAAGTTAGCAATTTTCAGCATTCTTGTTTTTAGTTATAGTACTATGTGAGGAAGAAAACCTTTATACTGGTCCACTAAGAGCGTGCGGTTTTGGTGAAGTTCTGTCGAATATTATTTCATTCTGTTTTAAAACTGAAACTATATTGTTCCCTTACTTGTCCCTTTTTTTTAACTTTGTAACTAGAACTGCTCACTGCAGTTCAGATGGGTTAGCTGGCTAGAAAGTGCTGTACAATTTACATGGGCCGGTACAGCTGATTTCCCGTATTGTCACTCTGTCGGTGTGCGTGGCGAACAGCATGTAGCGCATACTTTCTATCGTACTTCACTGTACAAGCGACAGCTTGGCTTCTGCTCCACATAAAATCTAATGAGATTCCAGCCAATGTGGAAGAAAACATGGTGTAATGTTTACATCGGGTGTATTCTTATAATAAACACAGTACAATACAGGAGTGTCGAAGTCAGTTATGTGTTAAGTTTTAATAACGTCGTGTATACATGAATGGTTCACTGCGCTACGTTTTTGAGCAAGTCTTGAGGTGAGATTACCGAATAAACACTGTAGGATGCTACTTAAAGAAGACGTATTGCTGGTCACATCTTAGTAACGAAAAGGTTACAAGAAACGCAAAACCGCTGGTTAACGCCCCCCTGGTTGCTAAACAAGATGCTTTATTTTCGTTTATTTTCTTTTGTGTCTAAACAATTTTAGGTCGTCAAGATAAATGTAACATTCTGTATATTACCTCAGCTCATCTGAAAGGACAAGACATAAGTTTGGACTCAACAAAAAAATCGTTCTGGAGTTTCACAGCCAACGCAGTTCTTCCATTGTTGGACGTCGTGTGATGAAAATTCTCAGGGAAAAGCAATATAGTAATTCGTCATCTTAACGTATAATTTCATTCTGAGAAATGTTTCAGAAACAATATTGTCCTTGCATGCTAGTTTTCATGCAAGGCACCGGCGATCGGTTGATCGAGTGCCGTTTCCTGATTTTGGTCTGGGGATTTGCCGAGCTGAGAAAGCCTTGATCTGCCGTAAATGCAGATATAAAGGCTCATGCAGCATGAGCAAGTTCAGTTGTTTCTACGTCTGGGGGCAGTGTGTTGGGCAGGCCACGTACCTGCTGATATCGGCCTAGCCACGTCGTAAGGAGGTGGCAGGTACCGGAACAGGTGGCTATCGTGCCGTGGTAGTCACGATGGACAGCCGTTTGAATTTGTGCAGACGGCGGCTGAGCGCTAAGTGGCCGACCAAGATACACACTAGACAATGTGGCGAGCTACAGAGGTTCTGATAATCAAGCAGGTTTTGATACATCTGTTGCCGTGGCATGTGTTGAGCTGTCTTCGTTTGGCTGTGAGTTTGACTGAGTGCACTTAGGCTGTTAAATTACCACAAGCCTGTAGACTTTTATACATTGTGATCCGAATCAGCGAGTCGACAGGTCATGTGTGTTGCAATCCTGTCCTATGAGCATTCGAATTTGTATTTTGTAATTATTGTCATACATAAATATCCTGTTAACTGGTGCGAGTAGCTAATACTTATAATTGGGCTGATTTATCTGAGAGGCAATTCACACGTAATTCTCTTTACCGTGGGAATTCGGATTCGTAGGTCGCAATTGAATTTTCTATTAACGGGATACAGCAGTTACCGCTTAAAACTGCCTTGTTGTCTGGTGGCGGTGTTACTTCGAGGCCATCTCGGCTGGTTTATGACAGTGGCAGTTCACACATTGTACTTCTCCCCTTGTGCATTCGGATTTGTATACTGTATTACTGAAATTTAATGTTCTGTCTACTTCTGTTGTAGGCACACTGTGTGCCGGTTATGGTTTCCACAGGGTGTTTCCGTAAGAGCGTGCAACAATTTAACGGCATAGAGAATGCTCTACTGATCAATTTGGGTGGGGAACCTGGCGTTTTAGAACCCAGCTTCTCCAGCGCTCTGTTTAGAATTACTGTTTTCCAGCTTGTTTATAATTAACATGCGTACAAGTTTACACGTACTATGCTATTTATTCACATGTACATTCTTTATTTCATGCAAGGAAACAAGAAGGAAGAGGATGATTACTAGAAAGTCATGATGCATGATTTGGTTACTTTACTTGTCCATAAAGTGGCTTTGTTGCATCATATTTACATTGTACCGTGACAGAATGTGCTGTGAATCAACGACAGACCCATTCATTACTCGGTGCTATTTAGAGACGTACAATAAAATACGATGGAGCAGTACCGGTACAGTTTCGCATAACACACTGACATGCACCTTGTGTATGAGGAAGTGCGTTGCAATGCTCTCGCTGCTGAAAGGCTGTACAGGGAGCGATTTCCTAGCAGGCATCATCCATCAGGACGACAATTTATAATTCTCTATCGACGAGTAGGAGAGACTTGGTTCATTGGAAAGCAGGGACGAGGGAGCTGGCAACATGAGGACCTCTGGCACACTCGATTTTGAAGAAGAGGGTGCATAAGAATCTTGTTCACCAATATTATGCTTGCATTGAGGTTGGTGGCCGTCAGTTTCAGCACATTTCGTAAGAGACACTACATATGGTGCATTCATTCCAGAATGATATTTTCACTCTGCATGATATGAAACTTCCTGACGGATTAAATCTGTGTGCCGGACCGAGATTCGAACTCGGGACCTTCCCCTTTCGAGGGCAAGTGCTCTACCAAAGCACGACTCAATCCCCGTCCTCACAGCTTCACTTCTACCAGTACCTCTTCTCCTACCTTCCAAATTTTACAGAAGCTCTCCTGCGGTAAAGCACTTGCCCGCGAAAGGCAAAGGTCCCGAGTTCGAGTCTCGGTCCGGCAAAAGTTTTAACCTTCCAAGAAGGTCTGGTACGTTCATTGTGTCTATGATGCAATTTGCAGTTAACTGTAACTAATGAAAATAAAAAATTATACAGTAATGTGCTTTTATTCCTATTATCTCCTTAAGCTGGTTTCTCCGACCCCCAGGTTCCCTGCCTTAAATTGTTCAGCGGAGTATCCTCTATGTCCTGTCAACTTTTTGCGCCCTCTATCGGATACATTCTGTATATTACACGGTGTCATGGCGCGTGATTCGCTCCATTGAATCTGATTACCTGTATTTTGTCTCTTAGTCAAACATTTTGATACATATCAGGTTAAGTACTTGTTACGTTCCTGTACTTGAAACAAAGACAGTTTTGGTGTTAAATTGTTCCTTTTGATTATATAAATGTGCACCATTGTATTTTGGGTACTTTAGTAATTGCACTAAGGTAGACCATTTCTTTGCGCCTAATGTTTGATTACGTGAATGTGAATTCGAGAGAGCGTAAAAATTAGATTCACAACGTGGTACCGTCGGTGACAAAAGGCACTATTATAATATCTGTATCCGCAAACTGTTTCGTTGTGCTCTGGTTGCAAGATTAATTACTGTCGAGGATTGGCGCCTTCTGTCGTGCCCATTTGATACGTTCTGGTATGGCTTCCACCGCTTAAGCACGTGCCTAACTCACCAGTTAAAACTGAATGGCTTGCCATGATTTTGTTTACTGAACTGTAATTTGAAATTGTCTCATGGACCGAACACTGTAAAGTTTGAGTGATATAAAATTCTTCGAATTATTACCTGAAAAACCTAATGAGTAAAAGCTATTGTTGTGAGCTGTTTCCACCAAAACGTATTTTTATAGATCGTCTCCATATTGTTCTCTCAGACATTTTGATTTTGTTGTTTATTGAACTAGTAAATCTTTTGCTATTGGTTATTATCTAACGAATTTCTTTGACCTCAAGCCTGATGTAAATTTTAGAGCAGCCGTCAAGGGTGTATTTATGAACCCTTTAAATATTATGAGCTTGATTCAACTCCAGTTGATAATTCTTCCATTTATTTGACAAATTAGTTCTTTCTATTTGAATTTAATGTATGCCTGTCTTGGTGTAATATGTAATTAAAGCAGTCGCTACTGTTGACCTCTAAAGTTTGAGTAACCTTTGCTTGATGGCCTTATAGTAATAAGCACAGCTACATTTTGTTAAGCTGTCATTGGGTGCAACTCATATGTCATGCAAAAGTGTTTAATCACAGACCTCTGTAAATTGTCAATGTATCGAGTTTGTTTAGTGAATTGGTATCACGTACTAGATTTTTTCATTTGGGCAGCAGCACCTTACCGCTCCAGTTTAGCTCCCTATTGTGTGAAATATCGTTAACGCTCAAAACCGTTCAGTGAGAATGATGTACGGTTCTCATCCGAAGCCGTCTGTGTATATCATCGGCCACTTTAACTGCACTTGTCGGCGCATACACACTATCATTAAATCTGCTAGACCTAATGGGTTATAGCCGAAGAGGAACTGAACTACGCTACCCTTTCTTGAAAAAGACTGAGCTCAAGACGAAGGTACAATACTGCTGATACGCAATTCATTGATTGCTTTCGTAATGACGATAAATATTATACAGCTAGCAAAAATTGGATAAGGAAGCAGTCTGAAAAAAAAAAAATCCAAGACAGTTCTCAAATGACAGAAGAATTATTATTTACAAACTTATATACTTATTCGTATTAAACTATATCGATTTGCTATTACATTTAACCGTATATGAAAAACCAGCACGCAGTCATACTTAGTATGAATTGTGTTAAACATGATTTTTATATCGGTGTAACTAATCATTGAAATTAACTACATTACTCCTAATGCTTTGTTTCCTCTGATTCTACGTCAGGAATTTTATGGAGTAAAGCTTCATAGGGGTATAGATAATATTGATTATGAAGGAATAAATATTGAAGGAATGGAAAATTTTTTGATGTTTGTTTTTGTGTTGAAGTTGTACACGAAATCCTGCAAATTATTTACCCCAGCCTGTTTCGGCTCAACGTAATACTAGTGTGAACAATCCCTTCAGTCGAGTTCTCAAGATATTTTCGTTGCTGCCAGGAAGTTCAAGAGGACGCCGTTCGGAAATCGTTGGATCACCAGTGGCTGTTGGAGCACGCTTATTGGTTTGATTTAGCTGTAGCCACGCCTCGCTACCATTTCCATACCGTAACAGCCTCGTTTATGCTAACAATCGGCTCAGCAGTTAGCAAAATCCTTGCTTGCACTCAAGGAGATTGCCGAAGTTACTATTGTCGACAGACCAGTAACAGCATGTAACACTCACTACAGACGATATAAAAAATTCTCTCATCATTAACTAAATAATTATTCTCCTTCGTTCCAGCTTCTCGACCAAGCGTATAGCAATTAGACTGAAACAGGTCACCAAACTCCCCACACATGAACATTATTGAGCATGTCTGGGATGCCTTGCGACGTGGTGTTCAGAAGAGGTCTCCATCCCCTCGTATCCTTACGGATTTATGGACAGCCCTGCAGGCTTTACGGTCCCTCCAGCACCAACTCAGACATTAGTCGAGCCCCACTCCACATCGTGCTGCGGCACTTATTTGTTGCCGCGGAGGCCCTACACTATATTGGGCATGTGTACCAGTTTCTTTGGCTCTTCAATGTAGAAGGCGGAACGAAGAACGTCTTCGTCAGTCTTCCAGTCGGAATATCTTGAAGTAAAGTTCACGAGAACTGGTTGCGATCCCGAAATCTGTTCGAGCATTCAATTCGCCGGGAATATTTTAAATTTCACATCAAACACCTTTATGGGGAGGAGATCGAATCACAATAAGAAGTTTCAACAAGCTACCTAGTAAGAGAGCAAAACTTTTTGATCTTCTTTATGTTTCTTAATGAGAGGTCTGGACCGTGGTATAATAGCAAAATTTGATAGAGTTGCATATCGATTCTGCACTTTATGAGAAATCAGTAACATTACTTAATCTGTGATATCGTCCTTGGGTTTTAACGACTGCAGACCTGTTACTAATACAAAAATTTTCTGTTTCGATTTCAAATATACAGCCAGTTTCAATGCCTTATGCACCATTTTTAGACATCAAATGCACTTCGAAATGTGCTATTTGTATCAAAGCATTTTGTATCTGATGATGCTGCATGAGATATTCAAAGAAGTCGTGTTGTTGGTATTATTTTCAGTCTGAAGACTGGATTGATGCAGCTCTCCTTGCTATTCTATCATGTCAAACCTCTTTATCTCTGCCTAACTACCGCAACCTATATCCTTTCGAAACTACTTACTCAGCCTTGGTCTCCCTTACATTTGTTACCCCCTATTTCTTTCCTTCGCCTCTCTTAAGTTGTAACATAAATTTCTTTTTTCCCCGATTTTGTACAGTAACTCGTTATCTGTTGTATGATTTACACATCCAGTCTTAAGCATTCTTCTGTAGCACATGTCATAATATGATAAGAAGTCGTACGTTAATGACAACTTTGTGATAGAAGCATTAAAGTTTTATATTACTAATCCACATGTACTGTAAATGTATACGTATGTATGCCTGTATGTATATGGGCTCCACATCACCTCTTAAGCCACTGGATGAGTTTCAAACAAACTTGAATCATATATCACTTACTGTCTGAAAAGAACGAGTGACTTGCAACGTGCTTTACCCAATATTTCAAACCTTTACAACCTCTGACATACTCCTCCAAGATACCCCAACCCCAGCGACTAAAGGATAGAGCGTTATCATTTGCTACATTTTTGCTGATCATGCAGCAAAGCAAAACTGGCACTTTACTCATGCCATTTTAATTTGTTACGAAAGGATGAGCCAGATAGGAGCTAGGTACTAGGGGATTTTACTTTATATTTATGTGCTTTCAAAAAGTAACTTTATTTACTTGTTACGTTCAAGCCTTAACCGGCAGGGTCGTCTGCCTGTAATTTTCTCGTCCCACGGTCTGGCAACAGCAAGTCACCAAACATCTCGATCACGCACTTCCCTCGTGCGCTGACGAAGTAACGCCGTCTATGCGACGCTGACCGGGCCACGCTATGGAAATTTCCATATCACCCAGCAGGTTCCTCGACTTCTGCCCAATCAGGGTAGAGGAAGCCGTGTTGCCGTGTTGGATGTACCCGGCCGCCCGCCACCGGGCCTACCTGTCTCGATCGCGCGCCATGTAGCAGTCAAAATCTCCTGCCCTTCCCGGTGATGCGACACCGCGGACTTTATGTCATTCGAGACACCGCTTTTCCTTAACTATGCGAACTACGATTCGCCCCTGACTACGCTCTGGCTCACTCTCGCCTCCATAGGCCTCACTATGTTACCCTTTAGAAGGCAGAAGTGGCCTATAAAAAGGCTTATTACTTAAAATCTTCCTAATGATTCTTTCACGCCCACTGCCTTCCAATCCGGCTGTTCTACAGTTACGTCTTTACTACTAACTCTATTCGCACATATTTAGCAGACAGTATCCACATCTACCACTGATGCTACCTCCAATATTATATCATTGTAGTTCATTAGTTGTGGCGTCTTAAACATTGAGCTGCATGAAAACGAAGCTGCAGGTCGATAATCGTTAGAGACAAACTATGTACACAAATCACTGGAGACAGGTGAAAAATGTGTACAAATATGTGCGAAGCGTATTAGATACATAGGAAATAAGCGGCATGTATATACGCAGACAAATACACGGGTAGGAAGCTCTTAAGGACCACGGATCAACTTAACTAAATTTCATATGAATATTACTATCTGGAAAGTAATATTGTGGGAGTGAGAACTAGCAATCTTTTACGGGGGTTGGGGTGATAAAGTGGAGAGAGAGGAGGAGGAGGAGGAGGAGGCTGACAGGCCGGGGGAGGAAGGAGGAGATGACCTAAGAGAGGAGGATGAATAGATAGAATGGATGAGGAAGAGAAAGCGTAGGGAGGAGGAGATGGGCAGATGTGGAAGTAGTAGTAAGACTGAGAGTAAGGAACAAACAGGGAGAAGAACAGATGGTTAGAGAGGAGCAGGAGCAGTGTGGGCAGAGAAGGTGGAGGGGGAAGGGCGGAGTAACAAACCGACGGTAAGAGAGTTCAGGAGGGGTAGCCAGGGATGGGTTAGAGGAGCTACACAGAGGAGAGAGGAGGAGATGGACAGAGGGGAAAGGTGGGGATAGCCTTATCGAAGTTAATTATAAGTCGTACCTGGCACTGTCACGTAATCGGGTAGTTAAAAACAATGGTAGCTGTCAGATCTTGCCGATTATTTCTCGACTTCATAATACGGGTGTTAGTTGAGTCAGACACTGTGCTTCGCTTATTATCCGCCCTTCTGGTTGGTAGCTTCAACAGATGGCTCTCCCGCCGATCATCAAAATGTGTCATCCAATACTGAATGAGCTAACACAATAGTGCTACATGTCTCTAGCAACACCTGGAGGTAAGTATTAAACAAATAATTCGATAAGAACAATACTGTTACTATACGTACTGCTTTCATGCTAGTGATGCTCCGTGTCGTTCTTCTTATTCAGGAACGTTGAAAGCGGTGATATTGACCATCACAACCGGCTCCACGCTATCCTCCCACTTACCTGCACACCATAGAACGTTCGAGGAATTGGGACGGAGTGTTCCGTCGCAGCCACCCCCTGTGGCCGTGCCTCGCCTCCTGGGATCGCAGGAGGCAGGTCGATGTCCGCACTAGACACCTGTCCCCTTTCCGCCCCCCTCCCCCCCTTGCCACCGCTTTGCGCCTGACAGGGCTGCAGCCTCCAGCAGCCACCTTCCCCAGGAAATGCGATCCCTCCCACGTCCCACGCCCTGGCGTCTCGCTTCAAAGGCGCAGCCGGTGGCAGGGAGAGACGCGAGCAGCGTTACATTCCGCAATTTTGCGGCGGCTTCAGCTCAGCTCACCTCACGCTATATGCGGTCGGCGCTGACGCGCCACTTCCGCTCCCACACAGGAAGGAATTTCTTGTCCCACTGCTACCGCGTCTTCCCTTACACGTTTCTTTTGCTGCGATTTTCTCTCTTGAATCTTTTGGTAGGCGGAAGAGCTCAGTAATTGGTTTCCTTGTACTAACGCAAAGGGAAACAAACTTGTTATTCTAGTAAGCACAATTTTGTGTTTTATTAAATTATTATTCTTCAATTCTTCGTTAAAACATTTCTTGTGTTTTTAACTGTTAGGTTAAAATTTTCCAGTTGATTTCAAACTGACTTCCCGATGAAATGGAGACCTGAAATTTTACAAATAGTTCAGAAGTGGATGCCGAGGCAATATTTCTTGTCTGTCCGATCCATGTAATGGAACGTGTTGGCGCCACCTGACATTTCCAGTACCCTGCAGGACTGACGTGTTGTGAAGGTAATATTGGAACGCATTCTAGGCACTATGCATGTAGCTCGATGACGGACATCAGTCAGAACTGCCACAACTGCAGGCGTTAATGCTGCTTCTGATGCTCTGGCGTCATGGCACTGCAGGGCTACGCCCACTTTGCTGGCCAATTTGTGCTGACACCCATGCTGTGGACATGCCTTGAATTGTGTATTGGCTCTGAGCACTATGGTTCAAATGGCTCTGATTAATATGGGACTTAACAGCTGAGGTCATCAGTCTCTTAGAACTTAGAACTACTTAAACCTAACCAACATAAGGACATCACACACATCCATGTCCGAGGCAGGATTTAAACCTACGACCGTAGCGGTCGCGCGGTTCCAGACTGTAGCGCCTAGAACCGCTCGGTCATCGCGGCAGACTGTTGTGTCAACCGTCTTGTATCATTGGTTCAAATGGCTGTGAGCACTATGGGACTTAACATCTGAGGTCATCAGTACCCTAGAACTTAGAACTACTTAAACGTAACTAACCTAAGGACATGACACACATCCATGCCTGAGGCAGAATTCGAATCTGCGACCGTAGTAGTCGCGCGGTTCCAGATTGAAGCGTCTAGAACCGCTCGGCACAACGGCCGGTTCTTCTATCATTGACCTTACTGAAGGACGGTTTTCGTCTCATATTTCACTATGCCTTATGTTTTTGGGGATTTGGCTCTTGGATTACTTGATTACAGCACTTACTCCATATTCCACTTTCCTCTTTTGTTGTCCTGCTGTTCACGCTTGGGTAACCTCTGTTGATAGCCCTGGTCAGTAATTCAGTTTCTGACGGTTCATTGAGCCATTACCAATCCAGTCACAATAGCTTGCAACAACAGTATAATTTCATCTAAACGTTTAAAAAAAAGCAGTAAATTTTTATTTGGGTAAAAATAACTTTTTAAAATAACTAGCTTTTCAATAAGACTAAAAAGAATGACATACGTTCTCCTACGCAAGTTTTCCAAATAAAGAAATGGTTAGATACGGTGGCTGTTCTGCTAAATACATATTTGGTGTACAGCAAGCAGTTACAAATTGTTTTTCGGTTACGTATTCAACAAGTTCCGTTACCGGTTTCGAATTTATCAACAAAACAAATGATACATCGGTGAGTTTCCCTAGCATAAACAAGAATCCACACAAATCTGTAGTGCAACCATTTTTGTTACACGTTTGTAATTGTGAATTATTGTTTATCCTAGAGTAAATCACAGGAGACCATTGTATCATTTGTTTTGGTGAAAACATGAAAAACCGTTTGATAACGAATTGTGAGATATTCGTAACCTAGAAACACTGTCACTCAAAGTGACTGATTCACGTTAACCGCCCGCACAAACAGCTGAGCGAGCGTCTCAGTGCTAATTCTTCTGCTACCAGGGACAATGGACGATTGGGCGATCGACTAGTTCTTTCAATAGCAAAACGGGAAACTGATGGTGGAAAGCATGTGAACTCCGCCTGTCAATAAACTTTTGATGGAGTCTTCAGCTGTCCACTTGCCACTGTCCCACTGAGTTTTGCTCTTCAGATGCCGCTCCGCAAACTAAATATCGGTTCGCATATGCATCTACGAAATTTCCAATCTCTGCTCTTTGCATGGGAACGTTCTGCGAAGCTCACAGAAATTTCCAGAATTTCACCTACAAACAAGTCAGGCCACTATAACGTGGCGACACTCGGTTTTCGTATCCGTGAACAAGAATCTGATTGGCAGGTATGTCATTAAGTTGTTGGTGGGGAGCTAGTGACCGGACTGCCAGATCTCTCATAAGATAAGCATTGAAGCCCCTTCCGTGATCGGCTTGAAATACTGTGGGAGTGTTTGTATGGAGTCTGTAGGAAGAATATGGAAAGTTAGAGACAGCTATTCTGACTGTGGCTTGGGTGTCTTGTTCGACGCGTCCAGTGGTTACACGCTCATCAGTGTTTCACTTGACTACGAGTCTCTGCCAGGTCTTCGAAGGTTTTTCTGCATCCTCGACTAGAAGTCAGAAAGGTGATGAGGTCGCGGGTCGCAGTGACAACACAGCTGCCGGCCACTGCAGCAGCACGAACAGCCACTCGTCGACAGCCGACTCAATAGAAGCAAAGGTAAGAAGACATCTGAAAACTACATTTTCAACTTCGGAAATCGCGACAGAGTGAAGCAAGAGTGAATTCATTCGCCTCTTCTTCTTTAAGCTCGTTCATAATTTGTTCTGTGTGCTTCATAAACTTATATGCATGGGTTCTGCAGTCTAATTGCAACCACTCATCTTTCGTTCCGTTGTTCAGTTAATTCACTGGAGTTCACCCGTCAGCTGATGAATTTTATGATTCTTCATTAATTTCTTGACCTCCTTTGTGCTCCGTTCGGAGTCATACAGTCATTTTAGTAATTTCGTATTCAATTACAACGTTATATATTGCGGTTAAATGCACAACATGTGTCTATTACGTGTCTGGGGACTACCTTAATCGTAATAGTTCATCATGCTCGTGGTGATCCTAATAATAATTAATTTTCCTTCTTACTGTTTTATTCTATTTATATAAATTAAGTCTAAACTTCTTTAACAATCTCTACTTTAAATTGTCTGTTTAATGTCTTATATTTATCAGGTCAAACTCTATCACTCTATCATTCCGCAAGCAATAAAGTAATTGTAGGCTGAAGACTGCATCAAGCAAGAGGAAAATAATTTCAAAAGAAGACCAATATTGAAAGGAAAAAATTTTCAATGCTAAAATCCACAACCGCTTTTATGGTCGCAAAGGAAATTTAGAGTGTAACATGTACTACTGTACTCAAAGCGTAGTTCTTACGAAAATTCTAAAGACATACTTTGTACAACCAAAAATATAGTTCTCAGAGAATGCGAATTAAGGATAAGCAGTCAAATAGGCAAAGTAGATGGAGAAGTTAGGCTGCTAGAAGTAAATTCACCTCCCTACAGAAACTCTGTGGCTGCATGCCTGAGAATTACTTTGGTGTATGACCAACTTCACACTCTTCTACGACAGTCATAGGGAGTCACACAAATATTGTACTCATTGGTGAAGAAAATCCTGACGCTTTTAATCCAAGATACATTTCAAGTGTTTATTTCCGCTTACTGGCAAAACAGTCGGGGTGTGAGTTCAGTTGTTGTTCGAATTGATCGAACTGGGCTCAAATTGAATGTGTGGAGGCGACTGGATGGTATCTGGATCGGCACAGTCTCCCCAGTTGCCTATCACAATGGATTCTCTTCGGGGAATCTATGAATCATAATTCGCAGACAGCGACTATGAGCTGCTTTGTTGTTCCCAACGTGTGGAAGATGTAATGCTTTCTGTCATACGTAGCGATTGAGAGTTGGGATGACGTAGATGTGGTGTATGTTAGTGCGGCGTGTAGCTTGTCCTGTCGGCATCTGATGCGATAAAGTGATAACTCGCGTCCAGTTCAATCTTGAATCAACCCTTCGAGGCATTTGACAGACGGAAAAGTGTACACAAGCAGTGGTCCCTTCCACTGTTTGATACACAGGGTGCTCTACTGAACTCTACTGAGAATGCGAGGTACCTCATTTACTCAAATAACTACACACAGCTGTTCGCTTTCGTCGAAAGGGAGGGTAGTAAAAAACTTGGAGGGTAGTTAAAAAGTTCATTCGAACTGTTTATTCACAGAGCCCTAATCGCTCGTTGTTAATCGTAAAAAGACTAACAGTTTCTTTCCTGGGTCTACTCAGGCGTTCCACATTCTGATTAAAATTTCATTGCATTCTGTAGAAGTATGGGAACGACCAAACTCTTCTCCATTCCCCACAATAGGACGGTAAGAGCAGTAGGGATACCAGTTTTAATACATGGGACGCTTCCGATGTCTGGTTAGTGCGCGTTAGTGACTTGTTTACTGCTGGTTCCGAGTGTACTATATCTGGCTACAGTCCAGTACGAGCTCACTGGCGACAGAACGGGAAGAGTAAGCTGAGCTTATAACGATGAAGTATCACCTTGGTTCTTGGGTACTATCCGATGATAATAATCCATTAAATGAATCACAAGACCTCGTTCACTGTAGATAATTGATACTGCGGTACGAAATTAACAGAGTGAGTACTTCGATGGTTCAACTGTCATTTAGCTAGTCAATGTGTTGACTGTATAGCGATCTGCTCCAGCACGTATTTGGTGGATTTCGGCAGTTATAAAGACCTATTTTGTAGGGGAAGCCTTTTTCATTAATAATCAAAGTGTCCTCGGTCCCTTATTGGAACCACGTCACCAGTTAAATTTAGAAAAAAAGTCATCAGCATTGACGGACGAAGACTTCAGACGTAACATGTCACCCTTATTCAGCCAACGGCCTTGTCAAAAAGGACGGAGCAGCAGACAGAAGTTCAGGGCACTCTCTTGCCCTTGTGGTTCTAAACTGCTCTTAAAAGGCGCGAAAAATCAGCAATGATCAACGGCATGAGGATGCAGAAGGCAATGGAAACCATTACATTAAAGACACACAATGTGTGTCCACAAGACATGGGGCCTGTCATTGGAAAAAATTGTCATATGATCTCTGCATTGTCAAAAGAATCCGGAATCATTCCCCATGCGGACAACCGGGAGGGGATTGCCAAGGAGGAAGTGACCATGAGAAAAAGACTATACAGACAACAAAATGATAACGTCCTACTAGTCGGGGCGTGGAATGTGAGAAGTTTGAACGTGATGGGGCAGCTAGAAAATTTGAGAAGGGAAATATAAAGGCTCAATCTGGATTCAGTGGGGGTCAGTGAAGTGAAACGGAAACAACGCAAGGACTTCTGGTCAGAAGAGCGTAGGGTAATATCATGGCAGCAAAAAATGGCGTAACGGGAGTAGGATTTATTATGAATGGGAAGGTAGAGAGAAGAGTTTGTTACCGTAAACAGTTCAGTGACAGGCTTGTTCTCAACAGAATCACCAGCAAACGAACACCGACAACGGCGGTTCAGGTATACATGCCGATGTCGCTAACCGAAGATGAAGAGACAGAGAAAGTGTATGAGGATATCGAAAAGGTTACGCAGCGCTTAAGGGGATATGAAAATCTAATAGTCGTGGTGGACTAGAATATGGGTGTAGAGGAAGGAGCAGAAGAAAGGGCTGCGGGAGAATCGGAGCTTGGTACTAGGAATGAGAGAGGAGTATGGCTAATTGAGTTCTGTGATAAATTTCACCTAATTGCGAATAATCTGTTCAAGAATCACAAGAGGAGGAGGTATACTTTGGAAAAGGCCGAGAGACAGGGGAAGATTTTATTTAGATTACATCCTGGTCAGACAGAGATTCCGAATCAGATACTGGATTGTTACGCATACACAGGAGTAGATATAGACTAAGGTCACAATTAGTATTCACAAATAGTGTGATGGACTTTAAAAGATTTGTCAGGAAGAACCAATATGCAAAGAAGTGGGATACGGAAGTACTAATGGATGAAGAGATGTCCCTGTAGACACATAGATAAAGAATAGATCAGTAGGCAGTTCAGATGAAGGGGAATGTGTATCTCTAAAGAGGGCAGGCACAGAAGTTTTAAAGAAAGATAGTTACAAAGAAAGTAAAACTGAGAAATGAAATAAATAGGAAGTGCAGGGAAGCTAAGACCAAATGGCTGCATGAAAAATGTGAAGAAATTCAGAAAGAACTGATTGTAGAATGACTGACTCAGCAGATAGAAAAGTCAAGACAACCTTCGGTGAAATTAAAAGCCAGGGTGGTAACACTAAAAGTGTAATGGGAATTCTACTATAAAGTGCAGAGGAGAGATCAGATAGGTGAAAAAAGAGTTAATTGAAAGTGTCTATGAGCGGGAAGACTTTTCTCATGACGGGTTAGAGGAAGAAACGGTTCAATCAGAATTTAAAAGAGCTTTGGAAGATTTAACATGAATTGGGCGCAAGGTATTGACTTCATTCCATCAGACTTTTTAAAATCAATTCGGGTGGAGGGGAGTGGGGGGGGGGAGGATGTGGCAACAAAAAGACTATTCATGTTGGTGTGTATAATATATGAGACTGGCGATATACCATCAGATACACAGGAGAATGGAAAAGAAAACTGAAGATGTGTTAGATGACAATCAGTCTGGCTTTAGCAATGGTAAAGGTACCAGAGAACCAAATCAAACACTGGTTTTGATAACAAAAACCAAGGTACGTCCATAGGATTTGTCGTCCTGACTAGAGCTCGCCAATGTCAAATGATGCACGATTTTCGAAATTCTGAGAAAAATAGGGTACACTATTGGGAGAGACGATTTATATATACCATGTACAGGAGCCAAGAGTGAATAAGAAAAGTGGAAATACAACAAAGAAATGCTCGGACTTAAAAGGGTGTAAGACAGCGATGTAGAATTTCACCACTACTGTTCTATCTGTATATCGAAGAAGCATTGATGAAAATATAAGAAAGGTTTAAGAGCGGATTTAAAATTCAAGATGAAAGAATATCAATTGTAAGATTCGTCGATGAAATTGCCGTCCTCAGTGAAAATGAAGAAGAATTACAGGATATGTTGAATCAGTCTAATGAGTATAGAATACGGAACGAAAGTAGGTCGAAGAGAGAAGTAGCACAAAAAAGAACAGATAAAAACTTAACACCTGGATTGATGGACACGAACTGGATGAAGTTAAGAATTCTGCTAACTAAGCAGCAAAAGAATCAATGACGATCGGAGCAGAATAAGATTGGCAAAAGGGCACTCCTGGACAAGAGAAGTTTACATCAAACATAGGTCTTAACTTGTGGAAGAAATTTCTGAGAATGTATGTTCACAGCATAGCATAGTAGCGAAATATGGACTGTGGAGTAAATCAGAACAGAAAAGAATAAAAACATTTGAGATATGTTCCCAAAGACAGATGTTGAAAATGAGGTGGACTGATAAGGTAAAAATGAGGAGTTTCTCCGCAGAATCGGAGAGGAAAGGAACATATGGAACAAAAAATGGTTCAAATGGCTCTGAGCACTATGGGACATAACATCTGTGGTCATCAGTCCCCTAGAACTTAGAACTACTTAAATTTAACTATCACACACACCCATGCCGGAGGCAGGATTCGAACCTGCGACCGTTGCGGTCACGCGATTCCAGACTGAAGTGCCTAGAAACGCATGGCCACTCCGGTCGGCTATATGGAACACAGTGATAAGAAGGGACAGAATGATAAAACATCTTATGGGACATCAAGGAATAACTTCCATGGTACTAGGACGGATCTGTGGAGAGTAAAAACTGTAGAGGAAAATAGAGACTGGAATACATTCAGTAAATAACCGAGGACGTAAGTTGCAAGTGCTGCTCTGAGATGAACAGGTTGGCATAGGAGCGGATTTCGTGGCAGGCAGTATGAAACCAGTCAGAGAATGCCAATACTTTTTTCCATTTTCCGTTAGCTTCCATAAATGATGGACTCCGAATGCGATAAATTTGAACGTATCATTTACTGAAAGATATTCAGGGTACAATATAGTTACGACAGTATCCAATAAATTATCCCGAAAAACTTCAATTTTTTTTTAAATACGGCGCCTTTTGACGGAAAACCGTGCAAATGCAATTTTCAGTGGAATAGGAAATGTAGCTACTCAAGTGAACAAGTCTTCCTCATATAAAATATGTTCTAGTCTTCTAGTGGAGCCGGCCGCTGTGGCCGAGCAGTTCTAGTCGCTTCAGTCTGGAACCGCGTGACCGCTACGGTCTCAGGTTCGAATCCTGCCTCGGGCATGGATGTGTGATATATCCTTCGGTTAGTTAGGTTTAAGTAGTTCTAAGTTCTAGGGGACTGATGACATCAGATGTTAAGTCTCATAGTGCTCAGAACCATTTGAACCTTTTTTTTTTCTAGTCGAATAGTACTTCAAAATGAAAGAGTAATATTACCTTATTTTTCTTCTTGATGAATTTCGTCAATACATATGACGAGAAATCAGTCGCAACGCGTTTTCAAGTCCTCATTGTTGAGAAGGGCTTTTAAAACAGTACGGTTACAAGGCACGCTGTAACGTCACAACCACGTCAGAGAATAAAGGAAGACTCACACTGCACAACATGTAGCAATAATGGCGATGGCTAACCAAAGAGGCAATAATTAATTGTGTGACAAGCAGACGTACACTAAATTTAGGGTCCTAATTCTTATGTCTCTTGAAATAGGTTATTGCAGAGAGGTATTCTAAAATACTGCGTGAGAGAACGTATGTGGATAACTTAGTACAATATTCTAGCCCACTGGCTATCGCATGTAGGGTACTACATCTGCATAAGTAGCCCGGAAGCATCTGTAAAGTACATGGCGGAGGGTACATCGAACCAGTACAATCAGTTTTGTATACTATTTCACTCGTAAGTTTTAATTGTGCGAGGGGAGTTTGAAGTGTGAGTATGAAATCTTCCTCTGGTTGAAAATATTGACTTGTAAGGAATTATGCTGGATACAGGTGTGTAGTTTGATTCAAATGGGACCTTAACTCAGAAAGTCTTTTATCCACTCACTTCCCCATTCCTCTATAATTCCTGCAAATGGCAGATTAACACATACTTCTGTACTATAGCAGCACCTGATTCCTCGTATCTCTCTCTTGTTACAGTGTCGTAGCTTAAGAGTGCTGCTGTCACAACGGCATCTGTGCAGAAACTATAGCAATGTCTTTCGTAGTTCCATGAAACACAATCACCTATTATAGATCAGATATAGTTCGGAACTGCCTGCACTACATGTGGCGAGCATTAATGGATGGTATGGGAAATTTAAAGACACTGGCGTTGTTGGTGACAAGGCAATAAGCGATACATCTGGAGTTATCGACGCTACTGGTGACACAGTGCGTACAACAGATTAACGCAGTCCGCAGAAACCGACGCAGAGAGACAGGAAATCACAAAACACTGTAGTGAAACTTTTGCGAAAACGGCTGCATTTCCATGCATACAAAGCGCGAGTCATGCAAGCTTTCTAAACCGATTATATATTCAGACGAGCTCAGTTTGCTTCTAACGTGTTGGAACGAATCTATGACGACAATGGCTACATTAATATTTTTTTTCGATAAAGCGACTTTTCACGTGTGAGGGAAAGTTAACAACCATAATGTTCGGGTCTGTGGGAGAATCCACATATTGTCGTACAGAAGATCAGAGACGGACCAATGTGACCGTGTGGCATTGCTCACTGCACAACACAATAATTGAGCTGTTCTTTTTCACTGAAAAACGCATTTAGACACAAACTGGAGTTTTACTTCACTTCTAAGTTACAGCAGTTTCAATAGTGTTGCGATAAGATGACACACCGACTCACTAGGGTTTATACTTTCTTGGATGATACCTTCCCACACAGATGGAGCTGTAGAGACAGTTCAACATTATGGCCACCACATTCACAGTAAATAAACCATGCTGACTTTTTTCATGGGATTACGTTGAGGATAAAGTGTTCGGCTCACCATTTCCTGATGTGCAGTCTCTTATGGCACCAGTACGAAATGCTGTAGAGGCGATAGTGAAAGTGATATTGGCAAAGACCTTGAAATGAGTATTGGCTAGACAACCTATGGGCAACAAATACATGAATGAACACTTCAGGGAACTGTATAGCTGCATCCTACAGAGCGCCCCCGAAATAAATTTTTATAATCACAGAAAAGCTTCCTTGTTATATTGTGTGTATGCGTCAGCTCGCGCTCTGATCTGCCTCACTCGTTCACAAGGACTCAAAGCGAGATATAAGATGTTGGTAGCATAAGATATCAGAGTATCTGTGGTTCAAGCTATCCAGTGAAGCTTCTACGGTCCTATTCGTCATGAAACTGGCCGTTAATGAACCAGGTAACTAAATTTGGCACTTGTTGTGACATAATTCCAAATATCCACTAGTTAAACAATAATTTTTGGTTATAGTAATTTATTCTAATTTTAAAAAGTCAGTTTTAGTACAAGTAATCATTCTTACATTTAAAAATTATATATGAGAGTTGTGAGTTCGTAGATACATAGCCACATCGCAGTCACAGGTACCTGGAGTCAATTTTGTCTGCTTTCCTGAAATCCTGTGCCGCAGTCGGTGCTCTCTGTTGATGACATCGTAATCAACAAATGAAAACTGAAGATCATACAGCCAAAATTCAGAATATCTATCTGCACTTGAGCTACATAAGGACTTAATACAGCTGAAACAACATGATACCGCCCTCAGGACGTTAGACACCTGCGTTCTACTTCTGTTGGAATGGTATCATGGTTCATACTTTGACGACTAATCTCGGACATAACGCGGTTCACATTGGTCTGTTCAAAAGACCGCGCCCAAATATATTTCGAGTCGTGATTTCCTTGACATGTGAAGCACTAATTTCTCGAAAAAGTATCTACTTCGTGAGAGAGAAATGCACGGACGTCTTGCTTATTGTCGCTTGATATTTGCTGCCTTCTATTGTAAATATCTAGTTTTACTTCCGAAGAAACAGTAGCGAACGTAAGAACTGCACCCGAGATAGACAGTACCAGTGTGTACTCGTTTCGTCGTGAGCTTCTTGCGTGTTCTCATTGTGTTTTGCAGTTTGTTTTAATTCTGCTACAAATATGTCACGTTGGTCGAGTGAGCAAGAAATTATGGAAACTCTGGAGGAAGAATTGAATGTTTCTGGATCGCTGAGAGAAATATCTGAGTGAGAACAGTCTGAAGAAGTTTCATATCCTAGTAACCTGCAGCCTGCTATAATTTCTTATCGCAAATATTCTTGCTACAGACACAGTTACTGTAATATAGTTTACTTTAGTTTTCTGTGCTTGGCTATTGTCTTTTTTACAGCTGAATCTGATGATGAAGCAGCTCGCAACACAGGTTTATCTAGAGAAGAATAGATAATTTACCAGCAAAACACGCATGAATGAAATAGTTTGGTAGTGCCCTGATTACAAATGCCTCTCTGCTTTCCAGAAAACTTCAGACAATATTCATTTTCGTGTGAAATTGCACAAGAACGCACGTCGCACCTTTTTTCAGTAAGGTTGGTTACACATTCGGTCATCGTTACTTTACAATATTTAACCTGTCAAAGAACTAAAATAAAGAAGAAAAATCATGAAGCATGGAAGCTTGGCTTTTGCTTATTTCTTATTGTTGGTTACCCTGAAAGATATATCAAACATAAAAGTGCCAGTAACATTATAATTAACGGCGTAAATGGCTCGATTTTTCGGCCCGAAATTTCTGCACGTGACGGGATATCAAAGTGTTGTTAATTTTAATATACACTACTGGCCATTAAAATTGCTACACCAAAAAGAAATGCAGATGATAAACGAGTATTCGTTGGACAAATATATTATACTACAACTGACATGTGATTACATTTTCATGCAATGTGGGTGCATAGATCCTGAGAAATCAGTACCCAGAACAACCACCTCGGGCCGTAATAACGGCATTGATACGCCTGGCCATTGGGTCAAACAGAGCTTGGATGGCGTGTGCAGGTACAGCTGCCATGCAGCTTCAACACGATACTACAGTTCATCAAGAGTAGTGACTGACATATTGTGACGAGCCAGTTGCTCGGCCACCATTGACCAGACGTTTTCAATTGGTGAGAGATCTGGAGAATGTGTTGGCCAGGGCAGCAGTCGAACATTTTCTGTGTCCAGAAAGGCCCGTACAGGACCTACAACATGCGGTCGTGCATTATCCTGCTGAAATGTAGGGTTTTGCAGGGATCGAATGAAGAGTAGAGCCACGGGTCGTAACACATCTGAAACGTAACGTCCACTGTTCAAAGTGCTGTCAATGCGAACAAGAGGTGACCGAGACGTGTAACCAATGGCACCCCCATCACGCCAGTATGGCGATGACGAATACACACTTCCAATGTGCGTTCACCACGATGTCGCCGAACACGGATGCGACCATCATGATGCTGTAAACAGAACCTGCATTCATCCGAAAAATGACGTTTTGCCATTCGTGCACCCAGGTTCGTCGATGAGTACACCACCGCAGGCACTCCTGTCTGTGATGCAGCGTCAAGGGTAACCGCAGCCATGGTCTCCGAGCTGATAGTCCATGCTGCTGCAAACGTCGTCGAACTGTTCATGCAGACGGTTGTTGTCTTGCAAACTTCCCCATCTGTTGACTCAGGGAACGAGACGTGGCCGCACGATCCGTTATAGCCATGCGGATAAGATGCCTGTTATCTCGACTGCTAGTGATACGCGGTCGTTTGGATCCAGCACGGCGTTCCGTATTACCCTCCTGAACCCACCGATTCCATATTCTGCTAACAGTCACTAGATCTCGACCAACGGGAGCAGCAATGTCGCGATTCGATAAACCGCATTCGCGATTGGCTACAATCCGACCTTTATCAAAATCGGAAACGTGATGGTACGCATTTGTCCTCCTTACACGAGGCATCACATCAACGTTTCACCAGGCAATGCCGGTCAGCTGCTGTTTGTGTATGAGAAATCGGTTGGAATCTTTCCTCATGTCAGCTCGTTGTAGGTGTCGCATATTCTTCCTGTCGGTTAAATTTAGCGTCTGTGACATGACATCTTCGTGGTGCAGCAATTTTAATGGCCAGTAGTGTAATTATACACCAGTATTGTTATTTTTATTTTTTCATTGACAACCCATACAGCTTAACGTGTTTAGACCATGGCCATCATCAGAATCGTATTTAAAATCTTGGTGCACTGAATCTAGCTAGCTCCGATATACATTTGTGCCATACGCCGTGCTAATATCACGTAGACTCATCAGGTGGTTGTGACCGGCTGGCTACATAAGCGGCACCGGGATCACCGTGAGAACGCCTTTGGCTTCGTCTCTGCTGTGTGTGACAACAATGGCTACTTCATAGCAAGAAATACAAGTAAACAATCACTGTGACACCGATCGTTATGTAACAGCGTTAACAAACGCGACGCAGCTGTTGTCAGTCTGCTGGTGGGGTAAATTTTCAGCTTCGCAGTCACGGTCAGATTTCGGAGTCTCTCTCACGCCACTGAAGAACCTCGGTCTCGTCACGGCGACACAGGCAGCTGCGACTGCTCGTGCCGGACTCTCGGGTCATGTCAGCCGGAGGGCCCTGCGGCGTCGCGTCGGTATTGAGCCGGCGCTGACCCGCGCTGGAGCCACGCCAGGGGCGGCCGGCCAATTTTTGGCGTCCGCGGCTCTGCGCTGCGCTGCGAGGCTGCGAGGCACGGCCGGCCGCGGCCCTAATCTCGCCTTCCAGCCCAGCTATCGGACGACCCGACTGCGCCAGCACAAGTGTTGCGGCCGACCCCGGCGGGGCAGGGCAGGGCACGGCAGGGCACACAGGGGAGGGAGGGCTCCTTCCGACGGCTGCGGTGCGGGCTCCTATTTCTATTGGGCGAGGAGGTTTCGTGACGATTACCACCTCCAATGGCTCTTCCTGTGCGTGATAATCCAACATAACGTCAAGGGAAACTATACCTTTTGTTGAGAGTATCACAAAAATTTAATCTTTTATCACTCATCGAAATTATCAGTATATGGAAATATGTCATTAAGCATAAACCACTTTTTATGCAAAACACATTTGAGGTGGTGAGCTTCAAAACACGACATATGAGAATTTCGGTCGTACTGAGCTATGCATGCCATCTGGTTATCAATATTAAACTCTACCTTGAGCGGAAAAGCAATCTTGTACAAGTCAACCACTTGCTGTAAAATAAGGCTTTAAAAATTGGGCTCAGTTTTATGCGCTGCAATTTGAATAGAAATATTTCATTTTTTTCCCTATAGAAACTATAACGCATGTGAACCATTAATATTCATTCATGGCAGGTCACGCCTCTCTGCTGCCTTGTTTCTAGGGTGTTACAGCAAGCATAAGTCAGTCTTTTATACACTGCGAGGTCTCGCAGTGGTTACCACACTGGACTCGCATTCGGGAGGACGACGGTTCAATCCCGTCTCCGGCCATCCTGATTTAGGTTTTCCGTGATCTCCCTAAATAGTTTCAGGCAAATGCCGGGATGTTTCCTTTGAAAGGGCACGGCCGATTTCATTCGCAATCCTTCCCTAACCCGAGCTTGTGCTCCGTCCCTAATGACCTCGTTGTCGACGGGACGTTAAGCACTAACCACCACCACCACCACCATCTGTCTTTTATAAGTTGTAGTTGTGAGTACTGAGAGTGTTGACAGCCAAGATGCAAGTGAGGAAAGAACGCTAACAACGATATCCTAAAGAAATGTAAAACATGGGCCTCTGCGCGCCCAAACCTATTGCCTATTAGCAATCTTCTTGCAGGGGAAAATGATGTTGGCGTTCAAAACTGTTGGTGAAGAATTTAGGTGCGCAATGGGCGAATGATACTCATTATCGTCTACAGTATTATAAGCTTCTGACTGAGAACAGCAAAGTGATTCAAAATGTGAATACTGATGTAGGTGTCATAACATCTGATCAAAAACCTGCGGAAGAGAACAATAACATCGATTTTGTATGAAAGGGAGGGCAATTGCCTTAATTCCCAAACTTTTATAACCACCTATTATTTCAAGTTGTTATTTCAAAGTATATAATGAAGTATTACGTTATTAATTATCAAACTTTACTTGCTTTAAAAATGCTGAAACACATTTTACCTTCAATTTCAAAATTGACGACGAATATTTTTTAGCAACAATGGGTTCAGATCTTTGAAAACTCTGGATACTCACAAAGACAACGAATGACAATTAATTCGCCAAAATTAATCTTTATAAGTATAATAGTATAGAAAATACATTTTTTCTAGTTTGTCTTAAAATATTAAGTCACGTGGAACATATTGCAACTTACCACCTCAATATAAGTTTTCAGCCTCGCCCAAGCAACGAAGCACTTGACGTCTTATTTTTCCCCAGAGGTTGGTACAATTTTCATCAGATATTCTGTGTGAAATTGCAAGTCATGTCCTCCAGTAGCTGACCGTAGGTTACCGTCTGAACAACGACGGTGGCGGAATTGTCGGCAATGGAGAAAACTGAGTACCGCATAGGAATACCTTTCGGTAGAACAATGGTTACGGAAATCTAAATTTATTCTAGTTTAATAAATGTGTATCGTAGCCTCCTTCAGTTGTCACGGTGCAAAATTTTAGCCAGGCTGTGAAAGTGTTGAGGTTGATCGACGTGAAAGACGTCCGGAAAGTTGGGTACTTAGTCACTTAGTTACATCTTGCACAGATGATTTAAATGATTGTTTTATCTAAATGATCTTGAATGAGTCAATTTACAGGATATGCACACACGATTCGTGTTAACATCAACGAACAAATTACTTTTTAAACTTACTCTTGCAACAACACATAAAACAACATTCTTTTTCAGGCTAACAGTTTTCATATAGGAATTAGTCATCGAATAGAAGGAGTTTAGATTAGAATAAAATGTTGCTTCGTTACCTGCTAACATTTTATGTTATTGGCAGCTTAAATAATGGGAATTGATGTAATTTTTTCCTCTAGCGTTCCCAAATTGTGACCAATTATTGATGATGAATTTTGTTAGAGAATGAACTTATCGTGACGGTGCAGTGAAAATGCCTGACTCCTTGAAGAGGTAACTGCATAACGACTGCGAGTGAAAATAACATATTGTTTATACTGTTCGCTTTTATGCAATAAATGGTACCGTAACAGCAATCGTTAAAGAAGTGCATGTCGTGAAATGGAAAGACCAACTTCTGAGGCTGCGTTAACTTGCCGAGACTGTATGAATCTCAGAATAAAGTGTTGGCTATGAAGAAATGCCCACGACAAAGATTTCCTGCTCACAGTGGTTCAAATAAGAATTCGCACTAAAACTCAGCAACAAATTTTGGCGCGTTTTCTTTAAAGCAAAAGGGAATTTGTGCGTTGGTATGTAACAGTGAATGGAACATGCATTCACAAGTACACAGTACAATCGATACAATCAAAACAATACTCTGAAGAGAGGACAGAAGCCTGTTCTTCAGCTCAAAAGAAAACAAAGACAATGTCATCAGCGGGAAAATGCATGATATCAGTGTTTTCGCAAACGCAAACACTGAATACGTCAGGGCTCTGGTACGATGTATGAGTATCGACTATGCTTCACAATCAGTGACTATTTGATTTATAATACGACAACGCATGGTACCCAAACACAGCTAAACTGGCGGGCAATTGTCACTCAGTTATTACGCATTTCATGCAAACTGACGCAGTACTAAGCAGCAACTGAATTTTATGTGGGTACTGAACCACGTTTACCATACACCATGTGGTTAGTGACGGTAGCCGGTACTGATGTGTATTGCCATGGTTCTGATGGAAATTACATCTATGTTAACAGACCAACTGCCTTCCAAAGCCTTTACTGCATAAATAAATTATTTTTCCGTTATGAATATAGAGTATGGACCATTTTAAACTTTAATATCTGCTAGCAAAAATAGTTTCACAGTAGATTTTTGCTGACATTTACATACCTGAATATAATCAAGTGTCGAGCACAACTTAAAGAAGAAATAAATATGTGTTCCTCAAGTATGACTGAGATAAAAAGAAGACTTTGTATGAATTGCGATTTGCCTGAGATGCGCTTCTAGGGGCGATCGTATACAGTTGTTAACGTACTGTCCCGGAAGATAGTCACTTGAGACTCTCTGATACATGGAACTCTTACTGAAGGCACGACGAATATCATTAATATTACTTCTGATTAATTCCTTCAAGATAGTCCAGGCGTTACTGAGTAACTTGGGTGACAGTAGCTAATCACAAAAGCAAGAAACAAACGAAGTAAAACAATGAGGTTGATGCCTTCATTGACAGTATGAAACGTGTAAGCTATCAGTGCTTATCGCACAATACAAAAATGCACTGGAGGAACGTGACATCTAGTTAATGAAAACAAAATCGAGTCAGGCTGCAGGCTGCTCCGTGCGTTCGAGTTGTAAATTATGTCATCGCAATTGGGTTACCTTCCAAACGCGCACTGTCCTATTTGGATTTGTGACGTAATTAACTGAGGTATAGGCCACTTTACAGCACTCACTTCGCGAGTTTCCGATATTTTGCGTTTGCTGCTATCAGAAAACATTAGCGAGTAATGGAAATTTCGTTTACGAGTTTTGTAACATTGCAGTTTTAAAAAGAGGTTCTGAATAACCACGGAAGTGCTGATGGAAGCACAGAGAAACCAAATGGTAGAATAATATTGGCATTTGAGAGACGTAATATGTGCTTTACGTTTATTAGATGCAATGATAGAGAAAATAACGTGAATAAGGGTGGGAAGTTAATGCCATGTGGCAGTGGCAGTCATCCGTCCACTACCAAGTCAATCGTTCATGGATGTTCTCTTTGCAATCCATATTACTTTATGGATAATCCACATAATAATGGATTGCACTCGTAATAACTTACTCCAAACAGCCACAAAATCAGCTCTCAACGAAGAGTGTGGCAACTAAACACCGTAACTGCAAAATCACTACGAAATTGACACAAGAGTGGAATGCAGCTAATGAAATGTCGTGGCAACCAGTAATTGAGCAGTACTTGAAGGTACTACGGAAAGTCATCACCATAAGAGTTTTCATGTTGAAAATGCATCCAGCTACAGTCAACAGATCAGGGAAAGGGACTGCTAAGTCAGAAAAAAGTAAAGTTTTGATTAATTTCGTTACTCTAATTCAAATGGTCTTTTGTAAGTTTTCTTCAATAAGTCATTAATGATAGGCAGAGAAACGCTAAGAGATGCTTTACATCAAGTCCATCAGCCATGGGTAAATCAATTTCGTAGCGAAAAATGCAATGAATCGTTAAAGATACCTTAATTAGTAATGGAAGTGAACTAGGGAGAAAACTAAATATTATGTAGTACGGAGCTATTTTCAGTATGGATATCTGGTACTCAACATTACGCCACCGATTTTTTTATTTCATTTATTTTTTACCTTTCACGGCTCGTTCCTTAGGACGAGATTGAAGAGCAAATCTCAAAGGTCATGGAACGTGTGAGCATATGAAATTACAACATAAAAGTAATAACTGATGAAACAAAATGTTTATGAACCCAGAAAATACAAGCCATAAATTTAAGTAAATGCGATAAAAAATTTAAAGTAGGAATCAGCTCTATTTTCCTTGGAACTCCTTGAAAGAATGGAAGTAGTGATCCATGAGGAAACTCTACAGTTTCAACTTGAAAGCGCGTGGATTACACCTAAGATCTTTGAATTCTTGTGATAGCTTGCTGAATATTGATGCAGCAGCATACTGCGGGCACCTGTCAACAGAAGAATCAAGGAAGTGTGATCCTAATGCAGACTGGATTTCTGCCTAGTATTAAATAAGTGAAAGCTGCTAATTCTTGAGAACAAGCAGATGTTGTTAACATAAAATGGCTGTAAAAAGTATATTCAGTGATGCGCCAAAGAAACTAGTATAGTTATGCGTATTTAAATATGAGAAACAGGCAGAATACGGCGCTGCGGTCAGCAATGCCTATATAAGACAACAGGTGTCTGGCACAGTTGTTAGATCGGTTGCTGTTGCTACAATAGCGGGTCATCAAGATTTAGATGAGTTTGAACGAGGTGTTATAGTCGGCACAGTACCTCCGAGGCAGCGATGAAGTGGGGATTTTCCCGTACGATCATTCAACGAGTGTACCGTGAATGTCAGGAATCAGGTAAAAAAAAAAAATCTCCGATATCGCTGCTGTCGACAAAAGATCCTACAAGAACGGAACCAACGACGACTGAAGAGAATCCTTCACCGTGATAGAAATGCAACCCATCTGCAAATTGCTGCAGATTTGACTGCTGGGCCATCAAAAATTGTCAGCGTGCGAAACATTAAACGCAACATAATCGATATGGGCTTTCAGAGCCAAAGACCCACTCGCGTAACCTTAACGACTGCCCGACACAAAGCTTTACGCCTCACCTGGGCCCGTCAACACCGACATTGAACTGTTGATTACTGGAAACATGTTGCCTGGTCGGACGATCTCGGTTGAAATTGTACCAAGTGGATGAACGTGTACGGGTATGGAGACAACCTCATGAATCCAAGGGGCCTGCATGTCAGCAAGGGAATGTTCAAGCTGGTGGGGGCTCTGTAATGGTGTGCGGCGTGTGCAGTTGGAGTGATAGGTACAACTCTGACATGTGACACATAACCAGAAGCATCCCATCTGATCACCTGCATTCATTCATGTCCATTGTGCATTCCGACTGACTTGGGCAATTCCAGCAGTACAATGCGACATCCCACAAGTCCAGTTTTCTTACGAGTGGCTCCAAGAACACTCTTCTGAGGTGAAACACTTCCACTGGCTACCAAACTCTGCAGACATGAACATTATTGAGATGTTTAGAAATGGTTGCTTGACTCAGCGACCGTTTCTAAATTGAAACTGAAACGAAAGAGCCCTCGGTCACTATTATTTTTAGTCTTATTGACCAGGTTTCAATACATCTAAAATGGCCTTCATCAGAATTAAAAGAATTAGGCCATTTTAATTGTTTTAATTCTGAAGAAGACTCATAGAAGTGGTGAAATCTGGCTGATAAGACTCAAAATAATAGTGAGCGAGGGCTGATTTGTTTCAATTTCAATTTCTGGGATCCCTTGCAACATGCTGTTGGGAAGAGATCTCCACCCCCTTGTCCTCTTACGGATTTATGGACAGCCATGCGGGATTCACGTCAGAGAAGGCTCTACTGGCAGATATAACAATGTATACATTGAATTGCAAGGGCGGAATTGATATTAAAAAGAGTACAACGTACGAAATAAAGGCTGAAACTTCAAAAGAAAAACCATCAAAATTTTGGCTGTAAAGATATTTTCTCAACCCACGATATATGTCATATCTGACGAGTGCAATGCTGGTGCACACACATTTCGCAGCACACCATAAGGCGCGTATTTTTTACCGTTTACTCCGCTGCAGAGAGCCTCTACGTTAACCCACTGAAAATATCAGTTACGATTGCGGTTCGCAAGGGATAATTGAGAATGGATAGCCGGTCAATTCAAATGGGTCGCTTGGTCGAATGAACAACGTCTGAGAAATGTTATGTCTGTAGGCAGTGGCTGTGGTGGAGAAAACAGCTGAAGATACGGCACTCCTTTTTCCCACAGAGGATACTGCAGAGGCATCTGAGATAAGCGGACTTAAAAAAAGAAAGTAATCAGGAAAGTTCATTGCCATGCACTGACGACAGTGTGACCTGGCGAGGTCAGTTTTGTGGTGTAACTTCTAGCACGAGAGAAGTCCACCTGAGGCCCCAGACAGGGGGCTCCTAAAAGATGAAGCTGACACTGCAGAGAGGAGAAGGCCCCAGAGGATATAGGAGACGACCACCATCAGACACACCTAAGACCAATGGTCGCTGTAGAGAGCTGCGAAGCAGAGTCCTGGACTACGTGCGTCACGTGCTGCGAAGGTGCCTGTTGCAGAAAAAACCAATTCTGTGAGACATGTTTGACCGCATCCCATGGAGAAGTTCAGGGAAAGAAGAAGGTAACCGTGGATGTGACCATGACGTTAGGCAGAAAGCATGACAGAAAGAAGGGCTTCATGTCCAGAAGGGACAAGCTGCGGTCGGCAAGGGTGCGATAGGACAGAGAGATGACACAATCATACCAAGTAGATGATAGTATGAAGAATGCAGGTAGCAACAGATGGAGAACTGCGAATGGATTACAGCGAATGGCAAAGTGGAATGTGGGCTCGTGGTGTAGGGATGCAGGCCAGTGGTACAGGCCAATGATGTGGGGGCAGTGACAGGCACTCCGGCAGAATGTGGGCACTGGTCAATGGTACTGGGACGTGAAGAGGCACCAGGATCGGCAGCGATGGCCAGAAACGAGGGTGCCATTGATGTTGAAACTGGGGGCAGAAGCCGCCGCTCACCGTGGAAGCCGCAAGGCGTATAATGTGGTTCTAATGCAGGCCGGCTGGGAGGATAGCAGAAGGGTGCCAATTCCTGACGAATAAGTGGCGGTCGTTGGGATGCAAGGTTGCCGATGGGACTGGCCAAGCAGTAACAGCTGAAGAGGATGTGTCGGCAATGAGTCACCCTTGGAAGGGCTGTTGGCTTCTGACAGAAGGCGAAAACAACATCGGGCATGGCCAGGGCTGGTGAGAGGAAGCCGCCAGGCAAACAGGGAGTAGGCATGCCGAGGAGTAGACCTAGAAGGCATCGCCGAGAGAGGATCACCTGGCTGACGATGGTGACGAGACGAGGCACAGACAGAACTAGTGGCGAAACTTGCAGGACAGGAAAATAGGAGGTGCAGAGAAGTCCTTGGAGCCGCAGGAGAATACAGCGATAAAAGGAGGTGACGAGACGCTCACTTAAAAGGAATAGAGCAAAAAAAAGGATACGCACAACAAACAACGACCAATGGACGCCATCGGAATGTATAGGAGAAGTCACAAAAACTCTATGTGGAAGGTAGGCTACCTGGTTGAACAAAGAATACTAGGAACAAAGTGTCAGGCACAAGAGTCAAGAAACGTTTACCCTACTTATCACTTCAGTATCCTATTGTGAATGATTCAAGCTGTAAGAAGGTAACCTAGAACAGAAGAGCTTTATTGCTAACACGGAGAGTGCACAAAAACCTCTACCTGATGATGGCACTGAAAAAGTTTAGAAAATAATTGAACTGAAAAATCTTCCTGATCTGATAGGCTGCTCGCTAACAAACAGTTCTTGAAAGTACTGTCACAGAAAAGAAAACGCTTTCGTAGGCAAGGTCTGTATATGCGCCACTGGCGATATATTAGATTCCACTTGGTGTGCATCGTACACTCTGATGAAGAAACCAGCTGATATTCCTATGCTGACTGTCAGGATGGGTTTGATGAAGAATTCAGTATTTATGCCGAGGCGTCAAGCTTGAAATTGGGGCTTGAACAGTCTGGCGGACGATTGCGTGACCTCCTGTAAGGCCGCCCGGCAGAGGAGTACTGGTCTAGTATGAGGTGAATTGCTAGCTATTACCGGTAACACTAGCGCTGTATCCGGCTGCAGTGATTTTTGTAGGCACGACTAGCTGTGGTTGAGTTGCAGCCTCTCTATATGTCGGCAACCCGCAGTACTGCAGTGTGTGGTGCGTGGCTGCACCGTAAGGGGCTGGCTGGACGCCGCACCGTATTTCCTATGCAGCAATGATGGAGTTAATTCTCTGCGTGGGCGAAGTTGTGCCATAGGAAACATCAGCGTAATAGATTGACATTAAGAATCTTCGAGATTCAATTTTTTAAAGATATTCTGGTACATCAGCAAGCTGTTACCCTAGGAATAAAATACTGAATCTGAAATCGATTAGATGTGTATGCAGGAGGTACAGGAAAACAATTATTTCTCATCAGTCTGGTTTGATGCGGGCAGCCACGAATTCGTCTCCTATACTAACCTCTTCATCTTAAGAGTAGCACTTGCAACCCACGTCCTCACTTATTTGCTGGATGTATTCCATCTCTGTCCTCCTCTACAGTTTTTCCCCTCTACAGCTCCCTGCCGCTGTTGGATAAGCAGCTGCAGCAGCAAGTCGTATAACCCTAGCTTACTTGTTTGTTAGATAGCTTAATTAATTTCTTTGCGTGTTTTTGGGTACTTGCATTGTTTAATTCATATATTTCGGGCGTATTATAGTATTTGACAGTTGTAGCATCGCGCTTTAGTGTTTACTTCGTAGGTTCTTATTAAAATTGCGTGTGAGTTTCGTATAGGAGGTGCAATTTCGAGTTTTAGTTACTGTAATCGTAAATTCAGCAGATTGTAGCGCAGTCGTTAGGCATTTGTACAGGTTAGTTGATACATTCTTTGCGTGTTTCGCTTGCGTTATCTAGGCACGGACTCGTGTTTCGGTAACTGTTGTTCAACATCGATCAGAATGGACAGGGACTGCGATTGCTGTGTTCGTATGAGGTTACAGTACGCTTGTTCGCCCAATGCTTGAATACTGCTCAGCAGTGTGGGATACGCACCAGGTAGGGTTGATAGAAGAGATAGAGAAGATCCAACGGAGAGCAGCGCGCTTCGTTACAGGATCATTTAGTAATTGCGAAAGCGTTACGGAGATGGTAGATAAACTCCAGTGGAAGACTCTGCAGGAGAGACGCTCAGTAGCTCGGTACGGGCTTTTGTTAAAGTTTCGAGAACATACCTTCACCGAAGAGTCAAGCAGTATATTGCTCCCTCCTACGTATATCTCGCGAAGAGACCAATCAGAGAGATTAGAGCCCACACAGAAGCATACCGACAATCCTTCTTTCCACGTACAATACGAGACTGGAATAGAAGGGAGAACCGATAGAGGCACTCAGGGTACCCTCCGCCACACACCGTCAGGTGGCTTGCGGAGTATGGATGTAGATGTAGATGTAGACTTGGCATCCCTTCGCTCACAGTTGCAATCGGCGCTGACTTCGGTCGCGCAGCTTGAGGCTGTTGCCAATGGGCACCACTGTGGGGAGCCGGACTTGGGTATCACGGGGATGTCAATCTCGTCCCGTCTGTCCCCAGATCGGTCTGCCGCTGTGGTTGCCCCGGTTGCTGCCCGCAGTGGGGCTGAGCCCTCGCCTGTGGTTGATTGGGAGGTCGTTCCAAGGCGTGGCAGGCAGCGAAAGGCGTCCCCGGAGGCTGATCATAAAGCCTCCCCGGTGCGTCTGACAAACCGGTTTCAGGCACTGTCTCTGGCTGAGCCAGATGCAGCTGCCTGCCCTGTTTCAGAGGATCATTCTCAGCCTTCAAGGTCCGGGCAATCGCAGAGGGTGGGCTTACTGGTAGTTGGGAGCTCCAATGTTAGGCGCGTAATGGGTCCCCTTAGGGATACGGCAGCTAAGGAGGGGAAGAAATCCAGTGTGCACTCCGTGTGCATTCCGGGAGGAGTCATTCCTGATGTGGAAAGGGTCCTTCCGGATGCCATGAAGAGCACAGGGTGCAGCCAGCTGCAGGTGGTGGCACATGTCGGCACTAATGACGTGTGTCGCTTTGGATCTGAGGAAATTCTCTCTGGATTCCAGCGGCTATCTGATTTGGTGAAGGCTGCCGGTCTTGCTTACGAGATGAAGGCAGAGCTCACCATCTGCAGCATCGTTGACAGAACCGACTGCGGACCTTTGGTGCAGAGCCGGGTGGAGGGTCTGAATCAGAGGCTCAGACGGTTTTGCGACCGTATTGGCTGCAGATTCCTTGCCTTGCGCCATAGGGTGGTGGGGTTTCGGGTTCCGCTGAATAGGTCAGGAGTTCACTACACTCAGCTGGCGGCTACACGGGTAGCGGAGGCTGTGTGGCGTGGACTGGGCGATTTTTTAGGTTAGAAGGCCTCGGGGAAGTGCGGGATGGGCTGCAATGTCAAAGGGTGCTTGGCAATTACAGGACGTGCTTGGATCAAGGAACAGTCGGAATTATAGTTGTAAATTGTTGTAGTTGCGCTGGAAAAGTCCCTGAGCTTCAAGCGCTAATAGAAAGCACAGAAGCTGATATCGTTATAGGTACAGAAAGCTGGCTAAAGCCTGAAATAAGTTCTGCAGAAATTTTTACGAAGTCTCAGACGGTGTTCAGGAAAGATAGATTAGGCAGAATTGGTGGTGGAGTGTTTGTGTCTTTTAGTAGTGGTTTATCTTGTAGTGAAGTCGAAGTAGATACTCCGTGCGAATTGGTATGGGTGGAGGTTATACTTAACAGCCGAATTAAGTTAATAATTGGCTCCTTCTACCGACCCCCAGACTCCGATGATACAGTTGCGGAACAGTTCAGAGAAAGTTTGAGTCTCGTAACAAATAAATACCCCACTCATACGGTTATAGTTGGTGGGGACTTAAACCTACCCTCGGTATGTTGGCAAAAATACTTGTTTAAAACCGGTGGTAGGCAGAAAACGTCTTCCGAGATTGTCCTAAATGCTTTCTCCGAAAATTATTTCGAGCAATTAGTCCACGAACCCACGCGAATTGTAAATGGTTGCGAAAACACACTTGACCTCTTAGCCACAAACAATCCAGAGCTGATAGAGAGCATCATGACTGATACAGGGATTAGTGATCACAAGGTCATTGTAGCTAGGCTCAATACCATTTCTTCCAAATCCATCAGAAACAAACGCAAAATAATTTTATTTAAAAAAGCGGATAAAGTGCCACTAGAAGCCTTCCTAAAAGACAACTTCCATTCCTTCCGAACTGACTATGCGAATGTAGACGAGATGTGGCTCAAATTCAAAGATATAGTAGCAACAGCAATTGAGATATTCATACCTCCTAAATTGGTAAGAGATGGAACGGATCCCCCGTGGTACACAAAAATAGTCCGAACGCTGTTGCAGAGGCAGGGGAAAAAGCATGCGAAGTCCAGAAGAACGCGAAATCCCGAAGATGGGCTAAAATTTACAGACGCGCGAAATTTGGCACGTACTTCGATGCGAGATGCCTTTAATAGGTTCCACAACGAAACATTGTCTCGAAATTTGGTAGAAAATCCGAAGAAATTCTGGTCGTATGTAAAGTACACAAGCGGCAAGACGCAGTCAATACCTTCGCTGCGCAGTGCCGATGGTACTGTTATCGACGACTGTGCCGCTAAAGCGGAGTTATTGAACGCAGTTTTCCGAAATTCCTTCACCAGGGAAGACGAATGGAATATTCCAGAATTTGAAACACGAACATCTGCTAGCATGAGTATCTTAGAAGTAGATACCTTAGGGGTTGCGAAGCGACTCAAATCGTTTGATACGGGCAAGTCTTCAGGTCCAGATTGTATACCGATTAGGTTCCTTTCAGATTACGCTGATACTATAGCTCCCTACTTAGCACTCATATACAACCGCTCGCTCACCGATAGATCTGTACCTACAGATTGGAAAATTGCGCAGGTCGCACCAGTGTTCAAGAAGGGTAGTAGGAGTAATCCATTTAACTACAGACCTATATCATTGACGTCGGTTTGCAGTAGGGTTTTGGAGCATATACTGTATTCAAACATTATGAATCACCTCGAAGGGAACGATCTATTGACACGTAATCAGCATGGCTTCAGAAAACATCGCTCTTGTGCAACGCAGCTAGCTCTTTATTCGCACGAAGTAATGGCCGCTATCGACAGGGGATCTCAAGTTGATTCCGTATTTCTAGATTTCCGGAAAGCTTTTGACACCGTTCCTCACAAGCGACTTCTAATCAAGCTGCGGAGCTATGGGGTATCGTCTCAGTTGTGCGACTGGATTCGTGATTTCCTGTCAGGAAGGTCGCAGTTCGTAGTAATAGACGGCAAATAATCGAGTAAAACTGAAGTGATATCAGGTGTTCCCCAGGGAAGCGTCCTGGGACCTCTACTGTTCCTGATCTATATAAATGACCTGGGTGACAATCTGAGCAGTTCTCTTAGACTGTTTGCAGATGATGCTGTAATTTACCGTCTAGTAAGGTCATCCGAAGACCAGTATCAGTTGCAAAGCGATTTAGAAAAGATTGCTGTATGGTGTGTCAGGTGGCAGTTGACGCTAAATAACAAAAAGTGTGAGATGATCCACATGAGTTCCAAAAGAAATCCGTTGGAATTCGATTACTCGATAAATAGTACAATTCTCAAGGCTGTCAATTCAACTAAGTACCTGGGTGTTAAAATTACGAACAACTTCAGTTGGAAGGACCACATAGATAATATTGTCGGGAAGGCGAGCCAAAGGTTGCGTTTCATTGGCAGGACACTTAGAAGATGCAACAAGTCCACTAAAGAGACAGCTTACACTACACTCGTTCGTCCTCTGTTAGAATATTGCTGCGCGGTGTGGGATCCTTACCAGATGGGATTGACGGAGGACATCGAAAGGGTGCAAAAAAGGGCAGCTCGTTTTGTATTATCACGTTATAGGGGAGAGAGTGTGGCAGATATGATACACGAGTTGGGATGGAAGTCATTACAGCATAGACGTTTTTCGTCGCGGCGAGACCTTTTTACAAAATTTCAGTCACCAACTTTCTCTTCCGAATGCGAAAATATTTTGTTGAGCCCAACCTACATAGGTAGGAATGATCATCAAAATAAAATAAGAGAAATCAGAGCTCGAACAGAAAGGTTTAGGTGTTCGTTTTTCCCGCTCGCTGTTCGGGAGTGGAATAGTAGAGAGATAGTATGATTGTGGTTCGATGAACCCTCTGCCAAGCACTTAAATGTGAATTGCAGAGTGGTCATGTAGATGTAGATGTAGTACCATGGAAGTCATTCCATCATGTTTTGACTGGTGTCCTATCTTCCTGTCCGTTCTCCTTGTCAGTGTTTTCCACATATTACTTTCTTCTTCGATTCTGCTCAGTACCTCCTCATTCCTTCCATTATCCGTCCACCTTGTTTTCAACATTCGTCTGAAGCAACACATATCAAATGCTCCAATCTCTTCTGTTCCAATTTTCCCACATCCCATGTTTCACTACTATACAATGTTGTATTCCAGCCGTACATTCTCAGAAATTTCTTCCCTAAATTAAGACCGATATTTGATATACCTAGGCCAGGCATGTTCGTTTTGCCACTGCTAGTCTGCTTTTGTTGTCCTCCTTGCTGTCCAGTCTCAAGAAAAAAATTAATAATTATTTTACTAAACAATACTTGTCAGATGAAATGAGCAGAGAACAACTGTCACTTCATGAAGTTAAAAGCCTCAGATTACAAGCATTGAGAAACCCTAGTCTAGGATATTCGGGAAGGTAAGAGAGATAAGACGGATACGATCAAAACTCGCAGTTGGACGACAACAGAAGTTTTCCATGTGTTATGTAAAGTAGGGACCTCCACTATCCCGTCAGATCACGGACTAAATAAGTGATGGAACTATTTGAGACTGAGCTAAGGGATACAAGCCCTGACGTCAACGGAAGCGTTCCAGTATACGTAAGTGGTAATATCGAGCAGAAACCTCTAGGAGTAATCCGACATTAAAGTATTTACATGTCACGGTAGCCAGCTAATTGAAAAATTCCGAAAATCTATTATCGAGGGTCAGCCGCAACTTAGACGCTATATAAACAAGAGGTAAAATGAGAATAGTCAGTCTGATGGAGAATTCTGGTGGAGAATTCTGATGGAGCAGTCTGACGGAAGAGTCCGAGAGCAGTAGTACGCCAGTCCGCTGCAACCTGAGTCTGCAGAAGTAATATCCGCAGCGAGAAGTTGCTGATCAGATCTGGAGACACACACAGCAGCTGAAAGATACGTAATCATTGTCTATTCTGGGGAGTAGCTCTGAACTGAGACGAACTGTCTGACTCGAGGAACAGCTAGCATTTGAATCTTCGTAATTACAAGAACAATTTACTGAATAGTAATTGTCTCTAGTAAGCTTAGGCGAGTGGCCTGCCGATAAGAGTAAATTTAGTCTGACAAGCAATACAGAAAGTGGTTAGCAAGTGGCACTTCTTTTATAAGTTATCAAAGACAATAAAGACATTACTTAAACAAATAGTGAATTCTTCAGCATACCCATCTTGGCATTAATCCTAAAAGATCACGACTGTAACCAATAACCACGCAGTTCTACCTCGAAGAGCTTTCTCCCTCTCACCTTCGATGATAAAGGTGGACTCTCAAACAAAGCTCAGATTGTCGTCAACGTTCCGATCGCACTACAAAACTGTGCTGGGACGCGACATTGCTCCGTCTGTAGTTGGTTATTTTACTGCCTAGGTATCAAAATTCCTTAACTTCATCTACTTCGTTACCATCAATCCTGATGTTAAGTTTCTCGCTGTTCTCTTTTCCACTACTTCTCATTACGTTCATCTTTCTTCGATTTACTCTTAGCCCATACTGTGTACTCATTAGACTTTTCATTCAGCATATCATGTAATTCTTCTTAACCGTCACTCAGGATAGCAAGCTCATCACCGAATCGGATCGCTGATATCTTTTCACCTTGAATTTTAATTTCATTCCTGAACCTTTCTGTTATTTCCATCATTGCTTCCTGATTTACAGATTGAGCAGTAGTGCCGAAAGGCTACATCCTTGTCTTATACCCTTTTTCATACGAGCACTTTGTTCCTGGTCGTCCACTCTTATTATGCCCCCTTGGTTGTAGTACATATTGTATATGGCCTGTCTCTCCCTATAGCTTACCCCTACTTTTCTCAGAATTTCGAACATCTTACAACGCTTTACACTGTCGAACGCTTTTTCCAGTTCGACATACCCTATGAACGTTTCTTGATTTTTCTTTAGTCTTGCTACCATCAGAAATGCCTCTCTCTTGCCTTTAAATTTTCTAAAGCTACACGGATCGTCATCTAGCGCATCCTCAATTTTCTTTTCTATTTTTCTGTGTATTATTCTTGTAAGCAACTTGGATACATGAGCTGCTTAGCTGATTGTGCGATAAGTCTCGCAATTGTCAGCTCTTGCCGTCTTCGGAATTGTGTGGATGATCCTTTTCCGAAAGTTAGGAGGTATGTCGCCAGACTCATACATTCTGCACACCAACGTAAATAGTCCTTTTGTATCCACTTCCACTAATGATTTAAGAAATTCTGATGGATCTCATCTTCTAAATCGGCTCCTGTTTCTTCTTCTATCGCATCAGACAAATCATTCCCCTCATAGAGGCTTGCAATGTATTCTTCCACCTATCCGCTCTCTCCTTTGCATTTAACAGTGGAATTCCAGTTGCACTTTTAATGTTATCGCCCTTGATTTTAATGTCACCGAAGGTAGTTTTGGTTTTACTGTTTGCCGAGTCTGTCTTTCTGACAATCATTTCTTTTTCATTCCCAATTTCTGTGATGGCCCTTTTTAGGCATGTCCATTCCTCTTCAACCGTACCGCCTACTGAGCTATTCTTTATTGCTGTATCTATAGCCTTGGAGAACTTCAACCTTGTATCGTCATTCCTTAGTACTTCCGTATCCCACTTCTTTGCGTATTGATTCTTCCTGACTACTGACAAACTTCAGCCGACTGTTCATCGCTAGTATATTGTGATGTGAATCTGTCTGCTCCTGGGTACGGCTTACAATCCAGTATCTGATTTTGGAATCTCTGTCTGACCTTGATGTAATCTAATTTAAATATTTCCGTATGAAAAATAAAAAATTAAAAGTGTGAATTCCTATGGGATCAACCTACTGAGGTCATAGGTCCGAAGACTTACATACTTACTAACACTAACTTGCCCTAAGACAACACACTCACCCATGCCCGAGGGAGGATTCGAATCTCCGGCGGGAGGGGCCGCGCAATCCGTGACATGGCTCCCAAACCGCGCGGCCACTCCAGGCGGCCTTTCCGTATCACCCGGCCTTTTAAACGTATAGCTCTTCCTCTTGTCATTCTTGACCACAGTAATCACTATTACTAGCTGAAACTTGTTACAGAACGGCATTAGTCTCTCTCCTCTCTCATTCCCCTCTCCCTTCCCCTACAACTGCTCTCCAGTCTCCCATGATTCCATAATTTCATATGCTTTCACATACTGTATTGCCCTTTAAGTATCCTTATACACTTCCTGTATCTCTTCATCTTCAGATTGCGACGTCGGCATTTATACATGAACTGTCGTAGTCGGTGTTGGTTTGCTGCCGATTCTGATAAGAACAACCCTATCGCTAAACTGTTCACACTAACACACTCTCTGCCCTACCTTCCTATTCATAACGAATCCTACTCCTCTTATACCACTTTCTGCTGCTGCTGATATTGCCGTATACTCATCTGACCAATAATCCTTTTCTTCTTTGAACTTCAATTCACTGGCCCCTACTATATCTTGATTGGCCCTTTGCATTTCACTTTCCAGATTTTTTAGTTTTAATATCACGTTCAAGCTTCTGACGTTCCACGTCCCGACTCTTTTTCTCATGGTAACTCCTCTCTTGACAGTCACCTCCAGGAGATCGGGATGGGAGACTATTCCGGAATCTTCTGCCAATGGAGAAATCATCACGACATTTCTTTCAATTACAGGCCACTGTCACGTGTCTTTAACGCTGAGGTTTCCATTGCCTTCTGCATCCTCATGCCTTTGATCATAGCTGATTCTTCCGCCTTTAGGGGTAGTTTCCCACCCCTAGGACAAGAGAGTGCCCTGAACCTCCGTTCGCGCCTTCACCCTTCTTTGTCAAGGTCGTTGGCAGAATGAGGGGTGACATCTTATGCTGGAAGTCCTCGGCCGCCAATGCTCGTTATTAATCAAAATCTAAGCATCGGCATGATTCTACCCGGGGACCGAAGGCAATATGAACTATATGAAATGAAATCATCATAATTTCTGAATAGTTTGCATTAGGATGTTCAGACTGTACAATGGGCCGCGGGGCAAGATGGGAATTAGTATGCGCAAGCATAGTTTAGTTTGGTGACGAAGCCCACTTTCATTTGGATGGGTTCGTCAATAAACAAAATTGGCACATGTGGGGTCTCAGAATCCACATTTCGCGATCAAGAAGTCTCTTCACCCTCATCGAGTGACTGTGTGGTGTGCAATGTCCAATCACAGAATAATCTGTACGATATTTCTTGATGCCATTGTGGCTATCGAACGTTACATACAGGTTTCCGATGATTTCATCCCCATTTTCCAAAGTGCCCTGCTTTCGACAAGATGTGATTTATACAAGACGGAGCTCGACCCCATCGTAGAAAGACAATGTTTGATGTCATGGTGGGGCATTTTGGGGACCGCATTCTGTATCTGCGGTATCCTGAGGCCACTGAAGCCGCCATATTCTCCAGATCTGAACACATGCGACTCCTTTTTGTGTGGCTTTATTAAAGACAAGGTGCACAGCAATAACCTCAAAACCGCTGCTGAGCTGAAAACAGCCATTCATCAAGATTTCTCAGTTACATTCATTTCCGACGCTTCAGTGGATCATTCGCTACTCGTCTGCGCCATATCATCGCTAATGACAGCAGGCGTATCGAACATGTCATAACCTAAATCCGAATATCTGTAGTGACGTTGACATGTTGAATGAAATGTTTGCACGTCGTAGTCTGTAATCAACTGACTTTTTTTCATATAGTTCAGTAATTGTCACCATGTACCTCAGAGGCTGTGACTGGTGGCCTCACAATCAATCACGGCACAAAAAACAGAAACTGAAGATAATTTTTGGAGTCAAAAACAAATACGTTGGTAATATCATGACGAGTTCAAAGTTGCAAAGTATGTCGTTTTAACTCAGCTTTAGAAAAGAGGTGATTGATCATCGTAAAAATCGTTTCTTTGTACCTAAACACCCAATATGCTGACTTTACCGAGCTCCAGGATACAAGATATCGTATGATAGACATCTGGTGAGCAAACCATGTAAGATGACAGTCAAATGAATTAATATGTATATGCGAATTTACGGTAGATGCTTGTGGCAATAAAGTAGTTCACCTGCCTTTTACACTATTTGCCTCTCTGCTGTGATTGTAGTAAGTACTATAATTTATAAATGATTTCGTTACCCTGGTGTGTCTTTCTTCAGTGCCGTCATGTGTACGTTCGTATATTGCGAAAAGTTTTCATTACCTGGTTTAAAAAGATGGTTGAAATGGCTCTGAGCACTTTGAGACTTACATTTGAGGTAATCATTCCCCTAGACTTAGAACTGCTTAAACCTAACTAAACTAAGGACATCACACACATCCCTGCTGCCCGAGGCAGGATTCGAACCTGCGACCGTAGCGGTCGTGCGGTTCGAGACTGAAGGGCCTAGAAGCGCTCTGCCACAGCGGCTGGCAACTGGTTTCATTTGAATTGTGTACCATCACAAGATATTAAGTGGACTGTGGTTATTGTTACCACTCCAGTAAATGTCTTTTTGCGTGCTATGTTTGGCTTAGTTCCACATTGGTAAGCATATAGAATGGACTGAAAAGTAGGAAAGTAAAATGCATAAGTGCACCATGAGTCAGTTCATATGTGACGCTGAGGCCAGTGTCCAGTAGAAGAAACAGTGACATGTATTATATCATTAAACTCACAGCGCAAGATCAGATAGGACAAGTTTGAGAATGAAAATCGGTCATGTCATTCTGGTGGGAATATTCTCGTCATTCACCTTAATCGATTTAGGAAGACGCGGACACAAAATGTGCGACAATGTGCAAAGTATAGCTACCTGTAGATTACCGGTGGTGGTGGTTAGTGTTTAACGTCCCGTCGACAACGAGGTCATTAGAGACGGAGCCCAAGCTCGGGTTAGGGAAGGATTGGGAAGGAAATCGGCCGTGCCCTTTTCAAAGGAACCACCCCGGCATGGCCGGAGATGGGATTGAACCGTCGTCCTGCCGAATGCGAGTCCAGTGTGCTAACCACTGCGCCACCTCGCTCGGTGTGTCGATTACCGATACCGAAGTTCTGTCTAATCAACTTCCCCCACAGCATGATGAATTTAAACAAAGGTAGTGTGGACGGAAAGTATGAGAAATACGTTTTGAACGTTGCGAAGGGAACTGCATTTGCGGTCAGATACTTCGCAAAAGAGCCATTATGCTGAGCGTCGCTTAGAGTTGCAAGTCTTCAATGGGCAAAACAATACAGAAACTGTACATTAGCTAACTGGAGAAGTTTAGCGTGTTCTGACGAGCCACACTTCTGCCTCTGTTCAAGCAACGCAAGTGGTGAGGTGCCCTAAGCGCCCAGTGTGTAGTTTGACCCGTAGTGTGTGCATGGTGTAGTTAGGGCACTTCGATTCACCGTTAACAAGAACCAGAATGTTCACTTCAACATTCTCTGCGACGAAGTGTTGCCGTTCTTTGTATATCTTCGTGATAATCATGCTGCGTGTACTGCCATCTTTCGACAACAGCCGAGTAATTAGGGCTGCACGCAGCATTCTTGGTTTCAGAATAAGATTTCGCACCTCAACTGACGCGGTACATCAACGATCTTAAATCCCTAGAAAATATCAAGGATTCTTCAGAACATTATATTTAATGTAGCATCAACGTCCTTGCAATCTGGCAGATCTGTGAGATCCTATTACCAACGTGTGGCCTCGACTGGGTATGGCTTAAAAGAAAGAACTTTTTGACAGTGTTCCGAATCGAGACTATAAATGGTAGAAGCAGTTCTGAATGGTATTACTGTGATGTCTCCTGAGTGGAATTAATTTTTTGCCAGTTGCGCTGATAAGCGCGTTGGTTTCTACGGCCTGTGTCAGTTTAAAAATAATCCTTTTGGGCCTTAATCCATTCTTTTTGAAGAAAAACTACAAAACCGACGTTTCAAATGCTTTACCATCGATCCTTCTCTTGTCGTGATGGAAAAAATCAGTGTGAATTCGGTGGAAATCCCGATTTCGCATTTGTTTGTTGTATTTAAAATGTCTCGGCCTCAACATTTTGCAAACTGAGACATGGTGAAAGCTAACATGATGAAAGTCCAAAATCGGGAATTGTCTTTCATGACCCACTCATCCCTGATTTCGCAGTACTGCGTCAGGTCATGAAAGTTACGAGCTTCTCAACATCCTGAAGATAATAAAGAGCCGAGAAGATTAATTACGAAGAGATTGTAACCACACACAATGAAACTGAGTGCTATTAGGAATGTAAGGTCTGATCTTTCTCAAAACGGCATTCACTCTGAAAATATAAAATCTTTTATTTGCTACACCTTCCAGCCATTTCCCTGCATAGTTGTATTTGTCGAAGCGTTGTACGAACTTTCCAACATCCGAGTCATAAAAGGCTGCCGCTTTTGATTTCCTCCACTTCTCTTTGCTGGTGTACAGTCTGCAGTGATGTCTTCACACCCAGCAGTTAATGTGAGGAGAGATGAACATCAGAGGTAGTCAAGTCCGGGCTGCATGGTGGGTGATGGAACACTTTGCACTGAAATCGCTGGAGGGGAATCCTCATTGCCCCTGCAGTGAGCGGCAGATAATTGTCATAAGAAGGAAATGCATGTCTGTTACGTGATGTGGGGTTGCATGAAATCAGGCGAAACCTCTCAGCGCGCAGCCATCCTTTGCGGGAAACACTATTGTTCAAGACATCTTTACGTGCTCACTGGTGCTCAGAACCGAAAAGAGCGACCTGAGACAGTCAACAAACACAGTAGAGGCACTGCCCAAAACATCTCTCCAAAACTTCATCAGATTTTACCTGTTGTTTCCATTTCGTGACAAATCGGACCTAACTTTCTGAATAACCTATTGACTGCCATCGTGGAGTTTCCGTTGCCCAACAATGCATATTATGCCGCTTTACGTTACCACTGTTGGTGAATAACGCTTCGTCGCTAAATAGAACGCGTGCAAAAAATCTGTCATCGTCCAGTACCGTACCATGCATCCACAGTTCAAGTATGTGTTGAAAATGATATCCATCCACTACGTGTAAAGGTAGCCTCATCGCTGAATAGGATGAATGACACAAATCCCCAATTTATGGGAAATTAACCAGTGAGAAAACTACTCCTGCTGTGGAACGTCTGTCGCTAGTAAGTCCTACACAAGCTGTATGTGATAAGGATAGTAACAATTGTCGTGGAGAATGTTCCGCAGGGTCGTCTGGCTTCCCCTGTACTAGCGGGCCAGCTGCGTGGTACTGACAGAGCGGTTGCCTTCCACAGTGTACTGTAACTGTAGCTGCATGGTACAGCCCGCAGTCTTTGTAACAAAATATGATTGAATAAGTGGTATCTAACATGGAAACCTCGCATTTCCGGACATATGTTCATAAGAACATTTTGTTTCATACTCTCTCATCGATCAGTCCCTAGAGTTTGGAGTTTGTACCCGGTCCACTCTCTCTCTCTCTCTCTCTCTCTCTCTCTCTCTCTCTCTCTCTCTCTCTCTATATATATATATATATATATATATATATATATATATATATATATATATATCCCATTTTTGTTACGTATTCGTGCAGTACGTAAAGAAATATATATGTTTCAGTTGGACCACTTTTTTCGCTTTGTGATAGATGGCGCTGTAAAAGTCACAAACATATGGTCACAATTTTAGACGAACACTTGGCCACAGGTAGGTTTTTTAAATTGAAATACAGAACGTAGGTGCATTTGAACATTTTATTTCGGTTGTTCCAATGTGAAACATGCACCTTTGTGAACTAATCATTTCTGAGAACGCATACTGCTACAGTGTGATTACCTGTAAATACCACATTAATACAATAAATGTTGACAATGATATCCGCAACCTCAATGCATTTGGCAAAACGCCTAACGACATTCCTCTCAATAGCGAGTAGTTCGCCTTCGTAATGTTCGCAGATGCATTGACAATGAGCTGACGCATGTTGTCAGCCGTTGTCGGTGGATCACGATGGCAAATATCCTTCAACTGTACCCATAGAAAGAAATCCGGGGACGTGCGGGATACGGTATGGTGCTTCGACGACCAATCCACCTGTTATGAAATACGCTATTAAATACCGCTTCAACCGCACGCTATGTGCCGGACATTCATCATGTTGGAAGTACATCGCTATTCTGTCATGTAGTGAAACACCTTATAGTAACATCGATAGAACATTACGTAGGAAATCAACGTACATTGCACCATTTAGACTGCCATCGATAAAGTGGGGGCCAATTATCCTTCCTTCCATAATGCCGCACCATACATTAACCCGCCAGAGTCTCTGATGTTCCACTTGTCGCAGCCATCGTGGAGTTTCCGTTGCCCAATAATGCATATTATGCCGCTTTACGTTACCGCTGTTCGTGAATAACGCTTCGTCGCTAAATAGAACGCGTGCAAAAATCTGTCATCGTCCAGTACTCTCTCTTGTGTCCAGTGGCAGAACTGCACACGACGTTCAGAGCCGTCGCCATGCATTTCTTGGTGAATAGAAATAGGATGGTACGGGTGCATTCTCAACACCGACGTTTTTGAGATTCCCGATTCTCACACAATTTGTGTGTACTGATGTGCGGATTAGCCGCGACATCAGCTAAAACACCTGCTTGGGTATCATCATTTGTTGCAAGTCGTGGTTGACGTTTCAAATGTGGCTGAACACTTCCTTTTCCTTAAATAACGTAACTATCCGGAGAACGGTCCGTACACTTGGATGATATCGTCCAGGATACCGAGCAGCATGCGTAGCACACGCCCGTTGGGCATTTTGATCACAACAGCCGTACATCAACACGATATCGACCTTTTCCGCAATTGGTAAACGGTCCATTTTAACACGGGTAATGTATCACGAAGCAAATACCGTCCGCAATGGCGGAATGTTACGTGATACCACGTACTTATACATTTGTGACTTGAATTGCCCTCTCTTTTTATTGATAGGATAGCCATTCAATTGCTGTTTATTTATTTAATGGGATAATAATAATTATTAAAAGGCTACAATTGTATTTAAGCACTGTTTTTACTCTTTCGATTGTTGCGAGTCAGCGACAGTGCAATGCTGCTCGCTTTGGAGAATACACATTTTATAACAGTTATTTGGTCCAGGAAACACTTTTGCGATCACGGTTGCGATTTGAACGGTATTCGCGTAATTGTACTGATTAAAAGTTATCGTTTCCGAAAGACGCAGGTTCGATTAAAGCTGTGTGCACTTTTGCGCGTATAATGAAAATATTTATTACACGTCGCGTAACAAAAAGAAACATGCGAATCACAACCCTGATCAAACGAAGTAAATATATGATAACATAAATGTTCTTCACTGTTATTCAGGATAGGCTCAGATTAGACCTTGCAATTTTTAGTTATAGGAAATCACAAGTCGTTACACTTTAGAGATATTTGTTTTGAATAACTTGTATTTACCTTCTCTCTCTCTCCTTTTTACAGTCTTTATATCTTCACATCAATTAAGGAACTTTTGCTTCTCTACCTACCAGTACGAGAACAAAATTCAGACTCAACCAAATGTCTTGCATCGAATTATTTCATGCTTAACCCTTAACAATCTTATATAGTTTTGTTGTACAAACTATGCTAATTTGTTCGGTGCGCTAGAAAGTCTTTGATAAACTAAGTGAAAACAATAAAATTATAATTCTATTTTTAACATCACGAATACTTCTAAATCATGAAAATAAGGTTTGACATCGTCGTAATATTAATTTTCATCGTTGTAGCACTACAGACTATTACAGCGCCATGTATCACAAAGCGAATAAACTGGTCCAAATAAAACATTCATATTTCTTTACGTACTACCCGAATATGTAATAACAAATGGGGGTTCTTATTTGAAAAAAAACTCAGTTGATATCCTTTTGACCTATAGGAGCGCCACTAGCTGGCCAACCATAGCGCCATCTGGTGTCCCACTTCAAGCTAGACAAGTTTCGTTCTTTGTAGTTTTTTCCTTTCACTCTTATTTCCTGAGATATTTGGCCCAGTCACGATCAACAAACCACTATATACACTCCTGGAAATGGAGAAAAGAACACACTGAAACCGGTGTGTCAGACGCACCATACTTGCTCCGGACACAGCGAGAGGGCTGTACAAGCAATGATCACACGCACGGCAAAGCGGACACACCAGGAACCGCGGTGTTGGCAGTCGAATGGCGCTAGCTGCGCAGCATTTGTGCACCGCCGCCGTCAGTGTCAGCTAGTTTGCCGTGGCATACGGAGCTCCATCGCAGTCTTTAACACTGGTAGCATGCCGCGACAGCGTGGACGTGAACCGTATGTGCAGTTGACGGACTTTGAGCGAGGACGTATAGTGGGCATGCGGGAGGCCGGGTGGACGTACTGCCGAATTGCTCAACACGTGGGGCGTGAGGTCTCCACAGTACATCGATGTTGTCGCCAGTGGTCGGCGGAAGGTGCACGTGCCCGTCGACGTGGGACCGGACCGCAACGACGCACGGATGCACGCCAGGACCGTAGGATCCTACGCAGTGCCGTAGGGGACCGCACCGCCACTTCCCAGCAAATTAGGGACACTGTTGCTCCTGGGGTATCGGCGAGGACCATTCGCAACCTTCTGCATGAAGCTGGGCTACGGTCCCGCACACCGTTAGGCCGTCTTCCGCTCACGCCCCAACATCGTGCAGCCCGCCTCCAGTGGTGTCGCGACAGGCGTGAATGGAAGGACGAATGGAGACGTGTCGTCTTCAGCGATAAGAGTCGCTTCTGCCTTGGTGCCATGATGGTCGTATGCGTGTTTGGCGCCGTGCAGGTGAGCGCCACAATCAGGACTGCATACGACCGAGGCATACAGGGCCAACACCCGGCATCATGGTGTGGGGAGCGATCTCCTACACTGGCCGTACACCTCTGGTGATCGTCGAGGGGACACTGAATAGTGCATGGTACATCCAAACCGTCATCTAACCCGTCGTTCTACCATTCCCAGACCGGCAAGGGAACTTGCTGTTCCAACAGGACAATGCACGTCCGCATGTATCCCGTGCCACCCACCGTGCTCTAGAAGGAGTAAGTCAACTACCCTGGCCAGCAAGATCTCCGGATCTGTCCCCCATTGAGCATGTTTGGGACTGGAGGAAGCGTTGTCTCACGCGGTCTGCACGTCCAGCACGAACGCTGGTCCAACTGAGGCGCCAGGTGGAAATGGCATGGCAAGCCGTTCCACAGGACTACATCCAGCATCTCTACGATCGTCTCCATGGGAGAATAGCAGCCTGCATTGCTGCGAAAGGTGGATATACACTGTACTAGTGCCGACATTGTGCATGCTCTGTTGCCTGTGTCTATGTGCCTGTGGTTCTGTCAGTGTGATCATGTGATGTATCTGACCCCAGGAATGTGTCAATAAAGTTTCCCCTTCCTGGGACAATGAATTCACGGTGTTCTTATTTCAATTTCCAGGAGTGTATATATATATATATATATATATATATATATATATATATATGTGTGTGTGTGTGTGTGTGTGTGTGTGTTTCAAAGATTTTATCGACATCGTTTGTGTGTCTTCCAGCCTTTTTTTTGTCATCATTTTACTGACTGGTTTGATGCGGCCCGCCACGAATTCCTTTCCTGTGCCAACTTCTTCATCTCAGAGTAGCACTTGCAACCTATGTCCTCAATGATTTGCTTGACGTATTCCAATCTCTGTCTTCCTCTACAGTTTTTGCCCTCTACAGCTCTCTCTAGTACCATGGAAGTCATTCCATCATGTCCTAGCAGATGTCCTATCATCATGTCCCTTCTCCTTATCAGTGTTTTCCACATATTCCTTTCCTCTCCGATTCTGCGTAGAACATCTTCCAGCCTAGCTTACATAATTCTGGCGCGCCAAGTACCAGTGATACACAAGCGCCTCCACAGGGAGAGAGGGAAACTAAAAGCGATGGTGATTCTCGATATAAAATTTTACATTTTCTGAAGGCTCTACCAGTGGCGTGGTGGCCATTTGCGGTGAAACAGAGTGGGAGCTGTTGGACAGGGCGAGTGTGACCGCAGTCAGCGCCGCTCCCGTGGAAGACCGCGCCGCGCCGCGCCCCGGATTTTACCGCCGGCTCTGCTGACCGGCCAGTCCGCCCCTTATCGACTCGCGGTGCGCACTTCGGCCAGCCCTGCCACCGGCCTGCCTTCCCTGTGATTAAGCAGCGATTAAGCGCCCATTGGCTCCCGAACGGAAAGCCTTCAGCTTTTTCCTTTTGTATCCGCACTCTGAAAGCCGGCGATTTAATGGGCGCAACGCTGGGGCAACCGACTGCGTCAATATAATGACGGAGCAGATTGTTGAGCATTGGAAGGAGCTGTGCTGTATCGAAGCAGGAAACTTAGTGAAAGGGCCCTTCTCTGAAATGCGATGTAAATCTCCAGAAACGTTCATCGCATCAAAAAATTTAATAACTATGAGAATCTGAATCTATAATTCATAGAATGCGATAACCAACGTGTCGGAAGCGATGGCAAGTTTACGCTACGTGTATTTACCAACGCTGAATACTCGTCCTATTTTAAAGTTACCAGGATTGGTTCCTCTTTTCCACCACACACCATTTTACGATTACGTTTGTATTGAGAATGACAGTGGGTCATCTCCCGAAAGAAAAGGAAACTATGATACTGGAGTGGAGATGACCAAGAGACTATTCAAAGAGTCAAATGAATTCGCAATTGCGATATGGTCTACCATAAGCTGTAGAATGGAATGACGACAATGAAAACGGTATTTCCCGCTTATCGTGAGCGGTCATCTTACCATTTGGCTATCTGTGCATGACTCATGGCCAGACACAAACTTCCATATGTCGTCAAGTCAACAACCCCTACTCGTACATTCATTACGTACACACATCAAAAACAAAGTTTTGCATCAATCCCGGTTCCCAGCACTCCTAAAGATAGACGTTGACTGTGGATACTGTATCACAGACACAGTCCCACTGACTGTTCAGAGGTGTCACTAAACCGGCCCAAAGGTTTCGTTAACAACTACGCATGAGCAGCGCCTATTATACGGAGGGGGTCCGACAGCCCATGAGTTCTAGTCGTCTCACGAGGAAGGACGTATATGGCTCGTGTTATCTGTAGCTCAGCCATGTTTCCTAGGGTCAATACCGCAGTTCGGTCGCGTCTACATTGTTACTTTGTGCCAGGAAGGGCTCTCAACCAGGGAGTTTCCAGTCGTCTCGGAGTGAAACAAAGCGATGTTATTCGGACATGGAGAGGATACAGAGAGACACAAACTGTCGATGACATGCCTCACTCAGGCCGCCCAAGTCCTTCTACTGCAGTGGATGAAATGAAGAATGACCGCTACATATGGATTATGGCTCGAAGTAACTCTGTTGAATAACGCTTTTCGTGCAGCCACAGGACGTAATGTTACGACTCAAACTGTGCGCAATAGGCTGCATTATGCCCCACGTCACTCCCGAGGTCCATGGCGAGTCAATCTTTGCTACCACGACACCGTGCAGCGCGGCACAGATGGGCCAAACAACATAACGAATGGACCGTTTAGGATTGCCATCATGTTCTCTTCATCGATGAGTGTCGCATATGCCTTCAACCAGACAGTGTTCAGAGGCGTGTTTGGAGGCAACACGGTCGGGCTGAACGCCTTAGACACACTGTCCAGAGAGTGGAGAAAGGTAGAGGTTCCCTGATGTTTTAGAGTGGCATTATGAGGGGCCGACATACGTCGATGGTGGTCAGGGAAGGGGCCGTAAGGGCTGTACGATACGTGAATGCCACCCCCCGACCGATAGTGCAATCATATCGGCAACATATTGGCGAGGAATTCCTTTTCATGGACGACAATTCGCGCCCCCATCGTGCACATCTTGTGAATGACTTCCCTCCGGATAACGACATCGCTCGACTAGAGCGGCCAGCATGTTCTGCACACATGAACCCTATCTAACATGCCTGGAATTGATTGAAAATGGCTGGTTATGGATGACGTGACCCACCACCCACTCTGAGGGGTCTACGCAGAATCGCCGTTGAGCAGTGGGACAATCTGTACCAACAGTACCTTAATGAACTTGTGGAAAGTATGCCACGACTAATAAGGGCATGCATCAATGCAAGAGGGCGTGCTACCGTGTATTAGAAGTCCCGGTGTGTACCGCAGTCTGGGTCACTACCTCTGAAGGTCTCACTTTATGGTGGTACAACGTGCAGTGTGTGGTTTTCATGAGGAATAAAAAGGGTGGAAAAGATGTTTATGTTGATCTCTATTCCAGTTTTCTGTAAGGTTCCGGAACTCTGAGAACGGAGGTGATCCAAAACTTTTTTTTGAAGGGTGTATATTCCAGTACAGGTCACACGTTGTACTTGAAATTAATAGCCTGGTATCGGCAAATAATACGATATTGCAGTGCCTGTGTTATTCTGATTAGAGTGAAAAGTGCCTTTGGGCATGCGCGCATGTCCAGAGCAACATTAAATTGTAATCAGAATAACACAGGCACTTAAATATCGTATCGTCTTCAAAAAGTGGCATATTTTTGCTTTCTTGGACATTGACAGCATAAGAGAAATACGAGAATGCTGCTGAGGTAAATATTGCACAATAGAAACCGGGTATCTGTAGTACGAAATACTTGCTGCAAATAGTTATTAGAAATCTTCACAGTAGAAAATTATTCTTGAAAAGCTCCGACTGTAGCAGGTAGGTGAACACAGGACGGTGAGAAGTCATTGTCATGTGGACATACACGAGAAGATAAGACCGTAAAAATTTTCTTGGAATAAATGAAATAGTCGTGCAATGAATAAGAGAAAACAATACGGTATAATTAGCTGTTCTAACTTTAATGGAAAGTAAACAGGCGCAGCAATTACTCTGGTGTGCGTCTGGGACGGGAACTGCAAAGATCAAAGGGGATTGTTGGTGCAAACTACCAAAAAAAATGTTGAAATAGGTCTGTAGTAAAATAGATTATGAACGAAATTTTTAAGTGATGTATAAGAGAATACAGAACTTATTTATTTTGGTGTGCCTGAATATCCGTACGTGTTAAACCGCCTTGTCGGGAAGACGGAGGTGTGCCTGACCCGGATGGAATCATCCGCCGAATACGCGACGAAGACCTGTGTGCTGGACAGTTTGGATTTGGTTTTTAGGCGGTTTTCGACACCCAGTAGATGCATTACGGGCTGGTGTCAAAGTCGCGCCTGAATTACACGATTAGCAAACATTTCGACGACTTTCCCTCACTTTCACATACACTATACACAGACAGTTGCGGTCCACTTATTCCGTCTCAGGGGGTAATGGGGTGGCGAACAGAAAGGTATCTGACCACTCAGTTTGTTAACCATGCAAATTCTGCTAGTCACAATGCCGACCCTACGCCTATCCGAGACAGAGGCACAAGAAAAAGAAGTAGTACTTGCTTAATGTTATTTTCTAAATATATTACCACTGCCCAATTTGTAAATGTCTGCTCTTTTAAAAATGTTTGGTATTTGTCGCTAATTGACAAGTTAATTTCAGGTGAGGAGGTTTAAGCAGTATAATTTATTTCTATCTGCAGTTTCATTGGATCGTTAAAAAGAAGCAAAATAGCAGTTATTTTTCCTTGCTTGTTCTTTCTTCTCAAACTTTGGCTTCGAAAAACTTGTTCTGGTTTTAACTATCATATCATCAATATTTCCAGTGATGTTCTCCCGTATGATACACGATTGATTTGGGATGCTTGTTTGCAACAGATTCAGTAAATGTGTTCTCAAGTTTTTTGTGCACTTTTGTGTGTGGTATATTTCATGCCTGGTTCTGTCCCGATGTGCATGTTCCTAATCGCATTGTAGCGTCGTGCCGCCGCTTTCATAACCTGTGTGATCGAAACTGATGTCTAGTCCCAACATGGCGGATCCAGAGACAATAAATACCGTCCGCTCCAGATGTGCACGATTTGTGAACAGCTCTGAGAGGTACTTTCCACCGGTGGCCGAACTGATGTGGGTCATCTGCCCTAACTCCTACTAGGTGGTATTTCCGCTGCCTGCCATGTATGGACTGCCCATAATCTTGATACTTCCGGGAGCTCAACTAGAGCTATTGATAAAACATACATAAATCGATATTTTATCCAAAAAATATTGACATATATCGACCATATTCGTCCACCGATATGGCGTCTATGCAGAGCAACGGTGTTTCTGAAACATATTGACAACCATAAGCTGTATAATGGAATGACTACAGTGAAAATCTGTGCTGTACTGGGACTTGAACCCGGACTACCCGCTTATCGCGATCGGTCGCGTTAGCATTTGGTTATCTGTACACCACTCAGGGCCACACCCAAATTTTCATTCGTCGGTAACCACGTGTCTGTAGCAGTACACGTACATCCAATATGTATATTACTGTACAGGAGAGACATTGCTCTTGAAAGTAGCTTGCTCAGTGTCGGCGCACAAGTCCGATATTGCAGGGTATGTGTTAATCCGAATTACGACGCATTGTAATTTGGAATAACACAGGCACTGCGTTATCGTATTTATCCGTCGACAACGGACAAGTGATTCTGAAGTAGAATCTCTCCTGTACATTAGTATACTTAGTAGATGTAACTACAGGTTCTAGACACACGGTTGACGACTCATAGAAGTTTGGGTCTGGACGTGCGTCATGCGTAGATAGACAAACGGTAGCCGGTACGGTAGCTCATCGAGTTCGGATAAAACAAAATGAGATTAAAAAGAATAAAAAAAGCGTTCGCCGTAAGCTGGAAATCCTTGTTGGAGTCACGGTCCAGCAAAAATTTTCATAGTCGTTAATCCACTAGACAGCTGATAGTTGTCCATATTCACAACTGTGGATACATTCCATGTACACTACTGGCCATTAAAATTTCTACACCAGGAAGAAATGCAGATGATAAACGGGTATTCATTGGACAAGTATATTATACTAGAACTGACATGTGATTACATTTTCACGCAATTTGGGTGCATAGATCCTGAGAAATCAGTACCCAGAACAACCACCTCTGGCCGTAATAAAGACCTTGATACACCTGGGCATTGAGTCAAACAGAGCTTGGACGGCGTGTACAGGTACAGCTGCCCATGCAGCTTCAACATGATACCACAGTTCATCAAGAGTACTGACTGGCGTACTGTGAGGAGCCAGTTGCTCAGCTACCATTAACCAGACGTTTTCAATTGGTGAGAAACCTGGAGAGTGTGCTGGCCAGGGCAGCAATCGGACATTTTCTGTGTCCAACAAGGCCCGTACAGGACCTGCAACATGCGGTCGTGCATTATCCTGCTGAAATAAAGGGTATAGCGACGGGTCGTAAGCCATCTGAAATGTAATGTCCACTCTTCAAAGTGCCGTCAATGCAAACAAGAGGTGACGGAGACGTGTAACCAATGGGACCCCATACCATCACACCGGGAGATACGCCAGTATGGCGATGACGAATATGCGCTTCCAATGTGAGTTCAGTGCGATGTCGCCAAACACGGATGCGAAGATCATGATGCCGTAAACAGAACCTGGATTCATCCGAAAAAATCACATTTTCCCATTCGTGCACCCAAGTTCGTCGTTCAGTACACCATCGCCGTCGCTCCTGTCTATGATGCAGCGTCAAGGGTAACCGCAGCCATGGTCTCCGAGCTCATAGTCCATGCTGCTTCAAACGTCGTCGAACTGTTAATGCAGATAGTTGTTGTCTTGCAGACGACATCATCTGTTGACTCAGGGACCGAGACGTGGCTGCACGATCCGTTACAGCCATGCGGATAAGATGCCTGTCATTTCGACTGATAGTAATACGAGGCCGTTGGGATCCAGCACGGCTTTCCGTATTACCCTCCTGTCCCCACCGATTCCATATCCTGCCAACAGTCATTGGATCTCGACTAACGCGAGCAGCAATGTGCGATACGATAAACGCAGTCGCGATAGGGTACAATCCGACCTTTATCACAGTCAGAAATTTCATGGTAGGCATTTCTTCTCCTTACATGAGGCATCACAACAACGTTTCACCAGGCAACGCTGGTCAACTGCTGTTTGTGTACGAGAAATCGGTTGGAAACTTTCTTCATGTCAGCACGGTGTAGGTGTCGCCACCGGCGCTCACCTTGTGTGAATGCTCTGAAAAGCTAATGATTTGCATATCAGAGCATCTTCTTCCTGTCGGTTAAATTTCGCGTCTGTAGCACGTCATTTTCGTGGTGTAGCAATTTTAATGTCCAGTAGTATATTTGATAACAGCTGTAGTCGTTGAGTGCACGCATGCCTGAAGAAACTTCGCATCGTAATTTGAATAACACTTGTACTGCAGCATGGTGATGCTGATTTCAGAGCTGGGTGTCGCTGTTCTGACGTCAATCGCATAGGCGTGAAAGGAAGGTGTGAAATGTGGGTAAGACCATACCATCGCGTGACCCGTGTATGGTGACGTTGGGCCGAACTGACTTGAGATTGGTGCCAGTGTGACGTCATTATGCGAGCTTAGAGTTCACATGAACTTCTGATCTGTGGTCTTGTTCTTTTCATATGTCGACACACCGCTGTTGGAAGCTTCGCAGAGAATGCGAGTGACATCGCAGGGCGCCATGCTTTTGCACCGTTACACAGGAGTTTGTAAGTCTCTTTCAAAAAAATGTAAAACTTGTGCGCCGGAGTGGGAGGCAGTTTAGGAGTTTCGATAAAGTGAGCCTTTAATTTGGTCGTGTATTGTACTCAGAATGACAATAATCATGGAGTCAAGAGCCACAAAGTTTACTGCGGTTTGGAGTACTTTGTTCGCCCGAGACTTTTCTATCATCAAACTAACTTGTTGTGAATGTCCTGTAGTTTAATTTGGAACTGTGTACCGTCAAATGCTTGGAGCGATTAATCAGGGGAGCGATATATAGTGCAGATGGTCGGCCGTGGTACTCGCAACCAGCGCAGTAGACCGCGTTTCCCGTCGGCCGGCGAAACGCCCGTAAATTTTCAATTAGGACGTGCTCCTGGCAATTAAAACTAAAACAGAATCCATACGGGACCGCGCCTGCAGGCGCTGCCATTTGGCTGGGCAGGATCAGGACCAGGCAGCAGCAGCAGCAGGCGACTGCAGATTTACGGCTGGCCTGCCGTAGGGTTTCGCCGTCGGCTGCGACGGACGGCCGTTCGCCATGCAACTGGGCGAGTGGCGCCGCGCACAGGCACTTACTAGCGGCTGCTTGGAGAGGAGAACTTGGCAACCGGTACTGACAGGTACCTCGCAGAAAAATGTGGTCGCTATGTAAACTAGCGGACCATTTTCTACACGAGATAACTCACTGATGTGTTCATCTTGTGCTTGCTCGCTTTCATTTCTTTCGCCTCCGAGTGTCACTGTATGCCAAGCACTTGTTATTGTTGCGTCTGGCAAAAAAGTTACGTTTACTTGGAACTGACTCTTAAAGTCTGAAAATTTTACAGTTTCACACCAGAGCACAACGATTTTAATAGGTAACTGAACACACCGCTATTTGACCGTGTCGTTGTTTATTTGATTAAGACCCAGGTTTCGGCCTTTTATGTCATTTTCAAGTCACTGATTTTATCTCATTACCATAAACTGCAAGATATCAGTGTTAAGGACATGAACTCAGTCACTTGAAAATGGGATAAAACGCCGAAACCTGTGTTCAAATTGTTCAAATGACTCTGAGCACTATAGGACTTAACACCTGCGGTCATCAGTCCGCTACAGCTCTGAACTACTTAAACCTAACTATCGGAAGGACATCACACACATCCAAGCAAGAGGCAGGGTTCAAACCTGTGACCATAGCGGTCGCGCGGTTCCAGAATGAAGTGCCTAGAACCGCTCAGTCACAGCGACCTGCGCCGAAACCTGTGTCGTAATTAAATAAACAACAATAGTCAAATGTTTATTTAAAAATTACTGTAATAATTGTTACCCAGCAACATTAAATACTGATTTAAGAAACGCTTATGGCATACGCCCAAGGAGCATTCAGTGCTCTCGACAACACGCAGTTAATTCGCATCCACAAATAACTTAAACCTCTGCTCGTGTTCTAAAAAGAATTGACCAGCACAAAGCGGAGTCTTCTGAATTCGAAGCAATTATCTGTTCTGTACAACATGTTTCTAAGGTGACCTTAGAATTCGCAGCTCGTGCTCTAGTGGCTAGCGTTGCTGCCTCTGTATCACGGGGTCCCGGGTTCGATTCCCGGCCGGAACGGGGATTTTCTCCGCCCGTGGACTGGGTATTCGTGTTGTCGTCACCGCTATTCGGGAAGTTCCGATACGGGAAATGGAAAGATTTGGACCTTCTACGGACGCTGGTAACCACGATGTTGAGCGCCCCACAAACCACCATTATCACATCTATCTAGTAGACATTAGCCATATTTTTAGTAGTTGTGATCTTCAGTCCGAATACTAGTCTGATGCTGCTCTCGAGCCTAATCTTTTCCTTGTAAGTCTCCGCATTTCTGCATAACTACGTCGCTTTTCTGCATAACTACTCCAACCTTTCCTCTGATCTCCCTCTACAATTTACCACCCCCCGCCGTCCTTTTTCCTCTCTTCTGTCCGTTGCCAAAATGAAAATTCCTTGATGCCTCAGAATGGGTCCAATCAACCGATCCATTCGCTATTGCGAATAAAGACTACCATCAGCTGTAGGATTACAACAACGGAAATTTGCTCCGGACCGGGAGTCGAACCAGGATTTCCCGCTTATTGCGAACGGTCGCCTCAACACTTGGCTACATGTGCACGACTCACGGCCACACCGAAACTTCCATATGTCGTCAACCATACGTCTACGATATCGTATTTATCTGCCGGTACCGGGCATGCGACTTTCAAGCACCATGTCTGATCTGTACAGAATACACATAATAGATGTGTGAGCACAGATAGTACACGCATGTTTGACGTCACATGGAAGATCACTCCAGCCGTGAGTCGTGCGGCGATAGCAAAATGGTAAGACGATAAGCGGGAAATTCGTCTTCGAGTTTCGGTCCTGAACAAGTTTTCATTTTCGTCATTCCATTCTACAGCTGATGGTAGTCATTATTCGCAATTGCGGATTCATCTGAAAAACATTTATGTTCCACATCCTCTTCCCCGTCTGTAACTTTTTCGTTCTTTATCTGTCCGTCTGATTTTAAGAATCCCTCTGCAGTGTAAATCAGCTTCCCAATTATCTACGTAGAGTCATCAGTACTACACCTTCACCCGTTATCAGAAGTAGGATCGTATAAGCGAAATTTGACACTGGATTAATACATTTTTTAGGGAAGGTGCAGCAAGTTACGTTTGTTGGAGACATTGACAAATCTACAAATGAATTCGGGTGGGCCCCTGGGAGAAGCGTTGATGTTGTATATTAATGAACTTGCGACCGATATTACTGGTGAATCTTTTCAGCAAATTAAAACTGTGTTGTGGACCTAGACTCGAAATGGGGAACTTCACCCTATGCAGGCAAGTGCTCTACCGACCCCTTCGTTTTTGTTATTTTATTTTTTTTACATTTTGTTCGTTCTATTTTATCATAGCCGACTTCAGATGACATCCAGTGAAGTTTGTTGTTGATCCCTTCACTCAGTATTTCTTTTATTACAGAGACCAGCCCGTTCTCTGACCGAACACGCTGAGCTACAGTTCCATCGCCGACTGAGGTACCCAAGCACGATTCACGACCCATCTTCACAGGTGTACTTCCGGCAGTACTTCTTGTCCTACCTTCCAGACTTCACAGAAGCTCTCTATCGAAACTTGATGAGCTAGCATTCCTGGAAGGAAGGATATTCCAGAGACATGGCTTAGCCACAGCCTGCGGGATGTTTCCAGAATGAAATTTTCGCTCTTTCAGTCTTCCAGGAGAGCTATATCTGCAAGCACTTGCACGTAAAAGGCAACGGCCCCGAGTTCGAGTCTCAGCCCGGCGCGTTTCATCTTCCAGGAAGTTTGATACAGCGCATACTGAACCGCAGAGTGAAAATTTCATTCTGAATATTAGTAGTAACTTCAGCATTTTCCCTGATGTTGCAGCTATTTTTAATAAAGTACTGTATTAAAGAAGTTGCAGATAAATTCATTCACATCTCGATAAGATTTAAAAGTGATGGAAAGACTGACAACAACCTTTAAATGTTCAGAAATGTAAAATTATGAGTTTTGAAAAAAATAAAAAAAATGTAATATTCTAGGATTATAATATCAGTTAACCACAGTTGCAATCGACCAACTGACACAACACTTTGTAGGGATATGAAATGGAGCGATCACTTAGACTCAGTCGTTGATAAAGCAGGTGGTAGATTTCGGTATTTGTGGAACACTGACAAAACGCAATCAACTTAAAAAGGAGACTGCTTACAAGTCACTCGTGTGACTCATCCTAGAAAATCAATCAAGAATGTGGGACGGGTACGAAATAGGACTAAGAATCTGTATTGAACGTTTACATAAAAGGGCAGTGCGAATGGTCAAATGTTTGATTCGTGGGTAAGTATCGTAGAAATACCAAAGAAACTTTTGAAGATAGGCTTAAAATTTCCCTAAAGAGCTTACAAAGTTTTCAAGAACCAGGTGGAAATGATGGCTCCAGAAATAAACTACAACTGCATGGGTACCGCTCCCGTCGGAATCATGAGGATAAAATTAGCTTAACCACAGCTCGCGTCGCCGTGCCCGGAGTAGTTCGAACTGTCATTCTTCCAGAGCTTCAAACTGATTGAAACAGAAAAAGCCCTAATTCCTTGTATAACGGGACATACCCTACGCCGTGCACTTCACAGAGGTTTGCAGTGTACTGTATAAAAGTAGATGAAGATACAGAATAATTATCTAGGATATAACGTCGGTGCAATATGATGAAAACCGAAAGGCTATACATTAACGTTCTTCGATGTCAAGCGGAGTACTGGCTCTTATCACATTTACTTGCGACGCTAACGTAGTCTTACCACATGACTCATATTCAGTAAGCAAAGTATAATATGACAACCTCCAAGACTACAGAAAGAGAACTAACATTTCAGTGGCCAGACGGAAAGTTCTTCAGGTTGTGGGAAGAAAAGGCACTAGGCAATTTAGAAAATGGCTCGCCCGTTTGGCAGTTCAACACGATTGCCACACGCCCACGACGCCACTGCTGTTTCAGGTTACTCCTTATTGCACTTCTTGTTATTGGACCGTTCACTGATATATATATATATATATATATATATATATATATATATATATATATATATATATATATTTCAGTACACGTTCTTCCTGTTTTCATGCTTGATGTGTGTACAGTTTTTCACGGGCTACTAACTGGGTCACCGTACCACTAAATCTGAGGAGTCGGGGTAGGGGGTTGCGATGAGGAATTTCCCTTGTAAGAAGTCACTGTCGTCTGTATAACGACTGTAATATCATTCTTTCCAAAAATTTCTCTCTCCCTCTATCCCTCGCTCCCCCCCCCCCCCCCCCCCACAACACCCACTGCCAACCGTCTATCTCTCACACTATTTCCCTGTATACCTAACTTTATGAGCAGCGCAGGCATATCATGCTCTTACTGATGAAACTATATGGTTCCAGAGGCCTTTTCAAGTCTCAAACATGCTGTATGCACACACATAACAAAAAGTTTTGCATCACCTCGGTTCAGGGTGTTCCGGAACCTGTACAGAAAATTGGCTATAGAAATAACCATAAACATTAGTTTCTCCATTTTTATTGTTCATGAAAACCACACATTGCATGTTATACCATCATAAAGCTAGCCTACATTCCATTATACTCGTTTTGCTTTTGTTGATGTTCATCTTATATCCTCCTTTCAAGACACTATCCATTCCGTTCAACTCTTCTTACAAGTCCTTTGCTGTCTCTGACAGAATTACGATGTCATCGGCGAACCTCAAAGTTTTTATTTTTTCTCCATGGATTTTAATACCTACTCCGAATTTTTCTTTTGTTTCCTTCACTGCTTGCTCAGTATACAGATTGAATAACATCGGGGAGAGACTACAACCCTGTCCCACTCCCTTCCCAACCACTGCTTCCCTTTCATGTCCCTCGACTCTTATAACTGCCATCTGGTTTCTGTACAGATTGTAAATGGCCTTCCTCTCCTTGTATTTTACCCCTGCCACCTTCAGAATTTGAAAGAGAGTATTCCAGTCAACATTGTCAAAAGCTTTCTCTAAGTCTACAAATGCTAGAAACGTAGGTTTGCCCTTCCTTAATCTAGCTTCTAAGATAAGTCGTAGGGTCAGTATTGCCTCACGTGTTCCAACATTTCTACGGATATTATTCCTAATTTCTCGTATCTTACCTTTGTCATTATTATGCGAAATGTATTTTGGCGGCCAGTTCTCCAAATTTTCTCCGTAGTGTTCCTCGAAAAGTACTTTGTCTCCCCTCCAGAGATTTCCATTTGAGCTCCTGAAGCATCTCCATACGACTTGTGTTGTTCGAACCCCGCCTCTGAATTGCTTCAATATCTTCCTTTGAGCTGACATAGTGCGGATCCCAAACACTCGAGCAGTACTCAAGAAAAAGTTGCACTAGCATGCTATATACGGTCTCCTATACAGATTAACCACACTTCCTTAAAATTCTCACAATACCGCCCATTCGTCTTTCCTACCCCAATACTCACATGCATGTTCCATTTGATATCACACTCTTTGGAACATTACGCTCAGTTATTTAAACGACGTGACTATGTCAAGCAGGACACAACTAAAACTGCATCCGAACATTACGAGTTTGTTTCTCCGACTCATCCTCATTAACTTACATTTTTCTACAATTACAACAAATTTCCTCTCACAAACTAGGAATTTTGTCTAAGTCATATTGTATATTCCTGTAGTCACTCACTTTTGATGTCTCCTTGTACACCACAGGATCATCAGCAAACAAACGCAAATTGCTGCCCGTCCTGTCCGCCAAATAATTGATGTATATACAAAATAATAGCAGTACTATCACACTTCCGTGGGACACTCGTGGCAATACACTAATCAATGATACACGCTCGCCATCGAGGACAACATACCCAACATACTGTGTTCTTCGAACCACCCAGCAGAGCGACGTATCAAATGCTCTTTGGGAATCTAGGAATGTAGAATCTGCCTATTGCTCTTGATCATCAGTTTACAGCATATCATGTGAGGAAAGAGCAAACTGAGTCGCAGATGAGTGATGCTTTCTTAAACCATGCTGTTTCGTGACCACTGGCTTTTCGGACCTGAGGACTTTTCTGTTGTAGAGGTCTGCAGCTAAATCGTGTTAAGGATACTGGACTGTAATTTTGCGGTTTCATTCATTTGCCCAACTCATATACAGAGGTCACGAGGGGTTTCTTCCACTCGCTTGCGGCTTGTCACTGACTTAGAGATTTGCAATAAATTCAAGCTGCATCTACAGTTGGTGTCTACAGCTGATCAGGAAGACCTTCAGTATTCACTACAGTAAAAGAACGCGTGGGGGGGGGGGGGGGGGGGGGGGGGCATAGGTAGCGCCACGCCGAGCTTTGCTGTGGCAGCACGATACAGCGATTTCAGGTCCGGTGTCCGTAGCTCGTGGTCTAATCACTAGCGTTGCTGACTCTGAATCACGGGATCCCGGATTCGACTGCCGACCAGGTTGAGGATTTCTTTTGCGCGGGGACTGTGTGTTTGTGTTGTCCTCATCATTGCCACATCCTTCATAAAAGTGGCGAGACTGTTCTGAATAAAAATTGGGAATTAGTAAGGGCGCTGATAGCCGCGCAGTTGAGCGCCCCACAAACCAAACATTATTGTCATAATCAAATCCGGTGGCACGACGTGAAAGCAATAACAACCTGAAGCCAGCTCCGTCAGCAGCAGAGTCAGGAAACGCCTTGTGTGCTGGTCTTGTTTACTTCTCCGTAGCCGCTGGCTCTCGGAGCTGTCCATCGGGCAGTTGGGCCTGAGGAGCAGACGGTAGAGGTCGGTTGCGGACGGGCGACAGCAGGTGGATTTGCTGCTATTATTATGGAGTGGAAGGGCCATATGTACTTGAGCCAGTCGGAATTTTTGACAATGGGGAAGTTAGAGAGACACACCTCAGGAAGCACTTTGTCTCTGGAAGTGGTCCAAATGGCTATGAGAACTATGGGACTTAACTGCTATGGTCACCAGTCCCCTAGAACTTGGAACTACTTAAACCTAACCAACCTAAGGACATCACACGCATCCATACCCGAGGCAAGATTCGAACCTGCGACCGTAGCGGTCAAGCGGCTTCAGACTGTAGCGCACGGCCACTATGGCCGGCACACACAAACGCAGACCTTGCGGAAGTATGCTATTGTTGTAGATCAGTGACAACTTCTGTAGGCTCTCATCCATCTATAAACCTTAGACTGAGTGCATATCTGTTCTTGGATCCTGCAGAATAGGAATCATAACAGGACTCAACATGACGTCTCACCCGGCAAGTCAGGTCATGCTCGTCAGCCGCTGCCGCGGACTCGGGCCCTGCATCTAGGCACATGATGGATGTGCAGTCTTTGCACAAGATCTGGAAACGCTTTTAGGAAGGATTTTTTGGGTGAACTTGGTCGTGAAATTAATGTAGATTAGGGTATAAAGCAATGAAGCGTTCCTGTCAGTTTTTTCGAAGGTGGCTTTGTGAACATATCTTATGCGATACTAAATCTAACGAACGACAGACAAAGAAGTTTCTATATGTCCTTCCTTCTGACTGGAGGTTTGAGGGACTTCGCCAATTCACTTATGTAATAAAATGGAATAAAAGTAGCCGCCCTTATGATGTTATTTATTATGACTACCAGGTTCCGTGCGGCAGTGCACTGTCCTCAGGGCTAAACTGACGCTGAGGGTTTAACTCCACTCGTATACACGATTCATCAGTGGCTAATACTTATGAACTACTTTTTGCAGACTACCTGTAAGAACAACGCTGTGTCTCCAACCACCAATTACCAACTCTGGTGTACTGAATCACTGAAACTGGTATTTTTTGGGAATCTGTGTATCTCCTCAGTGTGTGTAGCAGTGCCTGGCAGACGATAGCTATTAACAGAAACGATGATTTTGTGTGGTGCAGGATATGAATTGTGTTTGCTAGAGCGATATGGCATGGTGGTACCAACGATTGTGGTGAAGTAGCCAGTTGGAGATCAGTTTCATGTTGAAAATTCAAGCTTTCCTCTATAGTAGCAGAGCACTGTAATTGACTAAGTGTCTTTGGCAAGAAGTTTCCGTGTTTCATGATCTGTAGATCACTTTTTCTGGGTCAACTGTCAGTGTTACGACTGCTGTATGTTTTTTTTCTTAATCTACACAAAAATTGTTTTCCCCTGAAATTCTCGTAATTTTCCCATATGTAGAAAACGGCGGACAACTCTCCCACACCAGCAGCAGCATTTTAGCGGCTAAATCAACAGATCAAGATGCTCCATTCACGGGAAGTTCCATGACGACAGAGGGTCACAAGACATGCTATGAGGGGAGTCTCTACTAATGGGTCCAAACAAGACAGAGGGAGATCAAGGCATCAACAAAAAGTTACTTGATGTCAGAGACTCACGTCATGTCTTCTCAGTTCGAGTGTTCAGAAGCAAGTCCAGCTTACTCTGTTTTGAACATGTGGGAAGCTGTACCCCACCTGCCGCCATCTCAAGAGCAGCAGTTGTACGATGTAGAAAATTCACCCAAAATCCCATCAGTTTTTCTTGTCTGTAGGACAGTACTTCAAATTCTATGAGAATCTTTTACACATCCGATCAGCTGTGTGTCTGTGTTTTTTTCGCGATATGTTGTGGGTTTCGAAATATGTCATGAACTTTTATATATGTTATCAGTCTGATTTCCTCGTCTGTTCTTAGACACCAGAGTTGGTTTTCCATTGTAGAATTGTGCTTACAAAAGTGGGAAAAAAATAAGTTCCTTGAAATCCATTGCCCCAGCAGCAAAAATAAACGAAGCCCACTCAGCGCTTCCAAGTGAGGAACACCACCGTAGTTACAGGACTCTGAAATATTTTTTCTCTCTGTCAATGTTTCGAAACAAGCCTCTGAAACTCTAGAAGTGTGTGTGTGCGGGGAGTGAGGAGGGGGGGGGGGGGAGGGGGTCATGGGGCCACAGTGACGTATGGCTGTAGTATAGTTTTGAGCACTATGAGGTGGCGGTGTTATGGACACGGGTTGTCCGTCTTCAAACTTTGAGGTGAATGTACATATGAGCCACTGGGAAAAGATAGGGGATGCGGTGTAGTATGGAGGACAATCCACCAGCAGGATAAGACAGCCAAGAATACATTGCCCAACAAAATAAATGAAGCACACTAACCTAACTTTCCTCTCCACTGTACAGCGACTGACCATCTCTCGTCATTTCCAGGGGCAGAGTGGAATACAGGAAGGGAGGGAAGGGTGGTGGCAGATAGGTTAGTGAAAGTATCCCAATTACCCTATTTATCGACAAAATTTGAATTTTACATCATGATGTTAGTGCAACAATGCCGCATCTATGGTCGCCATCCTGGACCCGCCATCTTGGATCAATTTCGTAACCATGGAACACGTAACAAAAACCACCTAATCCCACTACTACCCTCCATAGACTCTCTCACTCTCTCGACTTCATTCACATAGCAAAACATAATTAAATAATTATTCATTTACATTTGCAGGTATTGTAATGAAAGCAACGACAAAGTTTAGAAAAACAATTCATATGAGGCGAGATATTTAATTACAGTATCAAGTGATAGTGAAGATGAATACATTTTACGGTCCCTAGCACACCAGAAAATTTATTACGGGTTTTGAGGTAAAAATTTATACCTCGAAAGGTACTGATGTTACTGAACTGAGAGCTTATCAATACTATTGTTTTATTAATAAACGCCTGTATATAGAATATGGGAAAGATCTGATATACTGTAATACCACTTCTTCAGATATTTTAGGAGTGTGTTTAACGAACTACTGTGCACTGTAGTCAGCTCTTGGTCTCAGTGGCCACAGTGACACATGTGCATTTATGAGGAAGAAAAACTGCTCTTCTCCCGGCGATATGGAAAGACACACTCTAAGGGTACTTACTTCACTGAAAATGAATAAAGAGTAGGCATAATTTGTTACGATACACCCTGTGAAATTCTTTTCTTTGCACCAAATCCATATTTCATATGAATGATATTTATACATGTATGTTTAACTAATATTGCGTGTCCTTAGTTCCCCAGCTGAACCGTTATTTTTATTAAGTTTGGAAGATATATGTTTTTAATTATTTATTTGATATTAATTTATCGGGGTTGTTAATAAAATCCTGTGACAGTTCCCGGCGGCTACAGCTGCTGTGGAGTTGTTCTTCTAATAGCATCTGTTATGAGCAAACCAGCTATGTCGGTGCTTGCGCTAACTCATACTTTAGATACTGGGGCTATTCACGTCTGTTTAAACAGAACAGCTCTACGTAGACCTAGGATCGAACTGCGCATGTCTGGTTTCATGCCTGGCAGCTAATTCTCAGCAAATAATAACCTGCATCTATGATCCTGCAGGCAAATAGCCTTTGGCTAGAATTGGGAATTACTAAAATATGCAGAAATAGAAAATTAAAAATAAATGAATAATTTAATAAAATGATTTTATTCTAGCATCTGTAATTGATGAAGAAAAAAGGGAATTATGGTGAATAATGTTTATTTAAGAGAGGACATGTCAAATAAACGGGAAAGAATCCTACTATATTCAGTTAAAATACAAGCAGAAAATCTCCTAATTAAATGCAGCAAAGTTACATTCAGAGAGTTAAAACCATGGTAGTAAGATCGCCTACCTAAATAGTCATCAAAGAGTCGCAAACTCTAATTCCATTTCATGATCACAATACATAAAAGATTCTCCAGCTCAAAATAGTTCAGAGTTCAACACGATGATTCACAAATAAACACATTCGATGTGAAGAATAGTAACTCACACTCTGCCTGTCCTCGGGTCTATAAAACAAAGCGAAAAAAGTTAAGAGTCCTGCACTGAAGCACATTCAGAGTGCTTGTGAGATAGAATTCCGTCAAAAGTTAAGAGAACTGAAGAGGCCATTTCAACACCCAGAATCACTCACCTATACCTGTGAATCACATTACCATATGCAAGTGTGCTTTTTTCCATCAACAAAATGTGTCTGGAATCACTGTCTGAACTCGTCACTCAATAAGACCTGGTCTGCACTTGACTGTCTACTGTGTGCTTCTCCATTGGCAGAAGGCCGTCCCTAACCAAAATGCATAATTATTACGTTCTACGCACACGATTTGTTTCAAGTTCGCCACTTCTCAGACCAAAATATTATATTACAACAATTTTTAAATAAATAAATGTCATTAACATTAGTTTATATTCCGATTATTTACAATAAATGTAAGTAATAATTGGTTTATAAATAAATAAGCCAGAATTCTTGATCAAATGCGCTTGCGTTAAATGACTATAGACGATCACTAAATACGATTTAAAAATTTATCATGCTTTCAATTAAAAAAACTGTCTTTTGGTTCCCTTTTCAGTTCTGGTGTTCAATAACACATGCGATAAATCACTTTTAAATTAGCACAGTTTTTCTAATAGCACTAGTAATCATTACTTAAATACAGTAACTGGCAAACAGTAAACTTATCCTTAAATAAATACACTAGTTTCATAAACTATGGGGTGTTTATGCTGTATTCATTTTCTGTGTAATTGTGGTGGAGACGATATTTTGACAAACATTTGCGTAATAAAAGAAATATAAAATAGGTCGTAAATCGATAAATAAAATAGATACAGGTACTTAGCTTTCAGGGACGATAACTATAGTCCGGTGCTATCATCTAAGATAACAAATCGAATGAAGCCTTTAGAGGTTGTTATTTCAGAATTTCTTTGTGTCAATATTTGTTCACTTTTAAATATTAACTTCTTTAGTTTTAAGGATATTTAAATATATCTGAGATCGACGATGTATTCAGATTTGCTATAGTACTCTATGTGAATTTTTGTCGAGTCTCCAAGTGATGTAACTTATCCATGTTTAAGATTCTCTGACACATTGCCAATTCTTGGAGCATCTCCTGCACAAAGGCCATGCGAGTAACAGCCTTCCAAATTCCTAGCTTCAGGATTTTCCCCGTTTCCGGCCACACGTCACCCAGCTGGACCCTGGAAGTTCCGGAGCGCACCCTGAGATCTGGGCCCACTAGCATTCAGCTGTACAGCTGTTTCATCTTACTTTGTATCAATTCTATATGGCTGATTAGCTCACCTAAATACGCGTTGTGTTACAACCCTCAGTCTAATATCACTTCCATCAGAATGCTGCGCTAAACTATGTACTACTTTACGCTTTACAGAGAGACAAATTTGTTTACCAACTGTGTCTTTCAATCTTCAGCGGAGTGTACAGTGAATTGAAACTTCCAAACATATTAAAACTGTGTACCGGACGGTGAATCGTCCATAGAGCCTTTCATGGTCATTCTCTTACTGACTGAGCTATCCAGGTAAGAGAAGTTCTTACAACAGGCCAGGTCTGCTTTTGAGTCATGACCTGGCACAAGGTTTTAATCGGTCATGATGTTTTCATTATGAAGTGCTTGTAAAAGCCATTTCGATTGTTGTGTGGTACCAAATGTTTATACACTCATATTCATACTGCTGTATACAGATGCATCTTTGCTTTTTAAAACAGAACTTGTTTATTGTGAATTTTACCCGAATCATAGCATTAATTTGAGCATGCAAATTATGTAAGAACCTTTACGAAGGCTTTGATCAACCCTAATCGATCTCGTAACAAATGATTTAACTATTGCTTGAATATTTGCTATGTTTTCTGTCAGTCCCACCTTCCAGGGGTCCTGGATCAACGACGGATACTCAAGAATTGGCCTAAAGACTGTCTTTTAAGAGACGTCTTTCATATGTGAATTGCATTTCTTCCTATTATTCAAGATAGGCCACTTGTCTTCCTAGAAAAGTATATTTATGTGGTTCTCGTATCTTAAACTTAACAGATTCTTGTAGATACTCAAAGTACTGGACTCATGATGGGTCCATCCACTGCAGATCCTTTAGTCAAAAGAAATCGTAAACATCAAATGAAAATGGTCTCGAATAAAAATCTAAAGGCGATCGAGAGTGTTTTTGTGTGATTTTTTTTGCTCCAATTCCAGAATACTATCTAAAACTTTAAAAAGAGATCGTATTTTAAAGACACTGTCAGGCGCAGGCCTTTGCTAGGGACTGATGACTTCGTATGCTGTCCCTTAGTGCTTAGAGCCATTTGTAAGCCATTGCTGCTGTCTGTGACAGTCGCAACGGACCGCTGGTACATCATTTCACCATCACCACTGGCAACCCGCAACCTGCAGTGTTTCTGAAACTCTGGACACTCGTGCCCCTTTGTCACTGGGGTAGCTGGTGACGCCTGGAGACCTCCGTGTCAACACGACTGATACTGGCGCTTTAAGTCTCTGTCAACCAGAAGACAGGTGAGCACTCTGGAACGGACTACCACAGTGTGATCAAGAGAAGCGTAGTAGCTATACCGCCGTCTACTGGTACATACATCGACGTCCGTTACCTCATGGAGCTGCGCTCCGCAAGGTCCACTAACCCGCTGACCCACTGAGGGTCCATTCTCACCAGCCGCTGCCAACCAGATGCAGAGGACTAGATTTCGCTCCCTATATAACACCGATACTGTAGTTTGCTGAACATCTCCGTAGCGCTCTTGTGTCGACTAAACGAACCCGTGACAAAATGCGCACTTCGTTGGATGCTATCCCTTCCGTTAATGTTACCTCCTTAAGATCCCAGCCTGATGAGTAATACACGATACTCGGATGAGCAAACGTTTTGTAAATCAGTTCTTTCGTGGACGTGGATGAATTACGTTTCTTTCTACGAATGTGATATTTATTAAGCTAGTACCGCATCAGTTGCATTCGCTGCTCTTGTGTTAGCTATGATGGCAGCTAAAAAATTGTGTATATGATCCGCATGTTAGGCAAAATATTATTTTTTTCGTATAGACCTGCGTGGCAAGTTACCAGTACCTGGTAATATACAGAAGTCTCTGAATAACCCTATAATGTTAAATGAATGAAATGACAACAACAAACAAAAACTGTTTTTAGGATTAATCTTGGTTGATTACTTACCAGTTAAGATCACGTTTCAAAGATGTGAATGAAGGAAACCCACTGACGATGGAACAAAATGGCTGAAACAGATTTGAATCTACATCTATAACAGCATGATTACTATTCAGTTCACAATTAAGCGCGTGGCAGAGAATTAATTGGATCACATTCCAGCTACTGCTCCACCATTAGACTCTCGAACACCACGCGCGGAAAAAGAACACGTAAATCTTTTCGTACGGGCTCTAATTTCTCTTATTATTACGATCATTTCTCCATACGTAGGTGGCCGCCAACAAAATACACAAATCAAACAAAGTTTTGCGTCACCTCGGTTCCGAGAGTTCCGGAACCTGTACAAAAAATTGGAATAGAGACAAACATAAACATCATTTCCGCCCTTTTTATTGCTCATGAAAGCCACACATTGCATGTTGTATCACCATGCAGCAAGACCTTAAGAGATTGTGGTCCAGATTACTGTACACACCGGTACCTCTGATACCCAGTAGCACGTCCTCTTGCATTGATGCATGCCTGTAATCGTCGTGGAATACTATCCACTAGTACATCAAGGCACTGTTGGTCCACACTGTCCTACTCTTCAACAGTGATCCGACGTGGATCGCTCAGATTGGTTCGTTGGTCACGTCAGCCATAAACAGCAATTTTCAATCTATCCAAGACATGTTAGATAGGATTCATGTCTGGAGAACATGCTGGCTACTCTAGTCAAGCTATGTACTTATCCTGAAGGAAGTCATTCACAAGATGTGCATGATGGGGGCGCGAATTGTCGTCCATGAAGACGAATGCCTCACCAATATGCTGCCGATATGGTTGCACTATCGGTCGGATGATGGCATTCATGTATCGTACAGGTATTACGGCGCCTTCCATGACCATCAGCGGAATACATAGGCCTCACATAATGCCACCCCAAAAATGCAGGGAACGTCCACCTTGCTGCACTCGCTGGACAGTGTGTCTAACGCGTTCCGCCTGACCAGGTTGCCTCCAAACACGTTCCGACGAATGTCTGGTTAGAAGCATATGCGACATGGCTGAAACGTTGATTTTCTCCAGTAGAAGTTTTATACAATATGACGCAGTATTATACCCAGAAAACTTGTATGTCGACTGACTCTGAACCGCGGAAGCCTACGTAATTATCAATCCAAGAGAACAGCTCAAATTGTCTCCTAAATGACGAATACAGTCACACATTAGGTCGATACTTTATAGGCACGCAATTTGATTTGAAGTCGCTTGTGAGAAACGGTGTCAAAAGCCTATGAGCCGTGCGCGACTCGCAGTCATGCCATTTATTGCTCGTTGTCTTGTTTTTGTGTCGCCTCGTTTTCTTTTTATTAGATTTACTCGCATCACTAGGTTGCTGGTTCCCTTGCCCATGAATGGCAGCAGCAGCGCTTATCGATAAGTGCACTGTCGTACTATCTCTGGAGCGACCGCTAGTATTCCAGGGTCGTTATCTGTCGTGGCTCATTGGGTTGGAGCGCTAGTGAGGTGCGGACAGCCAGTACTCGCCGACCGCTGGCGACACACATGCCCTGTCCGACGGAAAGAGACTTGAGGGAGGGCGACCGTCGGTTGGTCGTCTCATTGGGCGACGTGTATTTGGTATTTTGACCTTTTCTGGGCCTCGTCACTACCTCATCTTGCCGGACGAGGGTCGGTTCCTTCCTCGTACAGACATGTCGGATGCCCAATGGGCAAGTGTTCCCTCTGCATGGTTGGGTCAGAGCCAGTGAGCCCGGATCGCCGTTTCTCTCAGTTCCGAATTGACATCGAGTTGAGTCGGGTTGGAGCTGCAGTGAGCTTCGGGCAGCCCGACCGTTGCTGACACTCATAATATGAGTGGGGATGACCTTGGTTGGTCGTTCGGTAGGTCGTCCCGTAGGACGACGTGTATTTGATCGCCGACCGCTAATGGAAACTCTGTGTGTGTGTGTGTGTGTGTGCGTGACTTTTCACTACTCCTTGTTGTTCCACGCTCATTAGTTTTACGATTGTCAGAGTTCTTGGTGCAAGTGTTCACGTGCAACTGTGTGTAGTTTCTGTGGTTTCCGCTGAGCAGGTGATTGCTGTCTGCGTACTGGAGTACCCAGTCTGTCGGTTGCGAGAGTTGAATTGATTATTTTGTTGGCTGGTGCGTCAGCCGTCCCTAGGTCGTGCTCCCACCCGATTACTTGGTGTTACGCTTGGCTGCCTGTCTCACCTTTACTGTTCTTAGGGTCTCCTCCCCACACCGACCTTTGGAGCACTTCTGAGCACCACTTGTCATTCTTTGTTAAAAATTGTTCAAATGGCTCTGAGCACTATGGGACATAACTTATAAGGTCGTCAGTCCCCTAGAACTTGGAACTACTTAAACCTAACTAACCTAAGGACATCACACACATCCATGCCCGAGGCAGGATTTGAACCCGCGATCGTAGCGGTGGCGCGGTCCCAGACCGTAGCGTCTAGGACCGCTCGGCCACTTTAGCCGGCTTTAATTGGGCTTTTGCTGTCTTGTCGGCTTTACCACCAGACCCTTTCTGTGATTATGATTTTCTTTGGTAACAAGTACTGTGACAGGCCTTTAGCCACGTATTAATTTTTTCGTTGTTCAGTATATGGCCCTCAGCCGAACCTTATGTGAAGTATTTTAAGATTAGGCCCTCAGACCTGTTTTATTTAAAATTCTTGTTTGCTCTGTATTTAGGTCTTTAGCCGCGTTTGTTTTAAAATTTGTGGCTTTCAGCCGTAATGTGTAAATTCCTGTCTGTAAGGTTTCTCTTTCATTATCTTGAAATCTTAAAATGTCCTTTAGCCGCACTGTGTGAATGCTTATGTTAAAGTTTGTCTTTAATTATTTTGAATAATTGTTTGGACCTTCAGCCGCTAAGATATTTCAAGTTTTCTTAAGATGGTTTTCTGTTGTATTGGTTAATGCGTGTCTTTAAAGGTTGCTTTTCATTATGTTGAAATATTATTGGGCTTTCACCCGCGGAAGTAATTCAAATTTTCCTTAATATGGCTTTTAGCCGAAATTGGTAGATGCTTTCCTTTCAAAGGCTGAAATGGCTCTGAGCACTATGGGACTTAACTTCTGAGGTCATCAGTCCCCTAGAACGTAGAACTATTTAAAATTAACTAACCTAAGTACATCACAAACAGCCATGCCCGAGGCAGGATTCGAACCTGCGACCGTAGCGTTCGCGCGGTTCCAGACTATAGCGCCTAGAACCGCTCGGCCATCCCGGCCGGCGCCTTTCGAAGAATTTCCTTTGTTGATCTGAAATATTACTCGTGCTTTTAGGCGACAAGTTACTTTAATTTTACTTAAGTAAGGCCTTCAGCCGTTTGTCTAAATTCTTGTGCCTTAAAAGGAAATATTTAAGAATGTTTTAATTTTACTTAAGTAAGGCCTTCAGCCGTTTATCTAATTACTTGTCTTTTAAAAGGAAATATTTAAACCTTATTACTGATAAGTTACTTCGGTCGTCAGTTGTGAATTGAACCTTGTTGCTTTAAAGAGAAAACTGTGAACTGTGTTTTCGAATTCTGTGTTCTTGTGTAATACAGTAACTGATATTGGCCCCTTCCCACAACCTGATCCGCTCTGAACTGCGAAACCAGATTTCAATCTACTGGAAACCTAAAAATATGGAGAACAGTGTTTTGCATAACAGGCGGACCACAAATCCAGTAGAATTGCGATGCTTCCTGGACTCGATAGGCGTAGGCGCTCCGGCCCCGGATCGAATCCGCCCGGCGGATTAACGAGGGCCGATGGGCCGGCCAGCCTCGATGTGGTTTTTAGGCGGTTTTTCACATCTCACTAGGTGAATATCGGGCTGGTCCCCATGTTCGGCCTCAGTTCCACGGCTTGCAGACATGTGAACAAATTCGCGCTATTCCATGGTTTACACCCGACTCAGACATTTGGGGTACACTCATTCTGCCCCGGGGGTACGGGGTGGTGGCAGGAAGGGCATCCGGCCACCCCTTAACCATTAACATGCCTAATCCGATTAATGCTGCTTGACCCTGCGTAACGGCGGGACAAGGCTCAAGCGATAGAATAGGGAGAGAGACATGTCATAATTATCAAGACTGTAGCTACTTTTTGGAACAGAACGCTGCTGTGGAATTAATTAACAGTGGACAGCAGGTGTGCGAATGGAACAGCAGAGCCCCCGACATCGGAGGCCGCGCGCCGCGCTTACGCTGCGAGGCGGAGTCTGCGCTAGAGAGAGCCGGCGGTCTGGGCTGACTCTGCAGAGCCGAGGGCGCGCCAGATGGAGCACTTGTTTGCCGCCGTAGCCGCCCTTCGCCGGATTTAATGGCTCGTCCGCAATTTGGCCGACTCTGGCAGGCGGCTGGCGCCATCTACGCCGGTCAGCATGAATCAGCCCTTCCCGGCCGCACATGGCCGACTCGATTTTAAGCGGCCGCGCTGGGCGCGAGTGCTCCGCCCTGCTAGCACTCCGCAGCAGCTAATTCAGAATTTGGCAGTACACTACGTACTGTAGCATGCGGTGAACACGCTTGTCTTTTGCAGTTGTATCTGTCATCTGGTTGGATTCGGTCACCGAAATACCCAGCCGCTAGTTAAGCAAATGATATATTTTCTAAATCTTAATTTTTACTCACCAGCCCAGCATCCGATTCATGACAGAAGGTACTGCCTACTGCGCTCTTTTTCTCCTCCAACAGCTAATGGAACACTGTCGGTAATGCTCCATACAAGTTCGAATAGCTCTCATTTTACCTTCACAGTCTTCCCTGCCGGCCGGCCTGGGTGACCGAGCGGTTCTAGGCGCTATAGTCTGGAACCGCGCAACCACTGCGGTCGCAGGTTCGAATCCCGCCTTGGGCATGGATGTGTGTCATGTCCTTAGGTTAGTTACGTTAAGTAGTTCTAAATTCTATGGGACTGATGACCTGAGAAGTTAAGTCCCATAGTGCTCAGAGCCATTTGAGCCATCTTCCCTGCCCCTAAAGAACCGTATCCAGGAACACAACTCAAGCATCGATCAAGTATTATAGGTTATGTCCTTCCTGTATGCAGGACACCTGAGATTCTTTCAATCAATCTGAGTTTGGAATTTGTTTTTGCTACATTAGTTTTATGAGGTCTGTATGTTTACTCTCTAGTATTTAATGGATCAGACATTTTCCAGTTACTGTTTTGCAATCCTGTAATCAAATGATACGTTTTACAGCAGTTCAGAGGTGACCCATTCATAAAGAAAGTCTACTTGAAAGTTTTGGACAGAGGGTTTATGTTTTCCGAGTACTTATGGCTTCCTCCACGTAGCCACTCAAGTATCATTCCACATTCGTGAAGACAGTTTCACCTATCCTTTCTCTTGAACGTAAATCTTGCATTGGCGGAAGAGTTTCTCACTGAAAGTAACGTAGAAATGTGGCTCTCAGTACCCAGCAGTAAACGTCCCCATTTTCCCCTAAAGGCACGTATTCGTTTATGAAGCGCAACAGACAAGACACACTGACGGAAAGGTTATGTCTGTTCAAATTTCGCTCGTATCTGAGCAGAGCTTTTAGCGCTACTATAAGGATGCAAATCAGGTTTTCCTTAAATACACGCTGTAACAGGCGGTTGCGTTAGTTTCCTTTCAGATGGCACGTGGTGATTCAATGTTAGCAAGAGTGCCTTCAGGTTGACAAAGACGCCGTTATCAGCACTTCACAGAATTTGTGTAATAGGGCTACTACAAGCTGTTTGGTCCTTCTGCGATACAGCGGAAAGACGTGGCAGGAATGCACCCACTGTACGCGACCGCTGGTATCGATGATCATCAGAATGTACGGTCGCAAGAAGACCGAGCTCAAGGTGGCCACGTGGAACTACCGAGAGGAGAGACCATGTCGTTCGGCGTATGGCATCTTACTACTTGTGCAGCACCAAAATGAGCAGCATTTGGCACCACAAAGACACAACAGACTGTTACAAAACGGTTACAGAAGCCCTGTTGTGTGTATTCGATTGACCTTAAACCACTGCCATTGGCCGCTTCAGTGGTGTCAAGCAAGATCTCATTGGAGGGCAGGATGTAGGTCCGTTGTATTTTGTTGGTTAGGAGGAGGGCAGTTGAGGGCCATCAGCCATACTGTCTGCATGTGGACACACTGGACCTACACACGAAGGTACGGTGCGGGCTGTAATTGCGTACGACAGCCGCAGCACTTTCATGGCTATTCAGAGCACCCTCCCCCACCCTTTCCGGGTGATTCAACCTGTTGTGCTGCCATTCATGAACAGCATCCTACAGGGTCTTTTCCAACAGCATAACGCTCTCCACATAGCGCTGCTGTAATGGCTCAAATGGCTCTGAGCGGTATGGGACTTAAATCTGTGGTCATCAGTCCCCTAGAACTTAGAACTGCTTAAACCTAACTAACCTAAGGACATCACACATCCATGATCGAGGCAGGATTCTAACCTGCTACCGTAGCAGTCGCGCGGTTCCTGAGGCGCCTTAAACAGCTCTGCCACCGCGGCTGGCGCTGCTGTAATACAGCATGCTAAAAAAAGAGAGCCGACATGTTGCCTTGACCTGCTCGATCACCACATCTGCCTCCAACAAAACACATTTGGGACGTGAGCGGACGACAACATCAGCTTCATCTACAAGCAGCATTAACTGTCCTTGTATTGAGTGACCAAGTTCAACAGTCGTAGAACTCCGTCCCAAAAGCTGATATCAGGCACCCGTACAAAATAATGCATGCACATTTGCATGCTTGCATTCGGCACTCTGGTGGCTACACCAGTTATTAATTTACCAGTATTTAAAATTTGCAATAGCTTGTCTCGTGCAGACATTAACCTGTGGTTTTGTAATGTTAATTACTTAAATGTGTTACCTAGATGCGGCCCTGAAATTTCATGACAGAACAGTTGTTAGTTGTTCGTGTTGTGTTTTCCTTTTTGTCATTGTATTAGTCACTCCCTTAAAAGAGTACAATTTCGCAACGAAGCGCTGTAGAAGGTGTGGTAGAGTTGATTCGCTGGTCATGTAAACCTACACCACTGAAGTGAATCATGGCAGTGAAGTGGTTCCAATCTCGTACATGGAATCAGCGGGGATCGATGTCGAGACCCGACTGAATGGCAGAAAGGGTGAAATGATCCAATTTGATGGTATATCAACGTGGAGTGTCCAACTCGTTTACAAGAAATGCTTTATCACTTGCAGCAGAGTAACATGGCGTAAAAATATAATAAACGAAAGGAATTGTGAGTGATAACTGTTTCAAATCCAACGGAAACTAGTGCTGTCAACGAATGCAGGTCTATATTAACCGTTTCCGAGCAAACATTGTGAATGGAAAAGAACATCGACGCATATAGATTGGTACTTGCATCTCTTCAGCCTCCATTACCCGGCATGGACGCGGACTGTGCTAAAAACATTGGTACAAAGGCACGATGAGAAGTATTGTCTTTCTTACATCACATTACTTAAAGTTTTTCAGATGAAACGAACTTAATTAACATCCTATACCTTTATTACCCTTGTCTACATGTTTATCTCTCAACATACTTCAAAAATGGTTCAAATGGCTCTGAGCACTATTGGACTTAACTTTTGAGGTCGTGAATCCCCTAGAACTTAGAACTACTTAAACCTAACCAACCTAAGTACATCACACACATCCACGCCCGAGGCAGCATTCGAACCTGCGACCGTAGCGGTCGCGCGGTTCCAGACTGTAGCGCCTAGAGCCGCTCGGCCACCCCGGCCGGTTCTCAACATACTCACCCTCCATGGGGACCAACACATCTCTCCCAATGAGAGATTAGTTGTTGACTCCGTCGCTGTAGAATGTTTGATATTGTTGAGGGAGCCACAACCTTACCTAGGGTTGGGCCACTTCATAAATATCAAGTGAAGCCCTCGAAGGTGTTTTTTAAGTTTGGAATCAGATAAAAATCAGATGGGGCCAAGTCGGACCTGTAGGGAGTGTGAGTGATGGAAGTAAACCAACGGCGTCGTATTGTTGCACATGTCGTAGCGCTCGTGTGTGGTTACGCTTTGTCATGCTGAAGCAAAAAGTGCTCCACATATGGACGAATGCTTTGAATTCATGTTTCAGTTGTCTGAGGGTCTCTCACGCACCGACATAGTTGCATTATACATCACCACGTTAGGCACTACTATTCGGAGCCCTCTAGCGGCAGGGAGTTGGAACTTGGATCAGCGAAGCGGAAGATCGACCGTGTACTATGAATATAATGTAAAATGTCAATCAATAGTGAGAGCAGAATAAAAAGTTCAGAGTTTTTACGTTTCAGCAAGCCCTCGCACATGATGAAAGATTAACACTAGATGGCAATAAACTGTCCCATGACCTGAAATCATTGCAAGCAAGAATCGTAATAAAACTCTTTTTGTCCTTCTTTGGCTCCATGTAGGACAAGACAAGCAGCCTACTGCCAATATACAAAATCAGATATATTTTCAGGCCGGCGCCAAAATCCGGAAATTACTCAGATCTGGTCTCAAAACACAAGAGGTCTACGATATACTTCGTGGGGCCAGTTTTACCTCGGACAAACGGTGAGCACCGTGACAGGCTTTATCGTCCACGCTACACCGTAAAATCCACTTCATCTCTAGAAGACTGTCACCACGTCAAATCTGATGAAAGGTCTGTCGTGGACCGCAGCAACAACTTCTGGAACTGTGTAACTGAAGAACCCATCAGGAAAAAACACTGTCAACGCCCTTTATAGAAGAAAACTATTATTTGTAATTCTGTCAGTGTTGTGGGGAGAAAAAAGTCCTTTATTTGAGGTAAATAGCTTCGGACATGAAACCATTATGAAACCATCGAGTTGTTCGTAAGCATCACTCGTAATACAACCAGTACATTTTCAAATAGCCACAATCGGCAATCATGAGTAAAATGTAAAAATCTACAGCTCATTATCAGTGCTTCTTGACAAACTCCTTCATTGAGACGGCGGCTTGCAGCTCAGCGTGGCATTGTACCCACAGGTCGTGAAGTGAAGCAGGCGCATGGAACGCGATATCGTCAGCATCAGTGACATCACGACCGGCCGCTAGAGAGTATGAGGCAGCAGTCCATTAGTAGACATTCCCGTTAACAATGGCCAGAGAGTGCTTGGTCGAAAGTTCGTGGCATTTTAATCACTTGAAGCGGATGGGGCCCGAGAACACGTTTTTGGGTGCGAAGTGACCTGGACGCAACTGACACTTGGCGTCAGGTACTTCACAAAAGACCATTGCCAACAGCGACAGATGAAACCGCCCGTCTTCATTGTTCATTGGGCTAAACAACGCAAAAACAAGATAGTTTAAGTGACTGCAGGCTTGTGATGTTGTCTCACGAGTCACGATTTAGCCTCCTTCCAAATGCCACAAGGCATCGAGAACATCGATAGCCCAATAATGAGTTTACTTGTAATCCGTGTGTGTATGTGTGTGTGTGTTGTGTGTGTGTGTGGCGGGGAGGGGGAGAGGAGGGGGGGGGGGGGGGGGGGGTCGGCGGCGTGAAGCTCAGGTCTGAGACGATTCTGTGATTGGGATGTTTTTCCTATCATGACTTTGGCCCAAACATTTAGGTTAACGTAATATGAACTGGAATGTTCATTTCAACATTATGAATGACTGAGAATTGCCTTTCCTCTACAGCTTCATGCAGAATTTGCTGGACACTCTAATAACTTCCAGGACAGTAACAACCAAGTTCACAACGCTTCATGGATGTTTTCATGGTTTTTGAATACTCAGGCACTCTATCCTGGCTCGAATTACCCGGTAAGTCATTAATTTCATACAAAATCCCCGTTGCAAATTGTAAGCCGGCCGCGGTGGTCGTGCGGTTCTAGACGCTGGGTCCGAAACCGCGCTACTGCCTCGGTCGCAGGTTCGAATCCTGCCTGGGGCATGGATGTGTGTGATGTCCTTAGGTTAGTTAGGTTTAAGTAGTTCTAAGTTCTAGGGGACTGATGACCACAGATGTTAAGTCCCATACCATAGTGCTCAGAGCCACTTCCTTCCTTTTTTTTTTTTTTTTTTTTGCAAATGTAACAGCACGTGAGGCGTAACAATCAACAACCTCTTAACCCGGAAAAAAATGTTGAAATGCGTGTGAAATCTTATGGGACGTATCTGCTAAGATCATCAGATCCTTAGCGTACACACCTAAATTATTCTAATTACAAACACACACACCCACGCCTGAGGGAGGACTCGAACCTCCGCCGGGACCAACCGCACAGTCCATGACTGCAACGCCTTAGACCTCAGCTGACACATTTATATGTCGTTGTCATTATTATTAAATTCATTCGTGACCATGTTACATACTGCGGGCACACATATCAATATGTTATAAAACAAAATAGTTTGGCGACACTCATGTTCGTTAACCCATCACTAGTCACTCCATAAAAGGAAGTTACTGGTGATGGGCTAACGAACATGAGTGTCTAGAGACTATGCTGTTTTATCACATGGATGTGTGTGCTCGCAGTACGTAACAGCGTCATGTAATACTAATGACAACGACATATAAATGTGTCAGCTCATTTTCAGTTGACATGGCTTAAAGCCGCAAACATCTGCACTTGATAATCGCCTAACGCCGAAATTGCAGTCGTGAATTAAAGAAAGTGTTACAGTCAATGGTGTAAATATGATATCTTTTATAAAGATCCACACGACTGTGAATCACACGTACAACAAGTTAATTGAGCCTCTATAGCCGGCCATAATTTCAGGATCTTCTGAACGAACTGACCTTTCGATTATGTCCCATAAATGTTCTATGGATATTCATATAGGATGATCTGGATGGCCAAATCATTCGCTCAAATTGTCCAGGATGTTCCTCAAACTACTGCGAACAAATGTGGTCTGTTACGTGGCGCATTGTCGTCCATAAACTTTGCAACACTGTCAGCTGGAAATGTTTCCCAAGCAGCCGAAAATAACAATTTCAGTCAATGATCGGTTCAGTTAGAGCAGAGTACCCAGTTTCCATTTAAACACAGTCCACACCATTACTGAGCGACCACCAGCTTGCGCAGCGCCTTGTTGACAACTTGGTTCCGTGTCGTCGTGAATTCTCCATCACACTTGAATCAAACCATCAGCTCTTTCAGTCTCAAATCTGGACTCATCTGACAAGGCCAAGGACTTCCAGTGGACTAGGGTCCAACCGATACGGTCACGAGCCCGGGGGAGGCACGGCAGGCGATGTCGTGCATTTAGAAAAGACACTTGTGAAGTGGCCCATGAAAGCTAAATTTCGCGCACTGTCTTTAAGGATGCGTCGTCGTTCATCCCGTATTGATTTAAGCGGTTATTTGACACAGCTATGCTTGTCTTAGCATTGACTACTCAACGCAAACATCGCTTCTGTCGATCGTTATGTGAAGGCTGTCGTCCACTGTGATGTCCGTGGTTAGAGGTAAGGCCTGAATTTTTTCATTCTCAGCACACTGTTGACATTGTGGATCTTGAAATATTGAATTCCGTAACGATTTGCATCTACCATTCCGCTTTCAGATTCCTGTCGCACTGCCATAATCACGTCGGAAAGCTTTTATCTTGAATTACCTGGTCATAGCTCCGGCAGTGAATTGTCCTTTTATACCTTGAGTATACGATACTATCGCCGTCTGTAAACGTGCGCAACGCTGTCACCCGACTTTCCTGACCGCAGTGTAATTTATTTACGCAGTCAGTTTCTGTGTTCTATTAGACCGCCTTCAGGCCTATTGACCAACTTAAATCTCGAGGAATCAAATCTCTTGTGCTTATACACTCCTGGAAATGGAAAAAGAACACATTGACACCGGTGTGCCAGAACCACCATACTTGCTCCGGACACTGCGAGAGGGCTGTACAAGCAATGATCACACGCACGGCACAGCGGACACACCAGGAACCGCGGTGTTGGCCGTCGAATGGCGCTAGCTGCGCATCATTTGTGCACCGCCGCCGTCAATGTCAGCCAGTTTGCCGTGGCATACGGAGCTCCATCGCAGTCTTTAACACTGGTAGCATGCCGCGACAGCGTTGACGTGAACCGTATGTGCAGTTGACGGACTTTGAGCGAGGGCGTATAGTGGGCATACGGGAGGCCGGGTGGACGTACCGCCGAATTGCTCAACACGTGGGGCGTGAGGTCTCCACAGTACATCGATGTTGTCGCCAGTGGTCGGCGGAAGATGCACGTGCCCGTCGACCTGGGACCGGACCGCAGCGACGCACGGATGCACGCCAAGACCGTAGGATCCTACGCAGTGCCGTAGGGGACCGCACCGCCACTTCCCAGCAAATTAGGGACACTGTTGCTCCTGGGGTATCGGCGAGGACCATTCGCAACCATGAAGCTGGGCTACGGTCCCGCACACCGTTCGGCCGTCTTCCGCTCACGCCCCAACATCATGCAGCCCGCCTCCAGTGGTGTCGCGACAGGCGTGAATGGAGGGACGAATGGAGACGTGTCGTCTTCAGCGATGAGAGTCGCTTCTGCCTTGGTGCCAATGATGGTCGTATGCGTGTTTGGCGCCGTGCAGGTGAGCGCCACAATCAGGACTGCATACGACCGAGGCACACAGGGCCAACACCCGGCATCATGGTGTGGGGAGCGATCTCCTACACTGGCCGTACACCTCAGGTGATCGTCGAGGGGACACTGAATAGTGCACGGTACATCCAAACCGTCATCGAACCCATCGTTCTACCATTCCTATACCGGCAAGGGAACTTGCTGTTCCAACAGGACAATGCACGTCCGCATGTATCCCGTACCACCCAACGTGCTCTAGAAGGTGTAAGTCAACTACCCTGGCCAGCAAGATCTCCGGATCTGTCCCCCATTGAGCATGTTTGGGACTGGATGAAGCGTCGTCTCACGCGGTCTGCACGTCCAGCCCGAACGCTGGTCCAATTGAGGCGCCAGGTGGAAATGGCATGGCAAGCCGTTCCACAGGACTACATCCAGCATCTCTACGATCGTCTCAATGGGAGAATAGCAGCCTGCATTGCTGCGAAAGATGTATATACACTGTACTAGTGCCGACATTGTGCATGCTCTGTTGCCTGTGTCTATGTGCCTGTGGTTCTGTCAGTGTGATCATGTGATGTATCTAACCCCAGGAATGTGTCAATAAAGTTTCCCCTTCCTGGGACAATGAATTCACGGTGTTCTTATTTCAATTTCCAGGAGTGTATTTGGATTCCTTGCAATTTACGCTGGTAAGGAGGCCTGTAGAAGATATGATGGAACAACGAGACTGGCTGTGTAAAAGCTGAAAGGCAAAAGAGACAGCTAAAGGTGTTTTAATTGTTATTTCATACTAAACAGCCGAAGTCTCTACAACTAAATGCTAGAAGGATGGACAAACAAAGATTTCTCGCAACTTGGTAGGATCCAATCATCAGTCAATTGGTTCAGCTTGACGTTGCAGACACAGAGGAGGTGGGAGTCTTCCTTTCTTTTCGAACTAAGGCTGCTGCAGAGGCTACATGCGACGTTGCAGGTTATTAGAGTGATGTCTATTGGGGGCCTGGTGCTTACATTCATTATAATCAGCACTCAAATGCCCATTGCCGTGTGTTCATCGTCCAACAGTTAACAAATCCGCGGTGAGTGAGGGTTTCGCATATTCAGCGATACACAGATACGCAGACGACCCGCGGTCGGTGGCTATACGCTCATAGCGGCAGTCGCAATTAATTCCGAATACGTGTGCCTAGCTGCGTATGACGCGGCAGCGCTGGGATGCATTGCCACCTAGCTGGCGGCCGTGGCGCTCATTTCGCGGCCAGCAATTACGGCGGCCGTATTTCAAACCAGCTAATTGTGTCGCGCCGCGGCGGTGGGCAGCAGGCGGCCGCGACACACAACGGGCTGGCCAGCCGGCACCGCGCCGCGTCGCCCACACCCGACCACTGTGCGCTTTGCGCGTCCGACGCACAGCTGCGTGGCTCTAGCTGGTCAGACACGCAGAGCGCTTTCTCACTGTTACTAGGTACTGGTACCGACTACAAAGAAAGGTAACGGAAACCTGACAGCACTATACAACTAGGTGACAAAAGTCATGGGAGAGCGGTATGCACAAACACAAATGGCGGTAATTTAGCGGACACAAGTTGTAAAAGGGCACTGCACTGGCTGAACAATCATTCGTACTCAGTTGATTCATGTGGAAACGTGTAAAGATGTCCGAGATGATTATGGGGGTACGACGGGAATTAATAGTCTTTGAACATGACATGGTAGTTGGAGCCAGACGCATGAGACATTCCATATAGGATATCGTTAAGAGATTCAATATTCCGAGATCCACAGCCTCAGGAGTGTGCTGCAAACACCACATTTCAGGCATTACCTTCTGGCACCGATAACGCAGTGACAGAAGGCCTTCACTTAACGAGAGAGAACAGCGGCGTTTGGGCGAGTTGTTACTGCTAACAGATAAGCAACTGTGCGTGAAATAACAGCAGAAATCATTGTGGGTAGTACGACGAACTTATCCTTAGGACTATCTGGCGTTAATGGGCTGTGTGATCAGACGACCGAAGCGAGTGTCTTTACCAATAGGACGACATCTCCTGGGCCCGTGACATTATTGCTTGGACTCTAAATGAAAGTGGTTGGGTCCTAGACGACTGGAAAGCCGTGATCTGGTCAGTGGATTGCCGATTGCAATTGGTAAAATCTTATGGCAGGGGTCGAATGTGGCTGAGGCCCCATAAAGCCATGCACCCAAGTTAGCAACAAGGCTCCGAAATAGTGTTGGCTGTGTTTACGTGACCATTGGCTGTAAACGGTTATGTTTGGGTACTTGGAGACCATTTGTAGCCATTGATGGGCTTCATGTTCTCAACCAACGATGAAATTTTTATGGATGATAATGCGCCCTATTACCCGGCCGCAGCTGTTCGCAGTTGGTTTCAGGAACATTCTGGACATTTCGAGCGAATGATTTGCCCATCCAGAGTGCCCGACTGAATCCCATTGAATATCTGTGGAACATAATCGAGAGGTCAGTTCGTGCACAAAATCCTGCAGCGGTAACATTTCCGCAATGACGGAGGGCTATAAAGGTACAATGGGTCAATATTTCTGCAGGGCACTTCCGACTTGTTGAGACCATTCTATGCCGAGATGCTGCACTACGCCGGCAAGGCAAGTCATGCACGATATTAGGAGCTGTTCCATGACTTTTGTCACCTCAGTACAGTACGGCGTTCATTCCGAAACTTATACCTCTTATTTGTTTGCTTTAAACATTAGCTTACGAGATGGATTATCTGGTGTATTACCATATTTAGAAATTCCTTCTTAATTTCACAGACAGCAGTAGCAGCGGTAGGGAGCTATCTAAAATGGTGCGTATAAAACCGAAATCTCTTATTGAATTCCACACTTCTGAGTAAATTGCACAAACTGAAATCCATTGACAGCTCCTAAAGATGAATGTGGCGATACAATTTGACATGAGTAACTTGAGGCTCTGGTTCCGTGTTTTGGGAGACATGAAAACTATACTGCACAAATTATTTAAGAGGCCATTTTTCTGAAACCTCGACATTTATCCTCATTGCGACTCAGAAGTGTGAGATTTGGTTCAATGTAAATGTTGTGTGACTAGGGGCCTCCCATCGGGTAGACCGTTCGCCGAATGCAAGTCTTTCTATTTGGTGCGACTTCGGCGACTTGTGCGCCTATGGGGATGAGATGATGATGATTAGGACAACCCAACACCCAGTCCCTGAGCGGAGAAAATCTCAGACCCAGCAGGGAATCGAACGCGGGCTCTTAGGATTGACATTCTGTAGCGCTGATCACTCAGCTACCGAGGGCCGACATTTGGTTTCATGAAGCCTACAAACTTCCAGTATAATGATACAAATGCATGGCGCACTCGGCGTCACCCTCGAGAACGGCGGTAGCGAGGTTTCTGCATACGGTAGAGAAAGGACAGAGTTTAGAAGCAGTTCATGTGACAATTAAGGTAGGTTAAAAATGTGACATTGTCATCCCATTTCACCACAATTCCAGCCAGCGTCACAAGAGACGTGTCACACGATGAGAAGGCCGTCATTTCTCTTCCTCTCATATCATCTCCTGTCTTGACGGCTCTGCGTTTGAGATCAGAACCACGACGTCCACCATTGACTTCCCTATAGGTTGCTGAGGAAAATACTTCAGACACACCGGTGCTCATAAATGACATGAAAGCATCTCAGGAAGTGCCATAAAGAGCATTAATGAAAACACCTCTTCCTTTGGGGCGTTTACGTACAATCTCGTAGCCAAATGCGACATTTGAGAGTGTGATGTACAACACAACGATTTTATTGACAACCTTTGACACTGCTGACAATCCCCAGATGTTTCAACCCTTTTCTAAGAACATCGCGGAACTGTTTTGACGTGTAAAAACCGCTTTATCGGTCTATCGGTTTTGTCTTGACGCTGAACAATGAGACTTTCCCCTAAGCAACCACTTAGCGGTAGCATATCTGTTTAAAGAATCTATGAATACTCAGCTCTCATTGATACAGGGCCCTTTGTGATAGTACATGTCACTTACAAAACCGATAAAAATGCAAATCAATGACATGAAATATCATAATTTAATTTACAAGAGCCTACGCTGCAGTCACGTGTCACTCTGCTTCCTGCTATTATATTTCAGAGCAGCCACGTTTCCTGCCACACCACCTCACATACAAGAACAGGACAAAACGCGAGTCAGGACTGTGCATGTTCATCTTCAAATACTGTATACCAGGCTGTCTATTCAGCCACCTCCACTTCTCATTGTAGAGCCAGCGCTCGCCCTAAATAAAGTAGTTAAGACAAACCAGCGTAACGAATCCAGGAGTGGTTCAACAGATATCGGCACAGCCTGCTCGTGAGTTACAGACGAGAAAAAACACAATAACTTGAGAGTTGACATTTATAACAGGCTACTTTCAGTCTAACATGTCAGGAAAACTGAAATTGAAATCAGTAACTCTGTAATTGTTTCTAAATAATATTTTAATTACGATTATGTGATGTTCCGATTCAGGTACAACTAATTGCTAGGCAGCAAGAGTTAGAGCAATAACTATTAATCGGTAAAGGTTTTCTATGTCTCATTTCGGTGACAAACTCCAGTTGCTTCGAAATTAAATAGTTCTGAGAACTGAGTGGTTAAGTACATACATATATTTTAAACATGTTCATTAAGCGTTATCGTCGTCTTGCATTTAGGTTTCAAACAAATTCCTTGTTTCAGTCTCATCATTTTTTCTATGTGTGTGTTGTGCAGTAATCCATAGAGCTACCACTACTTGCGTACGACTGCACATAAAACAATTACAGCATTCAGTTATATGTCAGTATTTCGGATACTGCGCCTTAGAACTGTTGCATATGCAACCCACCCAGCACCAGAACGATGCGGGCAGCTGTCGGCGGAGCAGCACAGTACTTTTCAGTACCCCAGTCGCTAGCTTCCCCTCGCTGTGGTCTCACCGTTCCCCCAAGACTGCATGATGTGTTGTCAGCACGAACATTGTAACCTATAGAGCCTAACTGCGGCTGTTTAACTCGGCGTATAAACTGACTAAAGATATCGAAAACTTTGTCTAACATTGAAAAAAAACTTTAAGGTAAAAAGATCTGCTTTCGAAAGCCGATACACAATACGAAGTACATTGGGTAGTCACAATCTTTTAAATGGCCCACCGACAGAAATTGTTCCGTAATTAATTTTTGTAGGACATTTTTGCAGTTCTATTACATATTGAAATCCGTGTGTTGTAACACTGCAGCACGCAGTTAGAGGAACCAAGAGAAACTGGCGCAGCCAGTCTCCACTTTGAGAATGGTCTGCGCCATTTTGTTTCCTCTTGTGGCCTGCCACGGTACTGTGGAGGGCAATTTTTATGTTTAGTACGATTGTACACATTTACCTGCGAACAAACTAAAAATAAATTACGTAATAAATATAATATGAGCTGTTGTTTGTATACAAATCTTCCGATTGCTGTATACAAGATTATTACACTTAATGTTTATAACATGTCATCCTCATTACTTAAATCTGTAAAACTTGTTAACTTATGTAAACTTGACAAAAAAGAAACTATTACCATCGGAGATAATTACGCTTACATTTCTATTGATCTGTGCAAACAAAGACCTCCACATTGCCACGACACTTACTCCGAAAAAGTGTTTTGTTTCCCTATGTCCTCCTTGCACTCGGAAGGAGTGTTTTTGTTTTCCTGTATATTATATGTACTTAAAAGTTTCCAGACTACACCTTTTTTTTCCATGACTGTTTACGAAGTGCGATGGTGTATGTGGTGTATCACGACAAGGAAAGGAGAGTGTCATTACTGGAGGTATTAAAGACCCTCAAGAAACTGTGACCCTTGTCCTGAAACAATCTTTTGTCTTTCTCCGCTGTAAAGTGTCACAGATTACCAAAAAGATGTAACAAAATACGAAAGTCACATTTTAATCGATATCACTCCACCTGATGACGCAATCTTAAATCTTCGTAAAACTTTGTGGCAATAAATAAACAGTGACTGGTAACAGCAAAACTACTGTTTCGTTTAATATCAGCAACAGCCACGGAAAAGATTAACATGTCCGCATTTAAAGCAAAATTTACATATATAGCATCATCCGACATCGAAATATGACTATGCTCAATGGAACATGTTCTTTGATATTATTAGTTGACCATGGATAACTATAACTTCTACAGAAACCATATTGCCGTTATAACACTCGAAGAGCATAAAGAAGGAAAGGAACTCGATTATATTATACCCTAAGTTATACCTCCTCATAGAGCAAACAGTAATGGAAACTAAAAAGGAACTTGAGAAAGTAAGTGAAGTTCTGCAGGGAGTCGTAAAACTCTGTATATGGGTGACGACATCGTAGTTCTGTCAGGGTGAGCAAATGACGCGGACGTTGAGCTAAAAGTAATGGAGAGTGTTTCGATAAAATAGAAGTCAATGAAAGTAAAAGAACAGCAACAGAGTAGAGTCGGATAAGCTGTGGTAATACTGGGGAAACTACACTAAAGAATGAGACGGTAAAAGTAGTATGCGAGTTAAGTATCTGGGCAGTCAAATATTTGACGACCATTTAAGCTCTAAAATACCATATAAATTTAAACGTTAGGAAGTCTCTTCAGAAAGCATCTGTCTGAATAAAGCCTTAAACATAACGTGGACTGAACTGTACAGAGCCGGCCGGAGTGGCCGAGCGGTTCTAGGCGCTACAGTGTTGAACCGCGTGACTCCTACGGTCGCAGGTTCGAATCCTGCCTCGGGCATGGCTGTGTGTGATGTCCTTAAGTTAGTTAGGTATAAGTAGTTCTAAGTTCTAGGGGACTGATGACCTCAGATGTTAAGTCCCATAGTGCTCAGAGCTATTTGAACTATTTTTTAACTGTACAGACAAGAAGAGTATCGAAGCTTTTGAAACGTCTGTATTTACTGCGTAGCACCACTAAAGGGTCACATTTTCAAAATCCTGTAATTGTCTCTACTGAAAGGCAGAAATTTGAAATTCTGCAGCCATCCTTTGTATTGGACCAGAAGCGTGTCCCCCTGCGACGTCACCGCCGGCTCGGCGGCAACGGCAACGCGTCTACAGATGCAGATAAAAGAAGCTCAGAAGTTCATGTGACGTGTAAAGTGGGTTCATGGTGTTAAAATTGGTGACTAATATCACCACAGTTCTGGTAATGCCACCGTGGACGTGTCACAGGATGGAATGGACGTTACATCCCACCTTGCTCCCTCGCCCCTTTCCCGTCAAAACGTCAACGCCCAGCACTGAAATCACGAGGTTTTCCTAAGGGTAGCCGTGGAAAAACATTTCAGACACATCGCTACTCAGAATTGACATTAAAAGGCCTCATGAGATAGCATTAGAGCATCAGTGAGACCACTCCCTCACTTGTCACGTTGATTCACACAGTTTCGCCGTAGAAAACGACAATTTTCATTGCGAAGAGCAACAGATCTATGATCTTGACGACGCTTGACACTGCTGACTCCCTTGGACGATTTACCCCTTCTCCAAGAAAATCGTGGTCCTGCAACTCCATTGAACGCGATCGCAGCCCTTTTGGGTGCAGCGCGACTGTAGTTTTTGCTCTCCCACTTCGTAGATCGTGGTCCGAAGTAGCAAACGGTGTTCAAGCTTTTACAGCCCTCCTGTTTCACGCCCTCTTATCGCTATACCCTCCATTTCGACGACACCCTTAGTGCCACATGAGAACATTTGTTAGGCACTTTAAAATGTGTGAAGAGACAGCCACTGATTAGCCCTAAGGTTCCAGTGTGACAGGCAACCATTTCCACTCTTCTCACCTGTGTGACACGCCGCCACTGGTTTGAAAAGTTCATTTTTTCCATTAACTAGTCTGAGGTGTCGCTTGTGCGTTTAGCACACCCCTGAGATGCTATATATCTCATGGATCAGAACGGTCATTGTTCAGTGAACTGATCGCTCCTATTGACATCAGGTGAAGTAAAACGCAAAGTCGCGCAAGAGATTGAGACATGGGACACACGCTCAAGGATACTTCAACTCAATAATCACAATGCAATAATTACCAAAAAAACACGAACTATAGCTTGAAATTTCCTACAAATTTTATTGAACCTTACCCTAGAATAATATACATAATTCCCCTAGAATCTGAAAAACAGACAAGAACTTCAGTCCAAGTGATTACTGGCATAGCAACGTACTGTTATGCAACCACAGCTAAGCACCATGCTAACAAGGGTCCGCCACCTTCGCATTCATCCTTATTGAAGCGGTGACAGCTATAGCATCATTTTCAGTGCCTTCCATTGACGGGAGTTATGATTAGAAGGCAGACAACCCTAATTCGTTCAGTGTAGCTCCACAGCGTCCGTCCGGGCACCGAGAAGCGGCAGGCAGACCGCCCACGCTCACTGCCTGTAGCTCAGCATTGCCTTCGTCACTCTCCAGCCGCTCCCCCATGACAGCAGTATGCAGACTAATATGCAGACTGAACGCTCAGGAACGATGCGACTTGTGCACACGGTACGTGGGCCCCAACGTGGTATACGCGATCGCAGCGCACTCCAGCGGCAGTTCACGGATGTTTCTAGTTCGTAAATCACATTGTTTATTCAACGGGTTCCCGTAAAATCATCACATTAGCTATATTAAAACGCACATTTCCTCCATCGTAAACGAAAAGGAAAGTGCCATGTCCAGTCACTAAGGACACAGGCTTATAAAAGTTCCATTACAAACAGTGCGGTACCAATTTGGAATACTTTTCCGCATAAGATAAACATTATTTCATCATTCCCACATTTTAGTAATACCCCAAGGTCGGTCTTACTTGATCACTGTTCCTACCCAGTACCAGAATCTTTGCAACATGTGAATTACGAAGCGCAAAAGAAAAAGGAGCAAAACATCTTTGTACAAGTAGCTCTCCCGTAGATTAAGCCAATCGAACAAAGTCACCCAAAAACAAAGGTGAACTTATATTTACACAACATCAAATGTTATAGTATATACTTACATTACACTAATAGTAAAGTACCAGAACCTAATAAACACGCGAACGTTAGGGAAAAGAATTGGAAGTGGCAAAACGCGAACCACAACCCCAATAAACAATGAATTAACAGACAGAGACGCTAATTATTACGCTACACCAGCAATATAGCTCTTGCGGCTGATCATAGTATGTTAGCCCGTGCTGAAAACCTTAATCGTAGGTATGTTACTAATTTAAATCTAATTATAACAAATTGTACCAAGAACAATGCGTTTTACATGGATCTTCAGTATGTCGTTGCCTTCAAATATCCTACTCTCATAATACGCAAGTTACAATAATTATTTTGCCACGAATATGATGATTCTCATTATTTTATTGGAACGAATCACACAGTTAACAACGGGTTTTCCAGTGATTCTCGATTTACTGGTGCTCAGAAACGGCATGCATACATATAGGCTTGAAATGAATGCCAATATGGCGCCTCACAACTCTGTACTGAAGGGAGACGGTGAGCGTGTGACGTAGGTGGCCTTGTGCCATCTCATTGGTCAACGCTCAGATGCACGCTCAGAATATCCGACATGCCAGACATTGCTCTGCACGTTCGGAAATGCTCCCGAACGTGCTATTTCACGCTATGAAGTCAGAAACTCGGCACGCTCAACGCTCAACGTTCGGATGCACGGTCCGTGTGCCAACGGCTTTAGCCACAGATAATACCAGCCACACAGCAAGATAGTATCGACATGCAGAGGCGTTCCTGGAACGGCACAGGTTTCTTCGAGATATAGTTAACAGCATTTCATGTTTCATGTGCTCTAGTGAATTAAGTTTTGTAATGTAATTTATTGAGTTCTATGGCTAAAATTTCTTGAAAATAAAAGAAGGAGAAACTTCTACCTGCGAATGTCGGAACACGACATCTACCACCGTGACATATCGAGTTTGCGATTAATCTTTCCACGGGATTTCTGCTCTCATTTGTCAGTATTCAACGACTGCCATGCAAATATGATACTGATGGGTTCAGTAAGGCACGAGAAGACGGACATAATGTTCCCTCAGCCGAGCAGCGCTGTACAAGCACGTCACGTAACTTGAATCAGGAAATGGGCTCGTCTGTAGCAAGACAAATGTACACTCGAAAATTGCAACAACCTATAGGGCACCACGGACTGTAAACGGTGGTCATTATGCTGGTTCCTTTGACGCGTCAGCAGAAGTACACTGTTAATGGCTTGTCCACCGACAACGCAGACATCACGGCAGCACGAAGGACATGTTCACTGCTGGATTCTACAAACAGAATAGATTTACTGCCTGCATTCGTAGTTAACATATGACACAATAGAAAACGTAATGGTGTGGGTTGTTGCCATTCAGTTTAAGACAGGATCACCTTTGCTTCATACAGCTTGCAATCTGGGATGTAACCGTTACATTAGGGGTTGTGGCTGTGCCCTATCTTGGAGGTCTCCATGAAGTCACTTTTTTTTATTAAGATAACAAAAGAACCCATGTTGCCCTTGGAGTCCTGACCTACCTCGACAGAGATGGTATTTGGATGTTGACCCTGCTGTCACATTCTCCAGCTGGAAACATCTGGCACGCCACTACTCGGCAGCCATTTTGGTAGATGAATTGTATACAGTTGAAGGCGCATGGAACGATGTATCCGTATCTGTTAACGAAGAAGAGCTCAAATATACGCCCCGCTTGGATGGAGGTGTTGCTGCTACCAAAGCTGCCAGCTGTGTTTTAAATTTTGCACCCTGAAAAGCCCCAAATCACATACAAATTAAATCATGTATTCTATATGTTGTAACGACCGAATCATGAAGGGTCACCGGAAGTAAAAGAAATATCATATAAGCATGAATATTAGCAGTAATCCTTGTGACTTAGATAGAAACGCTCACTGCAGGCCGCATTCGGCAGTCCATTGAGAGGTCATATGCATCGAGAAACCGCTGACTTCAAGCTCACTGATAGCGAATTGGAGGTAAAAAGCAACACAGTCATGCACCATCTGTAAGCCAACAGCCCAAAATGCCTTACATAGAGAGCCTCAACGCAGCCTCGGATGAACAAGCCCACAGCAGATAGTATATAGGTAGACATTGTACTCAATAATCCTTGTGCACTAAAAAAGAACTTGAGAATCTTACCCCTGTGTACCTCTCGCACTTGGTTTTTATCGCACATTTCTTTATAAGCATATATGTCTGCATGCCACTTTCGTTGTGACAGGTACTTGAAACTAATGGTTCAATTAGGACAACAGATTCTGGCTCTCCCATGCTTGAAGAGCTGTAGTACTATACATTAATGTGTATGCCAGAATCTTAAAATTATTATAGGTGAAGGTGACCATTCGTTCTGGTAGCTGATTGGCGAATCTAATAAGCTTCACCTCCATTTTCAGTTACTGCAGGTATAAACTAATGTGCGCTCTTCTGCATCTTAATTGTATACATGTGAAGCAGCAATAAAACGCAGACCAGTTAGCCAAACAAGAATCTCGTTTCCTTGTCATAACATCTACCTCCTTAGCCTAATATCAAGTCACTCTCTCTCCAGTCACAGAGGCCATTAACATGTCAACTTGAACCCGTCGCTGTCTCATCCCTGTAAGCAGCCGCTCGTGTACCAGCAAACAGATGACATTAATAAGATATTGGTGCCTATGTTGTTCAGAATTACGACTCAATATTCCTTCGGTCATGCATGCAGACATCCTAATTATCCGCCGACGGAGGCTAGGTGATTTTTAATTAAAGGTTTCTCTCCTGTACGGGTATATACATAATGAATGTACGAGTACAGTTTTTTCCTTGTTACTTTTCACTATGATATTTCACCTCATTATTGAACATTTAAGTCCACTATGACCATTAGATCCTTTCTTGATTTTTCTGTAGCAGTATTTTAATCCGCAAAATGAATCCTCAACTCTACGTACTGCTTTCACTGTTCATCATATTTCTTAAATTTCCTCATCACGTGGAACGGAGAAGACATTATCCGCTGTAGCGCCGCTGGCACACGCACAAGTTCATGCCAGCAGCTCCGTTCATCGCCAGGTCAATAACCGTCGTTTGGAGATGTTTCGGCGGAACTTGGCGGGGCGCGTACGTCGCCTTGTCTTGCATAAATGGCGGTCGTGTAGCCAGGTTGAGCATGTCGACACTACTGGGCTTCGAAGGTGCGTGGTCTTGTCTCCTACTGAATTTTAAATTTGAAAAGTGTTAAGTTACAGAGTATCAGAATTAGTTTGATGTGATTTAAATACAAGTTTTGTTTCACAAAGCCGCCCGGAGCGGCCGAGCGGTTCTAGGCGCTAGAGTCTGGAACCGCGCGACCGCTACGGTCGCAGGTTCGAATCCTGCCTCGAGCATGGATATATGTGATGTCCTTAGGTTAGTTAGATTTAAGTAGTTCTAAGTCGTAGGAGATTGATGACCTCAGAAGTTAAGTCCCATAGTGCTCAGAGCCATTTGAATTATTTTTTTGTTTCACAAATTTTTGAAAAGATTTAAACGCCAGCATTCGTTTATCAATGGTCTTGCAAATTCTTTTTCATCAGTAACTTTTCATGTTTTTTTCCCCTTGCACTTTCTTCGTACCATGCTCTCCTTCACAACTTCTTTGTTTACTTTCCATCATTCTGACTCCTCAGTCTTCCTTCAAATAACGACCGCGTTCGTCGTGTTGAAGCAAATGTCAATCTTTTCGTTTATCGTGTCCGTAATTATACACAATTTCACAGTTTCTATTACAGGTATCTAACTGTCTCGAAGGGGTGTTACTAGATAAAGTTCTCATAGGGAACACACGTCCGAGAATGTAACATCTGAAAGTAAAATTAGTTCGAAAATATGATCATTTTCACAACTCCCGCTCCACGGAACGCTCAAAAACTGTGAATAGGATGCCGTCCTAAGTCCCTGTTGTAATTATGACATCACATACTACTCTGTTCCACCAAAAGAACGGCTGCGAGAAACTGGTAAGTCTGCAAGTAGGAGGGTTGACTGCAGATGTTTACGGACGGGCTTTGAAGAGGATGTCCTTTGTCACGTAAGATAGAACCCTACCACGAGTACTCGGATCATTTCACAAGCTATGCACTCGTCTGTAACACATAGATCAGAACTCATTGTCTGCGACCGTGCGAGGAGGTGCTGTGCCTACCAGGCAGGACTCGCTCCTCAAACCCACATGATTTCCCTAAATAGCTTCAGCCAAATGCCGTAATGGTTCCTTTGAACCGAGTGCCTTTTCCATCCTTTCTTACTGCTCTGGGATCGATGACCTGCTTTCTCCTTTCATCCCAAATTAACCAACCAGCCAACCACCTTAGTAATACGAACTTCAGCTGATACATAAAATGTGCTATAAACAGGAGACAGTGTGAACTGCATGACTTGAAAAATATTACAAAGAATTATTAAACTTTAGTACAGATACATTTTTATTCAACTATTTAACTGCGATGATGTTGACTGTGTGTTTTCTGTGTATGTCAATTATTATTTAACAACACAGAGTAGGATTCGGTGTAGTGAACCACAGACTTCTTTATGAATGTGGTACCCTTTATTCGTCTATTGTAATTAGTCATGCTGTGCTATTTTATGAATCTTAGATGAACTTTGACAACCGAAGAATATTGGTTTTTTTCATGCTTGAAATTTAGGAGATTTCTTTTGACATAAAGACATTCGGAAAGGAAAAAGAAGCAATATGTTACATGTCATTCATGAAAATACGAAACAATACTGTCTTGTGAAAACTTAAGAAGTATTGTAAAATGTTCATGAATACGCATGGATGGATGGAAGTGAAAATGCTTTTATTTGTTCAGAGTTCCAGTGTATGAAGAGCCAAAGGGCACCATTGCTGTTTTGTCTTTTTTAGTGTTTTCCTGTATTTTTAGATTTTAGGTCCAGTCTCGGAGTTTACATGAATACTAGAGAGATTTATTTTCTTTGTATTTCTAAAAAACTTCATTTCATGTGATTTTGGAAGAAGTTTAGGTGGCCGATTTAAGTGTAAAGATATCGATACCGCTGTGATGTTTCGGAACTTATGTGTACCCATCTCTGCCTGACCCAAGACAGGTGACGCAAGTATGTACCCTCGGCCAGGGAGTGTGGTGATCTATTTTTGCCTGTAGAGAAAGGTGACCAGGCTGTTAGTCTTCGGGGTCGGATCACTGAGTAAACAAGCATGAGTCGTGGAGCAGAAACGATTGCGTGAGTGGGGGCACGAAGTACGTATTTTATTTAACTGTCACACTGCTTGTCCTCAACAATACTTTATCAATTATTTAGTTACCTGACACGGTTGCATACATATCCCGCTGGGAGGTCACAGTTGATTGTTGTTCTTACCCTCCCATACCCCACCCTTTCCTCCTTCACTATATAACTTCTTGCAACTTTACATCTAAAGTATCGCAGTTGCGTCGTATTTTGATAAAATGACAACGTACATAAAATGTTTTAATGTAATAACAGCAATAATAAGAATAAGAATACGGATGAGAATAATAATTTAATGTAGAATCGCCTCGAATTTAGAGGCGTAGATGTGTATTGCAATTTACTTAAGAACTGCCATATCAACAAACGCTCACAACTCCGAAAACGTCATAATTTACGCAGTGTAGAATCTAAGTGAGTTCTCATTATTTTGCTGTCGTTCCGGACGTCAGACTGATGAAAATTAGTAATAATGGTGAACACCCGTTTGTTATTCAAATGTATCTTTTTTTAAGTATTTTATTGCATCTGGGCAAATATATGTTTATAATAGGAGGAGATTATGTAATTGATATGACAATGTCAACACTGCGTCGGAGATTATTCTGTTCCTCCAGAGTCACTTAGTTTCTATACGTCAAGTTTTTGATATTTACTAAAAGGTCTGTACCTGTAATTTCTGTGCTAAGTGTACCTAATGTAAGTGCGTACGGGCTGATTGTATTTTGTTCCCGTGACGTTGAGAAAATACCTTCCGTAACCTGAGTGTTGCTTGGTATGTCATTTTAAAGCTTTAGTCGGTGGCCGTGCGACAGAGTTTCTCGTGAAATAAGCTGTCAGGTGTCCCACAAACTTGGTATTAAAAAGCTTTTACGGCGTGATGAAAGGCGGCTCGCTCAGGTAAATGTTGCTCTTAGAGTCACGAAGCTCTTGTCTCGCCACTAGAGGCAAGATTAGCTAAATGCAATTTATGGATTCGGCTCTTAACGTCTCATTGTGTAGATAACAGCGAGTATACACAAATATTTCTTTAAGGTCAGCATTAGACGTCCCTCAAAAAATGAGGTAAAAGAAGGCGAGAAGAATCATGGTTCAGCGAATCGTAGACGACGAGACCGCTAGACGAGACCAGCGTCGCGTTCACGTGCAGCATTGGGCAGCTACGACATGGCGGCCAACACCATCAGAGTTCCAAATAAAAAAGTTTACTTTAATACTGTGGTGAGGATCCTCTTATAACAGTAAAATACGCAGGCGTAATTAGTTTCTTTCGGGTTATTTGGTTGAATATTTGAGTGGACAGCTAGTGTGAATTAAGTCAACATTCAACAACAACATCTAGCGCTCTCTCGCGTCAAGCACACAATTTGGCAAAACCACAGTTTATAATACGTTCAGCCCTCGGACAGCCAACTTCTCACACACCTCACTTTACGCAAACGAATGTCGAAGATGTTTTCCTGACATCGCGGTCAAATAATGTACCTATAACTTATAATCATAAACAGCAGTATGAGAGCTCAAGTGCAGAGCCGAAGTAGATCAAAAACAGGATATGTACCGTAAGATTCGATGGCAGGCATGTTCTGGCGTCGCTCTGTAATGAAAGTGACATTTTAAGACAGCGAAAACGTAATAATATTTATAGCTTCATCGATGTGAAGTGTGAGCCAAGCTTCGCCAATAAGGTTGTCAAAGTGTTCAAACCACAAGCTGCCACATAAATGCGCATAAAACAGTGATTCTCAAATTGGAGAATAAATTTACTTTATTTCGTTCTACGAACACAAAGCTTTTTTGTCCCTAGATTTCCGGTTTCAGTTACTAATGAGTATCTTCAGACTGTTGTAAAATATATTCTAATACAATGAATTCATAGTGCCATCGTCATAAAATGCTGATTTTGTGAGTATTTTTTGACAATGCCACTATGATAATGGTTCAAATGGCTCTGAGCACTATGGGACTTAACCTCTGTGGTCATTAGTCCCCTAGAACTACTTAAACCTAACTAATCTAAGGACATCACACACATCTATGCCCTAGGCAGGATTCGAACCTGCGACCGTAGTCCGTTGTAGTAGGACATGTTTTAAAACAGATCTGAATATGGTCTAAAATCAAAAAAGTTTTGTGGTAGAAGGAAATAAAAGAAATGTATTCTGCTCAATGAAATGTTCCCTCCATCATTTTAAATGCCTTCATCCAGGCATCAACTTCCCAGTGGCGATCGTAAGAGGCAGGAAGTTTCTGTTTGTAGGGGTACTGGTCTACAGCAAGAACGATGGGATTCCTCTGTGTTTATGGAAAACCACTGTGATTATGGAAAACCGAGTCATATGCATCGATCTGCCGCGCGGTCTTGGGCGCCTTGCCACGGTTCGTTTGGCTTCCCCCTTTGTAGATTCGAGTCCTCCCTCGGGCATGGGTGTGTATGTTGTCCTTAGCGCAAGTTAGTTTAAGTTAGATCAAGTAGTGTGTAAGCGTAGGGACCGATACCTCAGCAGTTTGATCTGTGTGTGTGAATTCCTAAGGGACCAAACTGCTCAGTCATCGATCCCTAGACCTACGTATTACTGAAACTAACACAAACTAAGTTATGCTAAGAACAACACACACATCCATGCCCGAGGGAGGACTCGAACCTTCGGCGGGAAGGCGTGACAAGGCGCCTCAAACCGCGCGGCCATTCCGCAGGACCCCTTAGGAACTCACCACCACGCATCGATCTCTACATATTGAGCTAGGTGGTGCAGTGATTAGCACACTGGATGACGATTTACTTCTTTCCTTTCTTTTTCTTCGCGGTCAACATAATACGACTTGCCATTCATCGTACCAACGCACGGTTGTACTGCAGACTTTGGCAAACAGGAATCAGTGCATGTAAGTCGCATAAAGCTTGACACAAGACTTTCAAATCTCTGAGGTCGTGTTCAGGCTGAATGGCTACGCAGACGAACAGATTCGTCGTGTCTTCGAATCTGGACCTTCGCCGGAAGCAGTAGAAAATTCACGAACATCAGTGGCCTTCCTACGATACGCTGGGCGTCTATATTAAATATAGGACAGATGTTTAAAAATATCAGAAGTAAATTTATTCTGCCATATAAGATTAGAGTGCTCCTTGGTTCAGTAAAATATTACTCGGAGTGAGGAAGCCTTTTGTTTACAGACTCTCTCGCCACTGTGGGAACCGATTGGTTTAACGATTTACATCGTTCACGACAGACATACTGAACTACATCGACATACATCAGTGTTGAAGACTAACGAATCTGCGGTGGTGGAGCGCTTCTTACTGAGGACAGCCGAATATTGTATGATACAAAAGGTTGACCCGCGTCTCACAATTGGTACTGTATCTTAAAAGAATCAATTGAAATTAGATTGGCAGACAACATTATAAGTAGGAACAAAGGCCACCGTTTAAGTAAGGATTGGAACTCTGTTTTATTTATCTGACATTATTAAACAAAGTTTGTTGAGTCGACCGGCTCAATGAAATGACACTGGTACTAGAAAGCGATTCATCGTTTTTGTCAGCTTTCACCGGTGAAGCGCTGTTCCTTTGCTTGCGTTAAGAGCCAACCGCGACGTTTTCTGGAACATTCACTGTTGGCCTTCCGGGTCGTATAAATGAGACGCCGTTCATGATATCAAACAGTTTCGGCAAGAATAGCGAACAGTGTTCTCACCATAAAATGGTCACCAGATAAACCACGGAAATATTGTCTCCAGATGATTATATGATCAGGCTGCAGACCCAACAACTATATCATCAGTAAATACGTCAGGAAATTCTCCGTGGGCACACACTTCGCCTGTGTCTTCGTCCCGCAATGGCAAAGGCTCGGATCGGTTGTTTACGGATTTGGCTTGCCCTTATGTCGACTGTATGATTAAATGATGATGGCGTCCTCTTGGGTAAAATATTCCGGAGGAAAAAATAGTCCCCCACTCGGATCTCCGGGCGGGGACTACTCAAGAGGACGTCGTTATCAGGAGAAATAAAACTGACATTCTACGGATCGGAGCGTGGAATGTCAGATCCCTTAATCGGGCAGGTAGGTTAGAAAATTTAAAAAGGGAAGTGGATAGGTTAAAGTTAAATATAGTGGGAATTAGTGAAGTTCGGTGGCTGGAGGAACATGACTTTTGGTCAGGTGAATACGAGGTTATAAATACAAAATCAAATAGGGGTAATGCAGGAGTAGGTTTGATAATGAATAAAAAAACAGGAGTGCGGGTAAGCTACTACAAACAGCATAGTGAACGCATTATTGTGGCCAAGATAGATACGAAGCCCACACCTAGTACAGTAGTACAAGTTTATATGCCAACTAGCTATGCACACGATGAAGAAACTGATGAAATGTATGATGAGATAAAAGAAATTATTCAGGTAGTGAAGGAAGACGAAACTCTAATAGTCATGGCTGACTGGAATTCGAAAGTAGGAAAAGGGAGAGAAGGAAACATAGTAGGTTAATATGGATTGGGGGGAAAGAAATGAAAGAGAAAGCCGTCTGGTAGAATTTTTCACAGAGCATAACTGAATCATAGCTAACACTTGGTTCAAGAATCATAAAAGAATGTTGTATACATGAAAGAATCCTGGAGATACTAAAAGGTATCAAATAGATTATATAATGGTAAGACAGAGATTTAGAAACCAGGTTATAAGTTGTAAGACATTTCCAGGGGCAGATGTGGACTCTGACCACAATCTGTTGGTTATGAACTGTGGATTAAAACTGAACAAACTATAAACAGGTGCTAATTTAAGGAGATGGGACCTGGATAAACTGACTGAACCAGAGGTTGTACAGAAATTCAAGGAGAGCATAAGGGAACAATTGACAGGAATGGGGGAATGAAATACAGTAGAAGAAGAATGGGTAGTTCTGAGGGATGAAGTAGTGAAGGCAACAGACAATCAAGTAGGTAAAAAGACGAGGGCTAATATAAATCCTTGGGTAACAGAAGAAACATTGAATTTAATTGATGAAAGGAGAAAATATAAAAATGCAATAAATGAAGCACGCAAAAAGGAATACAAACGTCTCAAAAATGAGATCGACAGGAAGTGCGAAATGGCTAACAAGGGATTGCTAGGGGACAAATGTAAGGATGTAGAGGCTTATCTCACTAGGGGTAAGATAGATACAGCCTACAGAAAAATTAAAGAGACCTTTGGAGAGAAGAGAACTACTTGTATGAACATTAAGAGCTCAGATGGAAACCCAGTTCTAAGCAAAGAAGGGAACGCAGGAGGGTGGAAGGAGTATATAGAGGGTCTATACAAGGGCGATGTACTTGAGGACAATATTATGGAAATGGAAGAGGATGTAGATGAAGATGAAATGGGAGATATGATACTGCGTGATAAGTTTGAGAGAGCAGTGAAAGTCGAAACAAGGCCCCAGGAGTAGACAAAATTCCATTAGAACTACTGACAACCTTGGGAGAGCCAGTCCTGACAAAACTCTACCATCTGGTGAGCAAGATGTATGAGACAGGCGAAATACCCTCATACTTCAAGAAGAATATAATTCCAATACCAAAGAAAGCAGGTGTTGATAGACGTGAAAATTACCGAACTATCAGTTTAATAAGTCACAGCTGCAAAATACTAACGCAAATTCTTTACAGACGAATGGAAAAACTGGTAGAAGTCGACCTCGGGGAAGATCAGTTTGGATTCCGTAGAAATGTTGGAATAAGTGAGGCAACACTGACCCTACGACTTATCTTAGAAGATAGATTAAGAAAAGGCAAACCTACATTTCTACCATTTGTAGACTTAGAAAAAGCTTTAGACAATGTGGATTGGAAAACTCGCTTTCAAATTCTGAAGGTGGCAGGGGTAAAATACAGGGAGAGAAAGGCTATTACAACTTGTACAGAAATCAGATGGCAGTCAAGGGCCATGAAAGGGAAGCAGCGGTTGGGACGGGAGTAAGACAGGGTTATAGCCTGCCCTCGTGTTATTCAATCTGTATATTGAGCAAGCAGTAAAGGAAACAAAAGAAAAATTCGAAGTAGGTATTAAAATTCATGGAGAAGAAATAAAAACTTTGAGGTTCGCCGATGACATTGTAATTTTGTCAGAGGCAGTAAAGGACTTGGAAGAGCAGCTGAACGGAATGGACAGTGTCTTGAAATGAGGGTATAAGATGAACAGCAACAAAAGCAAAACGAGGATAATGAAATGTAGTCAAATTAAATCGGGTGATGCTGAGGGAATTAGATTAGGAAATGAGACAAAGTAGTGAAAGAGTTTTGCTATTTAGGGAGCAAAATAACTGATGATGGTCGAAGTAGAGAGGATATAAAATGTAGACTGGCAATGACAAGGAAAGCGTTTCTGAAGAAGAGAAATTTGTTAACATCGAGTATAGATTTTAGTGTCAGGAAGTCGTTTCTGAAAGTATTTGTATCGAGTGTAGCTATGTATGGAAGTGAAATAGAAGAGAATAGAAGCTTTCGAAATGTTTTGCCACAGAAGAATGCTGAAGATTAGATGGGTAGATCACGTAACTAACGAGGAGGCATTGAATAGAATTGGAGAGAATAGGGGTTTGTGGCACAACTAGACAAAAAGAAGGGACCGGTTGGTAGGACATGTTTTGAGACATCAATGGATCACAAATTTAGCATTGGAGGGCAGCGTGGAGGGTAAAAATCGTAGAGGGAGACCAAGAGATGAATACACTAAGCAGATTCAGAAGGATGTAGGTTGCAGTAGGTACTGGGAGATGAAGCAGATTGCACAGGATAGAGTAGCATGGAGAGCTGCATCAAACCAGTCTGAGGACTGAAGACCACAACAACAATAATACGTCGACACACTGTTACGCCCAGAAAACATTTACCTCGAATTGTCTGCATGTAGTAATATTTCTTGAGAAAGTGAGAAAAAGTTTTTGAAATTTTTGCGAATCGCGTAACCGAGAGAGAACTTGGGTATCAGCCTGGCATTCATCTAGCGGGGTGTGGGAATCCGCCGAAAAACCACATCCAGGATGGCCAACACATCGACCCAGATAGTCGTATTCGATCCAAGGCCGGTGCACTTTCCCATCTCGGAAATGGCAGCTTATCAAGCACGGCCGTCTGTGACGGTTTGCTTTGTCGTATATGAAGAAGATTCTTTATAGCGTACTGATTGATTGATACCTGCCTTTCCTTATCTTAAATTTGTCAAACTAATTATATTCGCCAGTCTAACGTGTTTGCTTATATAAGCTACATTTCAACTTAAAGTCACTATAGTGACACCTGTTATTCTCATAACTGCATGAACATGCACCTCAACTTATTTTTCTGATTTTTGTTAGTAGTTCTTAATAACATATTAGAAATCTTGTTGATTACCTTAAATATTTCTTTTCAGTTCTTTAATCTCATTAATCCACAACATTGGTGCTAAACATAATACAATTAAATAACGAAACATAACTGCTGAATAAAAGGCATTCAATTGCCACCTTATTCTAAAATTCTACGTCTGGGGATTATTTATCACAAAATTTCCACTGGTATTGAGAAACTGGGCTTCCATGAGTTGTGTGATAGTAATCGAAGGTACCATCACAACTGTGGACTACCTGAACTTTATAGGAGACCACCTGCATTTCTTCACGTAGTAACAGTAGCCGGAAAGGTGCTGGACGTCCATGCACCATCACAAAACGTGAAGTTTGTGTATTTGCCCAAGCTATAAAGTAGGATAGGCGGCGCTGTGTGGCAGATATGTAATAAGAATACAATTACTGGTTCCAAATAATAATTAAAAACAGTTATCATAACATTGAAATCGTACAACATACTTATAAATAAACTCAAAAGTTATTTAATTGCCGAGCGGGATTAGCCGAGCGGTCTTGGTCGCTGCAGTCATGAACTGTGCGGCTGGTCCCGGTGGGGGTTTGAATCCTCCCTCGGGCATGGGTGTGTCTGTGTTTGTCCTGATGATAGTTTAGGTTAAGTAGTGTGTAAGCTTAGGGACTGATGACATTAGCAGTTAAGTCCCATAAGATTTCACACACATTTGAAAATTTTTTTAAATTTAATTTTGAAAGAATTGATTTTTAATAATAACTACAACGTACGTAAACTCGATTATGACTTAACCAACAACGTCTTTTTCCGCAGTTTTCAGAGAGAATGCTGGTTTATGCAGCACATAAAGCGTACTGAGATATGCACTGAAATAATTGGTTTGCTGTCTTTCGTGAATTGAAACCCTACTCCATTTTCTATATCGTCCTGCAATACTACGCAAAATACAGTTGGAAATATTCCGACTTGCTTGTCTTCATCTGAGGCAGATCTGGAAGTAGCTAGAGGGACACCAGTCATCGATGAAATTGCATCCTCTGACCAGATAACGAGCATGGTGCACAAAGTGAGCTTGCGTCCATCGCTTTGGAACCACAAACGTACAGGGAAATTTGACGTCTTCCATCAACATAGAAGCTTAGAAGCACACGGTGCAATTGGTTATGCCAGACCGGAAGTTCGCTGCAAATCTGTGTTAATCGGTCTTCAAATCTGTACCGAGGCACTTCTCAGCGAATCGTATCTGTCTAACCACTGCGATAACTTAGCCATGTGCGCTGGTGCAACCGATTGTTGACCCTTAACGCACATTTTTAGAATTTGCGTTTATTTTTTTGGGGGCCGCCCTATTTCACCTTCATGACCAGGCATCTTACTTGGTATATTTCGATGCCGAACAGAATCTCCCCAAAAAGTATGAGTTCGAAGTGAGCTTGAGCAGTACCAGCAGGAGCTGGGCACAAATTATGTAATATTTATAGCTTGAAAGCTTTATGTGGTACCTAAATTTTAGGCTAGTCTCATTGTTGCATTCCTCATAGAAGTGTGGATCACTAGCTCTTGATGTTAATCACGTTGGAGTATGTATTCTCTTCATATACAACACGCAACACAATTAAAGGACCACTTCTCTGAAATCCCATAATTATTTCCCATTAAGACACAGAGGTTTGAACTTTGGTTCAAAAGTGCTTCCTAACTTCCTCTCTAACGGTGGAAAAGCATTTCACCCTGTGGCGTCACCCTTGGGATCAGCGACGCTTCAAACATCACACATGTGAAACAAAGGTCAGAGCTCGGAAGTTCATTTGCGGCGTGAGGAGGGTTAACGATGTTACACTGCCACCAAATTTCACCAAAATTCTTCAAATCATAGCTATGGACACGTCTCATTACGAGAAGGTCATTACACACTCCATTTTATTCCTTCGTTTGGCGCCTTTTTGATAGAGGTCAGAACCACCACGCTAGTTCAGATGACGGGGGCTGCCTACGTGTGGCCAAGGAGAACATTTTGAACACACCGGCGCTCTCAATCAACACGAAAAGACCTCAGAATGTAGCGTAATGGACGTCAATGAAACCACCCCTTCCCTAGGGTCGTTCATTTTCACACATTTGGCGCTTGAAAATGAGAGTTTGCAGTGTGATACAAAACGGAATGAGTTTCTTCACAAATTTTGCCACTACCGACGCCCACCTACCCCTTCACCACCTCTGCACATACGATTCAGCTCTTTTCTAAAGACATGGACTGGTCGATCACTACCTGCACATTGTACGAGCACCCTTCTCCGAACCAGGGTTTGCTGACCATATATGAAAGCGGAGTGGTGTGAAACGGGTTGACTCTCTGGTGGATGGATGTGGCTGTAGAGAGAATTTTATAGTGCACAATAAAGCTGCACAGGTGACACCGAGGCTGTTGCCAAACTGGGGATCTTGTAGGGACATTTGCCGTTATATTCACGATCGTTTCAATGAACCGTACATACACCAAACCAGGGTGGAAAAAGGAGCGATTTAAAAGCTAAACACCATTTTTTGTTTTCTATCGTGCTCAGATTTCTCCGAATGGTTTTGAACGGTTCCTTTTAGTTCCAGCCTGATATCAAACCAATCGTGCAGTAAAGCTACACTCCTAATGGGTGCAATCACGTTAAATTGGGTTGCAGCCCCACGATGGTCTTAAAAAAGCGTTGATGTCAGCAGCGGTCACGTTTTTCAAGAACGTCGTGTTGTACCTGAAACCGCAAACTGTCGTCTTCGTACGCGACATATGTGAAACTGAACGCTCCCTTTACGTCACCCTCTGCGGTCTCTTCGTCTCGATTCTGTGCGACGGTATGTTCGAAACGTTTTCCTGCACCAACCATAAGAAACTCACATGATTTCAGTGCTAGGCGACGCGGTTCTGACCTCCATCGCAGGGATGTCAAAATGGTGAATTGTGGGTAAGAGAGGGCGTAATGACCTTCCCACAATGATATTAGATTTGTGGTGAAATTTGGTGCCGATGTGATACCACTAACGAATCTCACGTGAACTTCTGAGCTTTGACCTTTGTATCACCTGCGTTGCACACTGCTGTTCAAAACGTCGTCGGCCATAGAGGGGCGTCGCACGGAGCCAGCCAGCTTTTGCACCATTACCGAGGATGGTTGTAGGCACCTTTGTACCAAATTTCAAGTTTTCGTGTCGCAATGGGAAACAATTTTGGGATTCCAAGAAAAGAGTTCCTTTAATTGTGTTGCGACGTGTATAGTGTCTCACTGTCTTCCCTGCTGTTTTGTGAAATACAGGGTGTTCTACTTATCTGATGACAGCCTGTGTGGCGCAGTAGATGCTGGGCAGCGGGCGCTCCGTTGCCCGGAGATCAGATGCCGTGTCGCCAGTCTGCTGCTTCGGTACGACATGACTACGTATAAAATATAAGCAAATAAATTTTGTAGTCACCCGTATCATCCAATGAGATGGTGGAACTGCCTAACATTATTTTCCAAGCGTTTCTGACGTGTACTCAAGAAATTATGAATCACACGACGTAATGCTCTCTGAGATATTGAATTAATTGATTCACAGATGTTGTTATTGAGTTCCTCTAACATGTGAGGATTAGTTGTGCACACTTTGTCCTTCAGTGCACCCCACAAATAAAAATCGCACAGAGTTAAATGAGGTCTTCTAGCGGACCAGATATTGTTAGTAATCATTCTTTCACCAAATACATCGTGAATTGCTTGCCAAGAAACATTGGCCGTATGAGCCCTTCCCGGATCCAGTTGAAAAATGCGAAGCTTCGTTGGCTTTGACTCATTTCATTAAAAAACGGCCGAAAAATATCTTTCACTTGTAACTGTGTCATTAAAAGAATTGTGCGTATAATTATGTCACCACTAACTGCGCACCACACTCCTATTTTCTGATCATGAAGAGGTTCCCCATGAAACGCAACGCAACAAGTCTATCTCCGCTTTAATGTCGACAGTTTTTGGAATTAACATACCAGTGTAAATGGAACAATGCATCGTCTGGAAACAGAATGATGTAAGGATCTATTTCACCGTCACGCACTGGTTTTAAAATCCATACGCCCAACTTAGCCCAGTGCGCGGGATCACCCTGTCGAAGTTCTTGTACTACTTACACTTTGTAGGGTCTTTGCCCAAGAAGCTTAGCACCTCTTTGTACAGAGGTGTACGCTACTTGTGCTTGCTTCGAAAGAAGTCTAAGAGACATTTTAGGGGAAGTTTGTAGGAGGTACGCAATTCATCGAGGCGATCTTCTCTGAGCACTGTACGTCGTCGTTTACCCTTCTTGTCTTGAACACATTCCATTTCACGAAAATTATTCACTGATTTGTGAAGTGCATCACGACTCGGAACTCGAACACCTGTAATGTCTGTTATACGAATGGTAAATAAACACTGTTTGTGAAATTGAATAATTCGCTCTTGGCATTGTTGCGTTCACAAACTTCACTGTTACACTCGTGATGCCTGTTTTACTGCTCGAATGACTCTGGCCAACAAGGCGGTTATGTTTGTATGGCTTTCAGGCTAAAACCCACAAAGCATGGGGGAAGCATAGTGCGGTCCGGGGTAACCCATTCGACTGGTAGGGGCGACTTGGGTGGCCCGTCTGCACCACCCTGTAGGCGGCCATCAGATAAATGGAACACCCTGTACTGTATACGGGGATGATTAGAGTGTATCTCTCCAGCGATCTTTGAGTACTTAAAGACACAGTACTAGATCGGAGAGGAAGAAACTGCAATACTTTTTAACTCTCGCAAATTCACAGAATATACAGAAGAATGGAAAAGAAAATTGAGAATGCGCTAGGTGACGATCAGTTTGGCTTTAGGAAAAGTAAACGCACGAGAGAGGCAATTCTGGCGTTACGTCTAATAATGGAAGCAAGGCTAAAGAAAAATCAAAACACTTTCATAGGATTTGTCGACCTGGAAAAAGCGTTCGACAATGTAAAATGGTGCAAGCTGTTCAAGATTCTGAAAAAAATAGGGGTAAGCTATAGGGAGAGACGGGTTATATACAACATGTACAACAACCAACAGGGAATAGTAAGAGTGGACGATCAAGAACGAAGTGCTCGTATTAAGAAGGGAGTAAGACAAGGCTGTAGCCTTTCGCCCCTACTCTTCAATCTGTACATCGAGGAAGCAATGATGGAAATAAAAGAAAGGTTCAGGAGTGGAATTAAAATACAAGGTGAAAGGATATCAATGATACGATTCGCTGATGACATTGCTATCCTGAGTGAAAGTGAAGAAGAATTAAATGATCTGCTGAACGGAATGAACAGTCTAATGAGTACACAGTATGGTTTGAGAGTAAATCGGAGAAAGACAAAGGTAATGAGAAGTAGTAGAAATGAGAACAGCGAGAAACTTAACATCAGGATTGATGGTCACGAAGTCAATGAAGTTAAGGAATTCTGCTACCTAGGCAGTAAAATAACCAATGACGGACGGAGCAAGGAGGACATCAAAAGCAGACTCGCTATGGCAAAAAAAGCATTTCCGGCCAAGAGGAGTCTACTAATATCAAATACCGGCCTTAATTTGAGGAAGCAATTTCTGAGGATGTACGTCTGGAGTACAGCATTGTATGGTAGTGAAACATGGACTGTGGGAAAACCGGAACAGAAGAGAATCGAAGCATTTGAGATGTGGTGCTATAGACGAATGTTGGAAATTAGGTGGACTGATAAGGTAAGGAATGAGGAGGTTCTACGCAGAATCGGAGAAGATAGGAATATGTGGAAAACACTGATAAGGAGAAGGGACAGGATGATAGGACATCTGCTAAGACATGAGGGAATGACTTCCATGGTACTAGAGGGAGCTGTAGAGGGCAAAAACTGTAGAGGAAGACAGAGATTGGAATACGTCAGGCAAATAATTGAGGACGTAGGTTGCAAGTGCTACTCTGAGATGAAGAGGTTAGCACAGGAAAGGAATTCGTGGCGGGCCGCATCAAACCAGTCAGTAGACTGATGACCAAAAAAATTCACTAGAACTGATTCATGAGCCAAGGAGAAACGTGATATAATGTTTCTCAGAACGGATGATAGAATGTTAAAGTGCTTCCCTGTTAACTCCACGCTGCCATACAAATCGAGCAGTAAATGTTGCACTTGTGCGAAGTGTTAACACTAATTCCGCCACTACTAGCGTGATTTATAATCCTATTATCTCTGGTTATGACTTCAATTTTACGCCGATACACCTACTTTTTAATTTAACTGCAGATGTGATAGGAATCTGTACAAGCGAGTTTTTCTTTATTTTCCTATTCAGATCATTTGAGCTTCATTCTATATTCCAGTACACCTGGTTTTGTGCTAGTCCTTTCATAAGCTCACAACTACTGTACTCTGCACTCTCTTTCTTAAATGTTTGTATTTTCCTAGCACCACAAATTTTCTAGTGCCAAGTTAAGTATTCGTGGACAGAGCAATGTGTGTTCCACTAATTAAAACTTATCGCCGGCCGCAGTGGCCGAGCGGTTCTACGCGCTTCTGTCTGGAACCTCGCGACCGCTACGGTCGCAGGTTCGAATCCTGCCTTGGGCATGGATGTGTGTGATGTCCTTAGGTTAGTTAGGTTTAAGTAGTTGTAAGTTCTAGGTAACTGATGACCTCAGCTGTTAAGTCCCTTAGTGCTCAGAGCCATTTGAACCATATTTGAACACTTATTCTTCTGCGTAGACTACATTCCCCGGCTCATTCTTTCAACATTTCCTACCTTTGTATTTCACCTGTGTTCGTAATTTTTCCCGTTCTTCGTTTATAACGCCTTTCCATTGTTTCTAGATTATTCGTCTCTGTACTTCGCATGATTAAAAAAAAAAAGGTTCAAATGGCTCTGAGCACTATGGGACTTAACATCTTAGGTCATCAGTCCCCTAGAACTTAGAACGACTGAAACTTAACTAACTGAAGGACATCACACACATCCATGCCCGAGGCCGGATTCGAACCTGCGACCGTAGCAGTCACGCGGTTCCGGACTGAGCGCCTTAACCGCGAGACCACTGCGGCCGGCGCATGATTCACCTTTCACGCCCACACGTTGCGTAGTCAGAAGAATTCAAGGTATATATTCAAAATTCTGTATAAGTACACAATGCCAGTAGGACTTCTTAAGATTGGGGATTTTTTTTTTTTTTCTGCCCCTACGTACTTGTTATATTGTCCTTACTTTTGCCATCGTGAGAAACCTTTCTTCAATGGTAAAAGTACTGTATAGCATTGGAATCAACTTAGTTGTTAGAATATTCAATCTCTCAACAACACTTTCGTCCTAGATCTTTAATCCTTAACCCATATTGTGAACACAGTTCCCTACTCATATTATTTAAACGGTTTATGTCTTCATTACACTTTCTCATAACTGCTATGTCACCTTCGAACCCTAATTCTGTACTTAACATTTTAAAAGTGTTATTCTTCTTTTGAAATTATTGCTTCCGTCATACTTCTTCAACATACCAGTTAAAAACTTAACAGGCAAAGATCAGGCCTGACTAACGCCCTTTTCAGCACGAACTTGTGTTTCCTCGTCCTAGACATCCGATACTAAGGCATCGTTTTTATGAATGTAGATTTCTCCTATAGTTTATATCAGTACTAAAGTGTGCCATCGACTCCTGCTATTTTCTCTGAAATCATGTCACTCGCCTACTGTATTACTTCTAAAATAACGGCTTGAGTAGGACACGAAAGAAGAAGAATAGCTCATTCATTCTGGATGCTGGTGACAGTCTTCATTCGCAGGCTACTACAGAACACTTGTAGGCCAAGATCAAATTGTCTTGTGGACTGCCAACTTCCGAATTGCCAACTAGCACTTCAAGAACATTACGCATTGTTAAAGCGGATGGAATTCCATTTCTGTCATAGTTTGTGAACTAGAATACGACTGCATGCCACTGTTTAAGGAGTACAAGCGTTTTTAAAGGTTTCTTGAAATATTTCATGGTGGGTCTGAACTGTTAACTTAGTTGTACATTACATTTCAAGTTTACGATATAATACTTCACAGATAAGAAATTATTTTCTGTACTTGTGAATACCTGCAGCCCCTATTTATTACTCGCTTTAAATAAGAATTTCCAACTGTTTTCTAGAATAATATCTCTAGAACTGACAAACACTATTTGAAAACATGGGAAGTTGAGGAATCAGGATAGAAAGCGAAAAAAAAATGAGATACGGTTGGTTCAAATTTCTCTAAGCACTATGGGACTTAACATCTGAGGTCATCAGTTCCCGAGACTTAGAACTACTGAAACTTAACTAAGCTAAGAACATCACACACATCCATGCCCAAGGCAGGATTCCAACCTGCGACCGTAGCAGCAGTGCGGTTCCGGACTGAAGCGCCTAGAACCGCTCGGCCACAGCGGCCGGCAAGAGATACAGCTTGTAGTGCAGGTAGTTCGCCGTTGCCATCCTCGGAGCTATGGACCAGGCCCACATTAGATAATGCTTCTTGGATAAAAAAAAAATCCCCATATTCTTACAGGAGATGGTAACAGTGAAACGTAGGAAAACGTGCTATGGATATATGTCCGAGAAAAACACTTTTTGCGATATGGGCCCTTTCAGTTGCGTTGATTCCAGGTTCCAGCTCTGTAAATTGACTCTAAATGGTTCAAATGGCTATGAGCACTATGATACTTAACTTCTAAGGTCATCAGTCCATTAGAACTTAGAAATACTTCAACCTAACTAACGTAAGAGCATCACACACATCCATGCCCGAGGCAGCATTCGAACCGGCGACCGTAGCGGCCGCGCGGTTCCAGATTGGAGCGCCTAGAACCGCTCGGCCACTCCGGCCGGCAAGATCCAAAGTTCACACCTTACATTTTATTCACCGATGAATGGAATAATAAATTAATGCAAGAACCGCATGCTGTCAGATGCAAAACATTGAGTGACCATGGCGATGTAGGTAATATGTTCGCTGTAGTATTAATACGTGGCAGGCACTGTTCATAGGAGCCTACATGGTTAGAGCACAAATTAGGAGACGAGGTTTATTTCTTTCTGCCTGGCAAAATACCAGTCCTACTGAAGAACTTGAAGACGACGAGTGCGGTTTATGCAAGACGGGACACAAGCTCGTTGTCTACACATCCCATAATAGTACCTAACACAAACGTTAAACGATTGTTGAGCGACGAATTGGTCGAGGGGATGTAGTAGCACGGAATTCCTGTACAGCTGACACAAGCCCTGAGATTCTATATTTATAGCTGTTTGTTACTCCATGTAAACCAACGTTAACACGTTGCAGGATTGTGTGTCCTATTCATATGACGAGTTCGCAGGAATTCGAGATGATTTTAGGAATAAGGATCGAGGATACGTATGTATGGGCGGTAGCCACGTTCAATATCTCATGTAATGTCAACAGAGAGACGTTTGTCATTGAATGAAAGTTTCATGTCTCAATAAGTAACTGTTTCCGGAAAAATATTATACATAGTATCTCTTGAAAGAATATGGAACACATTTATTAAAGCCCCTCCATAATTTAGTGGCGTGAATGAGTGCTTCTAAAATATGGAACTGTACGAAATAGAGGTAAATGTGGGTATTCTGAAGCCGCGCAACGTTCGTGGCGTGAGCTCCGCAACGTTTCATTTTAACAGAAGGCGTTTCAAATCCATTTCCTGTCTAACAGCGCACGTAACGTTAAGCGTATTAGCCATTTTACTTTCCCCCACCGAGAGTGTGCTTGACGCGGAAACTTATGGATACGATCTGACAGGTATTCTGCGACCTGGACGCAAACAGCTACCGCGGCACATGTTACCGTGTAAACAGACATGACGTCAGAAAGCTCTGGTGGAGAGCTTAGGGACGGCGGCAACAGACTTATCCGGGGAGGAGCCAATAAGCCGATAAGGTGGAGCAGGGGAGGGACAAGGAGGGGGGAGGGAGCTAATGAACTGTGAGGTGCCGTGCGGGGACAGGCCAGGACCGCGTCTCGCATCCATCCTGGTACAGCTCGCTGCCAGGGTTGACCCGTTTCATAAGACTTCTGGTAAGTGGTAAAACGTCTTGTTTCCGCAAGCTATGACGAAGCCCTAACATTATCTTTCAGTACGTAAAACATTGAGAACTTGTTGACAAAGAAAGCGACTCTCGTAAGACGTTAACTTTCGAATCAGTACTGCTCACGTCATTTACTTCTGTCACAACAGAAGGCAGCACGTGAAAGCGGCAGCTAGCTGAAGGTGGTGCTTATGAAGGCTTAAAAGCGTCTGTCTAATCGCTACTAACGCTACCTCCGTTCCCAGACGCTTTTTTCTGTATGTTGTATTAAGATTCAACAATAACTCAAGTATCAACAAGTTCCTCCTTTCTTGATAAATGCTTTTCTTTTTGTTTCACTCATCGTCTTGAAATATGGGCATAGTCGTCATCTTAGTGATCGTTTTTAAGCGTTATTTTTCGTCATTTCCAGTAAATTGTACTTAATTTTCTTGTCATTTTATTTCAAATAGCTCCCCTTGTACCCACAATTCACCCATTCGCCTTACAGTTCTACCTGACTAACATCCAACATTCACTGCGGCGAAATAAACGCATAAATTATTTGAACAATTTCTTCCATATCCGGAAATATCCTTGAGCACCAATTTGCCTTGTAACACTTTATGTTTTATAATGTTACTCTCTGCATTGTTTATACAAAAATTTATTTTTTTAACTTTTAATTTCTAATGAAATTCAGGGGTAAAACTTTGGTTATTTTCGGTTAAGCTTTCATAAAAACCACTGTGATTTTAGCCTAATTAAAAGGTTCCGAATCTGATATTTATATTTGTGTTACAGTTTTTCTTTATTCTTAAGAATGTTTATATTTAGCATATATCGCTAGGATTATGATACACCAGGATTTGTTCATGTGTTCTTCCAAGTAACATATATTTCCACACTAATAGCTCACAGTACATATTATATTTCTTGGTGCACTTAAACCCAAATTTCGAAATTTTTGACAAGATGCTCTGCGTATAGGCACGCTAAATACTCAAAAAGAAAAATTTTCTATCAAACCCTCTAAAATTACTACTTTCATTCTGTGTGATATTGTTATTAATAGTGATATTACGTGATCTACAAAATAATAAAAAATAGCTACCTTCACAAACTACTTCTGTTTCATCCAGAATTTAAATTGAATTTCATGTTTTGAGAAAACAAGTAAGAGTAGTATTTTAGTACGTGAGGATGACCTCTTTTCACATACGTTTTCTCGGTAACTGTCCACACAACTGAACATTATAATATTAGTTTCACAGCCTTGTCAAATAAAATGGAATAATTGACTACCTTTTTTCCTCTCTTTCTTCCTATGTTCAACATGTGTCCTTATTCCACTTAGTTTAATTTTTATTTCATTTAATGCAGTGCTAAATTATTTAGCTCAGATAGATTGCCTTACAATATGTTGATTGATATTCAGCTTAATATTCTCTTTATATATGTATTTATAAGCAGTGACATCTATTACGTAGCGGTTCAGCAGGGTACTTCGTGCTTTCATTTCACCACAGAGTTCTTTCCTACGTCCACTTATTCTCAAACTAAACTATACTTGTCTCAAATTCAGTTGTGTTGTACGTATTAAGCTGCTATTGATATTTCCCCTCTGTTTCTTTGAATTCTGGTTAATTGTTGTCGACTAAAGTCCTACCAAAAAACTACCACTGTAATTGCACATAAGTCTGCTGTGTCGAATAATCTTACCTCTGGTGCATATAATTCTCGTAGCGCAGAGAATGGAAAAGTACAATTGCTTCAGGGGTAAATCATGATAGATAACTTGAATGTAATGATGAAATCCAACATACGTTATTGAGCTTTGGAACAACTGGTGAAATAATTACTTTCCCATGCCTGAACATTTGTGCAAGCAATTTGTGTGGAACAACCAAGACAGTTTCTCTGTCTCTCTATTGGAGTATTAAGAATTGTTCCTGTTACAGATATAGCCGTAAGATATTTTTTTAATAAACAAATTTTTTAGTATATATAAATCTCAACATGCAAGATATAACCGTAACATACTTTTTTAATAAACAAATTTTTTGGTATATATAAATCTCAACATGCATGATATATTCGTTTTTGTAAGACTCCCCGGATACTTGATTTTCGATCGGTAAATTCGTTTGTCCTTATCCTTACATTACTAGATGCCGAAACCCATATATTTTCATTCTCTGCCATATGTACTTTTTTTAATAAACAAATTTTCTGATATATAGAAATCCCAACATGTATAATATATTTGTATTTGTAAGACTCCCCGGATACTTGATTTTCGACCGATAAATTCGTTTGTCCTTATCCTTACATTTCTAGATGGCGACAACCCATATATTTTCACTCTCTACCATACGTTCTCCGATAATTCTGCACAAAACTAATTGCATGGATGGCTACCAGCATATTACATTTATATACGGGGTTGTCGTATTGATCATTACCTTTCTCAAAGATTTCTGATTGCTCTCTGTAATAACGAAAAGTGAAACTATAAATGAAATTTTTTCTGCATATGTGGGAGTCTGTCTCAGTGTATTTGTGCAAGGACAGCTATTTTTACGTGGTTTTCTTCTTTTTCAGATCTGCATCACAGGACCCAGGAGTACAGCAACGTAAAGTCTGCTAGTTTCTACACAGCGTCACGATGCTCTGCGTAGTGTTGGTGCTCAGTTTTTGCGTAAGTCACCAATACAGAACTTACCAATATAGAAACCAAATTGGACTGTTGTATCTGTATCTCATTACTGGCAAGACTTGTAACGAAAATAATATCGATACTCACGAGGTCAAGAGCAGGATACTGTTCACTGACAGTTCCCTTCTCCGGCGGGATAATAAGCAAATACGTGCGGCATACAAAATCAGCTCCGACATAACATATTTTAACTCCATATGTATCATACGCTGTCATGCTACACTACGAATGGCTAGAGACCTGTATACCTTCCTAACTGACAACATTAATGTTTTAGGACACGCAGGGCGTCCTACCCGTTTTGGGAGGAGGAAGTCAAGGAGCTATTGAGTGGGCAACCCGTTCCCTGATTTTTGTGTAAGTATTCAGCCAACCGTGTAGCAGGCAGTCTGTCACTAAGACGCTTCTTCAAACAATGGGGGCTATTAATACGAACCATATATTTGTGTTGTCACAGCCGGATGTTTCGTAGGACTCCGATGCGCGTTCCTGAGAATACTCCGCATGAATTTTCACTTACGAGAACACACAATTTTCACATCACCAGGTGTGTATGTTTTCATCCAGTCAGGGAGCTGATGACCATGCAGCTGAGCGCAATACACCCAACATCAATAAAAAACTATATCGAAGACTAATATTTACGTCAAAATAACATACACGTTGAAAATAACCGGCCAATCTGCAGTAGGAAAAACAGTTTTCGGTGTGGTAGTACTTACAAATTCACGAAATGGTTTAGAGCAGGAAGGGATGGAAGGCCCTCCATGTCACCAGACACGGAACAACCGATCTATCGTGACTGCGACACTCCCCACTTTAGGTTTCGGCGACCTAAGATACTGTCACATATTCTGTATCAAAACACTTGAACGGGTGTGTTAACACAAGTCCTTCATAACGCTTCCCTAACTCGAGCTCCACTTAATTATGTAAACAAGTTTCGAGTATCCTTTATAATGTAACAGCACTGTAACAAGAGAAAATTTATTGAACATTCAGTATATAAGAAAGAACTGAATCAATGTACCTACATTTATATGATTGCTAATATTCCCGGAAAAAAAAGTCGAAAACTGGCGTCCAACACAGGTATGCATTTTACTGCTGTTAATGGTTCAAATGCCTCTAAGCACTATGGGAATTAACATCTGAGGTCATCAGTCCGCTATACCTAGAACTACTTTAACCTGTCTAACCTAAGGAAATCACACACAACCATTCCCGAGGCAGGATTGGAACCTGCGGCCGTAGCAGCAGCGCGGTTCCGGACTGAAGCGCCTAGAACCCCTCGGTCACAGCGGCCGGCGCTGCTGTTAAAGATAAGCAGTACAGTGACGTGTTCAGGCCTACATTTCTGTCATGTGAAGAGTCAACTACTCCTGCGCAGTTGTTTCGTTGGACAACGACCCGGGTCCCGCGACAGTCAGTTTTCTGCATTTAACTACTTCTGACTCTTTAAGTGCAATAGTTTCATCGTAGTTTGTCCTAATACCATGACTGTGCCGTTCAGCTGAAAAATGTTTGTGTGTGGCACTCTGTAATTCAGGGCTTCCCAACATGTGGTCCGCGGACCCCTTAGGGGTCCGCCGGGTCTTTCTAGGGGGTCCGCGGCCACCCTTCACCAAACCATGTAAAATAATGAGTAAAATTATTGAATAAAAATGTGAAAATCAAATTCATCACTATTTTTACTCGTGTGAAAGAAATATGTACTTTTACTTCAGGTAGTATTCCCAAGCAGCCTTTGCAGTTCCTTGGGACTGATGACCATAGATGTTAAGTCCCATATTACTCAGAGCCATTTGAACCATTTTGCAGTTCCTAAGTGAGAACGCATTCACAGTTGAGTGCCGGTGAATGTGGCTTCTCTGATCGCCTGTTTCGCAACAATACGGGGGCCGTTTGTGCGCCGGCTCACGGCGATAGATGCGCTGAAACCTTTTACGTATGCTCGGAGCGAGCTTTGTCGACCAGTCACAGCACTCGCTGGCACATATGCGGCCCCAGGCATCATTAAATGTTAAAATTGCTTTGTCAGTGCACTACCTACAGGGTGTTTGAAAAATGACCGGTATATTTGAAACTGCAATAAAAACTAAACGAGCAGCGATAGAAATACACCGTTTGTTGAAATATGCTTGGGACAACAGTACATTTTCAGGTGGACAAACTTTCGAAATTACAGTAGTTACAATTTTCAACAACAGATGGCGCTGCAAGTGATGTGAAAGATATAGAAGACAACGCAGTCTGTGGGTGCGCCATTCTGTACGTCGTCTTTCTGCTGTAAGCGTGTGCTGTTCACAACGTGCAAGTGTGCTGTGGACAACATGGTTTATTCCTTAGAACAGAGGATTCTTCTGGTGTTGGAATTCCACCGCCTAGAACACAGTGTTGTTGCAACAAGACGAAGTTTTCAACGGAGGTTTAATGTAACCAAAGGACCGAAAAGCGATACAATAAAGGATCTGTTTGAAAAATTTCAACGGACTGGGAACGTGACGGATGAACTTGCTGGAAAGGTAGGGCGACCGCGTACGGCAACCACAGAGGGCAACGCGCAGCTAGTGCAGCAGGTGATCCAACAGCGGCCTCGGGTTTCCGTTCGCCGTGTTGCAGCTGCGGTCCAAATGACGCCAACGTCCACGTATCGTCTCATGCGCCAGAGTTTACACCTCTATCCATACAAAATTCAAACGAGGCAACCCCTCAGCGCCGCTACCATTGCTGCACGAGAGACATTCGCTAACGATATAGTGCACAGGATTGATGACGGCGATATGCATGTGGGCAGCATTTGGTTTACTGACGAAGCTTATTTCTACCTGGACGGCTTTGTCAGTAAACAGAACTGGTGCATATGGGGAACCGAAAAGCCCCATATTGCAGTCCCATCGTCCCTGCATCCTCAAAAAGTACTGGTCTGGGCCGCCATTTCTTCCAAAGGAATCATTGGCCCATTTTTCAGATCCGAAACGATTACTGCATTACGCTGTCTGGACATTCTTCGAGAATTTGTGGCGGTACAAACTGCCTTAGACGACACTGCGAACACCTCGTGGTTTATGCAAGATGGTGCCCGGCCACATCGCACGGCCGACGTCTTTAATTTCCTGAATGAATATTTCGATGATCGTGTGATTGCTTTGGGCTATCCGAAACATACAGGAGGCGGCGTGGATTGGCCTCCCTATTCGCCAGACATGAACCCCTGTGACTTCTTTCTGTGGGGACACTTGAAAGACCAGGTGTACCGCCAGAATCCAGAAACAATTGAACTGCTGAAGCAGTACATCTTATCTGCATGTGAAGCCATTCCGCCAGACACGTTGTCAAAGGTTTCGGGTAATTTCATTCAGAGACTACGCCATATTTTTGCTATGCATGGTGTATATGTGAAAAATATCGTACTATAGAGTTTCCCAGACCGCAGCGCCAACTGTAATTTAGAAAGTTTGTCTGCCTGAAAATGTGCTGTTGTCCCAAGCATATTGCAACAAACGGTGTATTTCTATCGCTGCTCGTTTAGTTTGTATTGCCGTTTCAAATATACCGGTCATTTTTGAAACACCCTGTATTTCATAAGTCGATTTATGAAAAAATTTGTTAAATTGGCTCTGAGCGCTACCTAAGGACATGTCACACATCCATGCCCGAGGCAGGATTCGAACCTGGGACAGTAGCGGTCGCTCGGTTCCAGACTGTAGCGCTTAGAACCGCACGGCCACTCCGGCCGGCGCAATTTTTGAACTTCAAGTTGTTTTCGTTCATCTCTAAACCAAAGACTATTGATACATCGGAGGGGGGGGGGGGTAATTAAGAACATCCAACTTGCATTAAGAAGCTTTCAGTCCCCAATGGTTTCGCTCTGAAATTTAAAGTTACTGTGCTCTTGACACTCTAGGGATCCGCCATGGATTTTCGACTAAAGAAGGGGTCCACTAGCTGAGAAGGTTGGGAAGCCCTGCTGTAATTCCTCATCGGTGTTAGAAATAATTACATGGTCGCTGGAAAATTAAATCATCATTACATATTTAGCATCAAACGGATTGTTTTTATAGCATTCGCGACTAACGCAGAAAGACACTGCAGAAAAGTTTCAAATGTTTGAGAAAAAGTTTTAAATGTTGGAGGCGTACTATGCTCTTCTCGCATAGCTAAATGCAACTTTTGAAACGTTTATTTGCGGAAGTGCTTATTTCTGACTAGTAGACTCTTCAGATAGAAGCCTCAGATGAACAATAACCTGCCGCAGCGTCTAACGCAGTCTAAGGCAAAGATTTATTCACGGGCTAGTTACAATAAGGTAGCAATAAAACCATGTTAGGCATTAAAGATGTTACGCGAGAATTTGTATCTAATAAACGCCTACCTTTCAGGTAAACGAAATATTTATTAACTGTAACCGGTAGGAAATAGAAGAGTTATTGGCACTGTATGTCTAACCACTAGACTAAACTCAAATGTCACGAATTACACCCGAAGCCCTTTCGCAAGTGATATGTATTGAAGGCAACTGGGACTCCTGCTGGTACTTCAAAAAGTGACATTTAGCTGGGCAGAGCGATTACCGAGATGCGGAAGAAGTGATGAATATTTGATCACCCCTTTCACTTACTTATCAATGAGTATTCTTTAAAACAAAGAAACAAAGCATTGCATATTCACGACTAATTAATACATAATATTGCATTACATTAATACTTTTTCCACGGATCATGAGTACGACATTTTGTAATGATTTGGAACGTGTTAGCTTGACATAACCTATATTTACACGATATAGTTTCTTTTTTGCACTTTGCTGTTATATTTGAACTGGCAAGAGTTTTTAATAACAAATTTCATAAGTGAATATATGTATTGCGAAGGTACTGTGAATATCCCGAGTTCCTTAAATAAATGTCTGTAAGGTGATCTTGGGTGGGCTCCAGCTGTTATTCTGATTATACATTTTTATGCAATGAATACTTTTTCTCTTAATGATGACTTATTCCAATACATGATGCCATATCAAAGCAGTGAATGGAAATAGGCATAATAGGCTAATTTACTGATAGGTTTATCAGCACAATTTGCGGTAATCCTAATAGCATAAGTAGCTGAACATAAACGTTTCGGTAGATCATCAATGTGTTCCTTCCAGTTCAATTTCTAATCAGTGCTACACAGAAATTTTATATACTCTGCCTCAGCAACAGACTTATGTTCAAAGTCTATATTTATCAACAGCGTTATGCCATTTACTGTACAGAATTGTGTACTGTGTTTTCTCGAAATTTAGTGAGAGTCAATTTGCAGAGAACCACATGATAATTTTCTGAAATACATCATTTATAATTTCTTCACCTAGTTCTCGTTTGTTGGGTGTGTTTACTATACTTGCATCATCAGCAAAAAGAACTAGGTATGCATCTTCATGAACGTGGAGTGGCAGATTGTTAATAAATATTAAGAACAATAAAAGATCCAATGCAGAACCCTGTAAAACACCATTCTTCATCCTCACAAGTTAGAGGATTCTGCTGATGTTTGCAGACTGGCTGTACCGTTAACTTCAACCTGCATTCTTGCAGTTCAAAACGAAGTAAATAATTTGTGTACTGTCCACTCATACCACAAGACTTAAGCTTATCTAGAGGAATTTTATGACTCATAGAGTCAAAAGCCCTTGAGAGATCACAGAAAATTCCAGTGGGTGATTTTCGGTTATTCAAAGCATTTAATATGTGACCACTGAAAGCATATACAGTATTTTCTGTTGAAATTCCTTTCTCAAAACCAAACTGACATTTTGATAATACTTAATTTTTAGAAATAGGTGATGCCACTTTTGAATACATTATTGTTATCAACACAACAGCTCCGAAAACAGAATAGTATATTTTATTTCAGACGATTAATTGTGCCGTAATTACAGTCTTACTATATGCAAGAAAGATCAAAAAATATCACACCATTACATTGTCTTGCATTAGTGAGATAGGACTGTTCTTCTGAATCTCCCGTTACTTCTAAAGTGGCCGTTGAGCTTATGTAAGAGGTTTCGTTTATTCAGACTGATTCAAAAGGTTGAACACAAATTGAAGAAACTGATAGAGAAGTCGAAGTACATTAACTTTCAAATAGGAACTTATGAAAGTTTGGAAGGTAGGAGACGAGGTACTGGCGGAATTAAAGCTGTGAGGACGGGGTGTGAGTCGTGCTTGGGTACCTCGGTCGGTAGAGCACTTACCCTCGAAAGGCAAAGGTCTCAAGTTCGAGGCTCGGTCCGGCACACAGTTTTAATTTGCCAGAAAGTTTCAGAAACTTATGACCTTGGAAGCAATCGTGAGCCAGTGAAAGCTCTGGAGTGGCTGGAACAACGACAATCGATGTAAACGCCCCATAGTTTCAGAAAAGGTAGTGTACTGTTTTCTCTGCAGTGTGGCACAGTACATTACAGAAGGCGTCCAAAACGGCGACCATCACGATTTGCACAGGCATAATACCTTCGCAAAGAAACCTGGCGCACTCTACCATGTATACCAGGCATCGCGTAAATATCATGAAACGCTGAAAGTATCCTGGAGGGAAGTGTTTCTGCGTCGTGAACTGGTGTCGTGTATACGAGGCTTTTGATATGTCCTCGCAAGTAGTTGTATGTACACAGAAACATCTTATCTTCGCTGAACTTGCGGCACGTATGCTTCGGTTGTTGCTCCTGACATTCCAAACCTGTCACTGGATCACGATTGATTTCAAGAGAGTAATTTCCTATTCAATAATTGTTACATTTCGACTCCTCTATCAACTATTTCAGCCGTTGCGCAACATTCTAAATCATCCTGCAGACTATGTTACACCATACAAGGTCCATTCAATAAATAACCGAAAAATCTGAGTCTTTGCACAACCTTTTAAATCACGCTGCAGACAATGTTAAACCATACTAGGTCCACTCAACGAATAACCGAAAAAGTTGAATGAGAAATACAAAACTTCGAGAGAGTTTGCGGTTCTTTGTTACTTTTTGCTGGTGTCCAAGAACTATTATCAGACGAGGCTGGCATGCCTGCCGCGTGAATGGGATGCTGGGAATCAGTGAAACAAGATGGTGACACCCTAGCAGTGGGGTATCATTAGATTTCTGTTAAGGCTGAATTCAGTCAAAATTCGCCGTCGAATGGCAGTGACAACAAAAGTGTACGAGTGGGCGGGTAGGTTCAAATGCCGTGTAACAAGTGTTCATGAGTCGCCACTCCCAGAACTCTCTGTCTGTGCAGTCACGGAGATCAACACTACGAGAGTTGATCAGTTCATACTGGGAAATAGGCGTATTGCCGAAAGTGATATTGCAGCAACGATAAATATTAGCGTCAGATCAGCCCGCCACATTATTCGTGGCGTACTAATGTGCAAGTATGTGTCTAAAACATTTGACATCAAAAATGAAAGAAAGGTTCATGTAAATGTGCTGGGAGAACTGAAGTTCATTTCTCTGCCCCTCTCCTCGTATTCCCCGGATCTGGCACCTTCAAATTGTCGCATTTTCCATCCACTGAAAGAAGCTTTTACCGTCCCAAGGTTCGCCGATGACGAGGTCCAGGCACGAGTCCATGACTGGGTATGCACAAGCTCCCAATAATTCTTCGTACGTGGACTTGAGAAGCTAATCCAGCACTGTCGTAATGTATAAAATTTGGGAGGGATTACGTTGAAAAATAAATGTTGTGTTCTATTCTCGTAGTAGATTCCTTAAAATTAACTATACAAACACTGTTTTTTGCCTTGTTTCACTATTTTATTGTTAATGTTATTGCACAACCTAGGTTTAGGGTTATAATCCCATTTTCAAGTACATTACTGACTCACAAAGATGATACTGCACAGGTAAACGTGACGACAAGACAGAGATAATTGTTTCAAATGCGTAGCTTAACATACAACTACCTGCTTGTAGGTTGTAGGATGTTGAGACGAACCGGGGACAAAAGTGTCAGTGAAGGACCTTTTCGGAAAATTTTAAATTTATTGTTACTGTCTTCTATCTTTAAGCTAATGTCCAGGAAATTTATGATGCCCCCTCCCCACGGAACTCTAGGCTGATTCTTTGTACTTGAAAATGGGCTTATTAGACGAAACCTAGGTTGTGCAATAAGATTATTAATAAAATAATGAAACAAGGCCAAAAATAGTGTTTTTTTAGTTCAGTTTGAATGTTTCACCAAGAATCACAGTTGATTCAGTTAGAATGATTCTTTAAGACTTGGTATTTTTACTAAATGAACTTCGTATATAACGTACACGTATTGAGATCAGCTTACGTGTCCACGCTACTGCCAATCCCGGTATCTACATCATTTGATCATAATTATGCAGACGCTCCTGTATAGTGTGAAACTGACCATTGGATGTCACGAGGGGCCGATACACCAGTGTCAAAAGGGGGCGGATTGCATTTTATTGTCAGTATATACGCAGTAACTACAGAGTGAGTTGCTCAGGAAAGCTCAGTGACTTCTACATGTACATCCATACTCCGCAAGCCACCTGACGGTGTGTGTCGGAGGGTACCTGGAGAACCTCTATCGGTTCTCCCTTCTATTCCAGTCTTCCAAGTTGGGTTTGTCACCAAATGTCACGTAAGTAACAAATCCATCAGTTACAGTGGGTAACGTGACCCTCAAGTGGGAACACGAAGGAACGACCACCTGTAAACCAAGACCAGGAATACCTCAAGTAATGACGGACAGTGACTGACGGGCATTTTGTAGGGTGCTTGCATAATCTCACATGAAATCAAGGGTAGTAGTCGTGAGTTAAAAAGTACTACCAGTTGTGCAGTTAGGGGAATGGCACTGCATAGGGCGTTAAAAAGGAAGGGGTACCACAGTCGAGGAACCACATGTTTATGTATTTAAAGCTAAATGGCGCTTCAGGTGTGTGAAAAGCGCCGTTACTGAACAATGGGTGCCTGGAAAGCATTGGAGTGATGAATCACGCTATATCCTGTGGCAGTCACATGAAAGGGTTCGGATTTGGCGAATGCCTGGAAATCTTTGCATGTCATCATGTGCCGTGCCTACAGTGAACTACTGAGGATATTACCGAGTAGGGGCACCTTTCGTGGTTAGAATGTGGTCCGTTTCTCCGCTTAAGAAAATGCTAAGTTTGGAAGGGTATAAAAATCATTTACAGGACTGCGTACAGTGTATAGCACAGGGACATTGAGAGGCGATTATTGTATCAGCGTGACAATTCTCCATGTCATCAATTAGTATCTGACGCAATAGTTTATGGACAATAACATTCCTGAAATGGACTGGCTTTCTCAGAGTTTCTCTTTGGGGCGAATCAGAACGTAGACTTCCCTCAAGACCCCAACGTCCTACATCCTATTATCTCCGGTTTCTGCTCTCGAGGAATGGGCTGCCAATCCTTCACAGACATAACCTGAAAGTGTCCCCAGCAGAACGCTACCCGCCGTAAAGGCTAAGGGTAGACGCACCCTACATTACTTCTCCTAATATGTGTCCAAATACTTTGATCAGACAGTGCATATCCACTTGCAAAGTACACTAAATGTTCCGCGCCGATAAAGATGTTTCAAAACAAATTAAGCTGAACGCGTATTGCAAACTCTTGACGTGCTTTTAGCTTTTACATAATACATTTGATTTAATATGAACTTCCAGGTTGCGGTGGCCCCTTTTACAACAGTGGTGGATAGGAAACTGTATGCGTCTCCACTGACGACGGGGCCAACGACGCCGTCACCACAAGCAACGCCGACGACATCGACAAGGCTGACGACGTACACCGTGCCAACGACCAGGCAATCGACGACAGCAACCACCACTGGTGACGGCGTGCGGCCGCTGTCAGAGTGCGCTGTCCCCACTTTCTCCATGTCGCTGCGCAGTGCGAGGAACTCGTCCGGTGTGTGGACGGACGAGGTAAAGAACTTCATCCTACAATCCAGAGCAAAGGGACGGGGCACAAGTGCGGCGAAGTCGTTTTAGGAAGCAGCTGAACACCGCCCGCCAGCGTCCACAGTCGAGTATCACTTTACTAGAGTTCCTAGTGTCGTAGTACGAATTATCAAAGCCTAAACCAGGTGCTCCACAAATTGTCTCTACACTGGTAGTATTTTGCGAAATATAAACAACACTATCTTCGGTAGGACTAGCACGTAGCTTTACATGGTGCCACCCATCTTTTAAAGCATTCTAGATGGACTAACAGTAAAAGTTATACAAGTGCGAATAGAACTTAGCAGTCTGAGAGTTCCCTTCTGACTTAATTGTCTGCATACATAGCTCATTCATACACTCCTGGAAATGGAAAAAAGAACACATTGACACCGGTGTGTCAGACCCACCATACTTGCTCCGGACACTGCGAGAGGGCTGTACAAGCAATGATCACACGCACGGCACAGCGGACACACCAGGAACCGCGGTGTTGGCCGTCGAATGGCGCTAGCTGCGCAGCATTTGTGCACCGCCGCCGTCAGTGTCAGCCAGTTTGCCGTGGCATACGGAGCTCCATCGCAGTCTTTAACACTGGTAGCATGCCGCGACAGCGTGGACGTGAACCGTATGTGCAGTTGACGGACTTTGAGCGAGGGCGTATAGTGGCGTATAGTGGGCATGCGGGAGGCCGGGTGGACGTACCGTGGAATTGCTAAACACGTGGGGCGTGAGGTCTCCACAGTACATCGATGTTGTCGCCAGTGGTCGGCGGAAGGTGCACGTGCCCGTCGACCTGGGACCGGACCGCAGTGACGCACGGATGCACGCCAAGACCGTAGGATCCTACGCAGTGCCATAGGGGACCGCACCGCCACTTCCCAGCAAATTATGGACACTGTTGCTCCTGGGGTATCGGCGAGGACCCTTCGCAACCGTCTCCATGAAGCTGGGCTACGGTCCAGCACACCGTTAGGCCGTCTTCCGCTCACGCCCCCACATCGTGCAGCCCGTCTCCAGTGGTGTCGCGACAGGCGTGAATGGAGGGACAAATGGAGACGTGTCGTCTTCAGCGATGAGAGTCGCTACTGCCTTGGTGCCAATGATGGTCGTATGCGTGTTTGGCGCCGTGCAGGTGAGCGCCACAATCAGGACTGCATACGACCGAGGCACACAGGGCCAACACCCGGCATCATGGTTTGGGGAGCGATCTCCTACACTGGACGTACACCTCTGGTGATCGTCGAGGGGACACTGAATAGTGCACGGTACATCCAAACCGTCATCGAACCCATCGTTCTACCATTCCTAGACCGGCAAGGGAACTTGCTGTTACAACAGGACAATGCACGTCCGCATGTATGCCGTGCCACCCAACGTGCTCTAGAAGGTGTAAGTCAACTACCCTGGCCAGCAAGATCTCCGGATCTGTCCCCCATTGAGAATGTTTGGGACTGGATGAAGCGTCGTCTCACGCGGTCTGCACGTCCAGCACGAACGCTGGTCCAATTGAGGCGCCAGGTGGAAATGGCATGGCAAGCCGTTTCACAGGTCTACATCCAGCATCTCTACGATCGTCTCCATGGTAGAATAGCAGCCTGCATTGCTGCGAAAGGTGGATATACACTGTACTAGTGCCGACATTGTGCATGCTCTGTTGCCTGTGTCTACGTGCCTGTGGTTCTGTCAGTGTGATCATGTGATGTATCTGACCCCAGGAATGTGTCAATAAAGTTTCCCCTTCCTGGGACAATGAATTCACGGTGTTCATATTTCAATTTCCAGGAGTGTACAAACTGATCACATTTTGCGATCCTAAAACCGAGCTTCACAGTGAATCAGCGTATCATGTTAGTATCTTCATACCTACATGGTGTGTAAACATTTTAATAATGATAAACTTTACCTCTGTGTTACCTTATACAATATGGCATGGTAGTGCAATGGTAATTTCACAAAACATTACAATTTTAATTTTTTAAATTCCCATTTCAAAACATTAAGTCATCTATTGTACATTCTTCAAATTCCTTCATCTTATAGAAGGCTTTACTCTTTATCCACTTTGTTGTACACTTTTAAATATGTTTGGGGGCACTGATGAGGCATTTAGGTTACTTTGTCACATTGTTTGTGATCGGTTTAATAAAGCGTCCACAAATGACAACTGTCATCTATATACTTCACTAAAAACACTAGTACACTGGTACGCACATACTTCTGAGGGGTAACATGACACTGTAATGCATAATACAGCCAATAGATGGTGAATGATTTTTATTGTTGCCTACTTTGAAAGTGATGTATTGCACAGTTTGTAGTATATCTATGACAACATTAGTTGTGGAGGCTTCACCAACATCTGTATAACTGCTAGCCATTGGAAAAAGACTTAGCTCTGACTGATTTTCTTCCACAGAGTTAGTGACCACCTCAGCTGTAGCGATCTGACTCTGCCTGATTCCTTCTGACACAGTTTTATTATCTTGTTCTTGTAATACAATATTATCATGTCGAATTACTTTTAACAGATGTCTTCTTGTTCGCAGCCAGTTTCCAAGCGCTGATCATAGTATCTTGCTATCTTTATCTTTCCATTGTACACTTTTCCTGAACTGACTTTCTGAAGGTCTTTTTAGGCCAATTCCTGAAAAGAAACCAATTTGTAATTGAATTGAGAAAATAACGGTCTGTATATCCATGCTGCATACATAGTGTTATGAACCCAAAACTACTTTACAGTTTGACCCATTTGCGGAAGGATTGTTCTTTCTGGGCTAGGCCAAGGTCTCGTCATGGTTACTGTGGCGATACCTGTAAGACACCGCTAGCCCACGCCTCTCGCGGTGTACGTTTAACCCCATTTAAATGACGCGCCAAGCGCGCGCCCAGCGGCTGTACGATTAATTAAATAATCGGCGTGCTAATCACAGTTGAAATCTCTGGTCCAGAGGGACGTGAAGAGGCGGTGGTCCAGAGAGAGAGTAGAGTCAGTCGAGTCTAGTTCAGTCTTAAGAGTCAGTCGAGCTAGAAAGTGTCTTGTGAAACGATCATTCTGTGGATAATATTAGTGTGATGATTTCTTTTATATGTGTTGTGTTGTCTTCTTCGATGAGTAAAAAAAAATATAGGTAAAATAAATTTTTGTGATGTCCATCAATAAGTTCATTCCAGTACAAATAGAACCACTTCCCTTCACCTTTATTCACCCTTTTTTCTTTCTTTCCTTTCAACAAAACAAAAAAACAAAAAAATTACCACCCTCCCTTTTTTTTTAATTCCGGACATCACATTACTCTGACCTACTTTCACTTTTAAGCAATTTCCCCTACCCTCAAGACATGTGCTATACAACATAATAGCTCAAGCTCCTAATTTATTTATTTAATTTTGGACCTGTGACATCTTGTACAGACACAGGACAAGCCAGTACAGAAAACAGAGGAGATGAAGATTACCCACACACAACACAGGGTGTTACGAAAAGGTACGCCCAAACTATCAGGAAACGTTCCTCATACACAGATAAAGAAAAGATGTTATGTGGACATGTGTCTGGAAACGTTTAATTTCCATGTTAGAGCTCATTTTAGTTTCTTTCACCTATGCTCAATGGAGCACGTTATCATGATTAAAATGAATTCACGGTGTTCTTATTTCAATTTCCAGGTGTGTATGTTTTGATGAGTGCGTTCGCGAGTATCAAAATATATTATGTAAATGGTCGTATTCTTGGACTTCATTGACTCAGAAGCTTAAATGTCTTACACGGGTTCAGATGGCTCTGAGCACTATGCGACTTAACTTCTGAGGTCATCAGTCGCCTAGAACTTAAAACTGATTAAACCTAACTAACCTAAGGACGTCACACAAATCTATGCGCGAGACAGGATTCGAACCTGCGACAGGAGTGGTCGTTCAGCTCCAGACTGTAGCGCCTAGAACCGCACTGTCACTCCAGCCGGCTGTTTTACACGGCCAAGAGATCAGAGACATTAGTATTTATTATGAATTTCAACCTGATACCTCTTTACCGGTTCCAGAGAGAGACGACTCAGTATATGGACGGACAACAAAGTGGCCCTGTAACTAACGCAGGCAGTGGCGGTGGGGGGGGGGGGGAGGGAGGGGAGGGGGGGAGGGGGGGGAAGGGGTAGGGCGGGCAATCGTCCCCGCGGTAGAAATTCGTGGGAGAGAGTGGGAGGACTATCACACTCAAAGACCAAAGAAACTTGTATAGGCATGCGTATTCAAACACAGAGATGTGTTAAGAGAAGAATACCGCGCTGCGGTCGGCAACGCCTATATACGACAGCAAGTGTTGGATCGATTACTACTGCTGCCACAACGGCAGGTTATAAAGATTTAAGCGAGTCTGAACGTGGTGTTACAGTCAAGGTAGCGATAAAGTGGGGATTTCACCGTGCGACTATTACGCGAGTGCATCGTGAATATCAGGAATCCGTAAAAACATCTACGACATCCCCTGCGACGGAAAAAGGTCCTGCAAGAACGGGACTAACGACGACTGAAGAGAATCGTTCAACGTGACAGAAGTGAGATTTCAGTGCTGGACCATCAACAAGTGTCATCGTGCGAACCATTCAACGAAACAACATCGATATCAGTTTTCGAAGACGAAGGCCCACTCGTGTACCCTTGATGAGCGCACGGCACAAAGCTTTACGCCTTGCCTGGGACGGTCAACACTGACGTTGTACTGTTGATGACTGGAAACATTTGACTCGTCGGACGAATCTCGTTTCAGATTGTATCGAGCGGATGGATGTGTACGGGTATGGAGACAACCTTATTAGATTAGATTAGATTAGATTAGTTTTTCGTTCCATAGATCCGTGCTGAGGAGGTCCTCGTGGATGTGGAACATGTCAATCCATGAATCCATGGACCCTGCATGTCAGCAGGGAACTGTTCAAACTTGTGGAGGCTCTATAATCGTGTGGGGCGTGAGCAGCTGGAGCGATATGGGACTCCTGATCCATACAGATGCGACTCTGACAGGTGATGCGTACGTAAGAATTCAGTGTGATCACTTGCATCTATTCATGTCCATTGCGCATTCCGTCGGACTTGGGCAATTCCAGCAGGACTCTGCGACGCCGCACACGCCAAAAATTGGTACAGAGTGGCTCCAGGAACAGTCACCAGACTCCCGAAACATGAACATTATTGAGCATATCTGGGATGCCTTGCAACCTGCTGCTCAGAAGACATCCCCACCTCCTCTTACTCATACGGATTTACAGCTTTGCAGTATTCATGGTATCAGTTCTCTCCAGCACTGTTTCAGACTTCAGTCGAATCCACGACACGTCGTGTTGCGGCACTTCTACGTTCCCCTGTAGTCCTACAGGATGTTAAGGCTGGTGTACCAGTTTCTTTGGCTCTTCAGTGTAGAACACTACAACTGTTGACACTGAGGGTAATTTTCAGTGAGTTAACTACAACCATTTGCTTTTATAGGTGTGTTTTTGGCTACGATGACATTTCAAGATGCCTGGTATCCTTCCTTCAGATGTTTACACTTATTTACTAGGCGTGAATATCGTTCCTGCTCTAATGACGTTGCAGAATATTGGAACGGAATTCTTAACCCTGCTACCTCCCTTAAAAAATATGTACACATATTATACAATGACCAGGTATGTTATAAAAAATTATTATATTTTTAAATCTAGGTTTATTTTTTACATCATCAACAAATTTTACAGTATTACATGCCAACAATTTCAACAATGATGTAAGCTCATCCAGTATGCGCAAAAAGTTCTGAGCTCCACGAGTTTTTTTTTTTTTTTTTTTTTTTTTTTTTTTTTGTACTTACACCGAATGAGCTGAACAGCTTGCACATTGTCATTTGAAGTTTCAGTATCTGAAACGTTTTCTGAATCAGACGTAGAATGAATATTGTCATCAGTAGTGTAATTTTCTCCTTCAGAAATATTCTCATAGCTGTAAGATGCATTTACTAATGATTCCAATTGCTCGTAAGAAAGAACTCGTTTCGTCGTGGTAACCACCAAGAAATTACTACGATAGGCACCTGAACTGATTGTGCACACTGCAGTTGATGAGCAAATGTGTGTGAATTCCTAAGGGACCAAATTGCTGAGGTCATCGGTCCCTAGACTTACACAATACTTAAACTAACTTATGCACAGAACAAAACACACACACACACACGCACACACACACGCGCGCGCGCGCGCGCGCGCGCGCGCCAGACGGAGCACTCGAACCTCCGGACGGAGGGGCAGCGCATTCCGTGACATTGTGCCTCTAACCAAGCGGCCACTCCGAGCGACGAACAGTTAATAAGATGTAACTGTTAGTTATAATGTTCTACTGTATTTCAACGCAATCAGCAACTCGCATTGTTGCGTATTGTTCGCACATTTCAACAATAAAGAATCAGGTATTTACACTCCTGGAAATGGAAAAAAGAACACATTGACACCGGTGTGTCAGACCCACCATACTTGCTCCGGACACTGCGAGAGGGCTGTACAAGCAATGATCACACGCACGGCACAGCGGACACACCAGGAACCGCGGTGTTGGCCGTCGAATGGCACTAGCTGCGCAGCATTTGTGCACCGCCGCCGTCAGTGTCAGCCAGAAACACTGGTAGCATGCCACGACAGCGTGGACGTGAACCGTATGTGCAGTTGACGGACTTCGAGCGAGGGCGTATAGTGGGCATGCGGGAGGCCGGGTGGACGTACCGCCGAATTGCTCAACACGTGGGGCGTGAGGTCTCCACAGTACATCGATATTGTCGCCAGTGGTCGGCGGAAGGTGCACGTGCTCGTCGACCTGGGACCGGACCGCAGCGACGCACGGATGCACGCCAAGACCGTAGGATCCTACGCAGTGCCGTAGGGGACCGCACCGCCACTTCCCAGCAAATTAGGGACACTGTTGCTCCTGGGGTATCGGCGAGGACCATTCGCAACCGTCTCCATGAAGCTGGGCTACGGTCCCGCTCACTAGGCCGTCTTCCGCTCACGCCCCAACATCGTGCAGCCCGCCTCCAGTGGTGTCGCGACAGACGTGAATGGAGGGACGAATGGAGACGTGTCGTCTTCAGCGATGAGAGTCGCTTCTGCCTTGGTGCCAATGATGGTCGTATGCGTGTTTGGCGCCGTGCAGGTGAGCGCCACAATCAGGACTGCATACGACCGAGGCACACAGGGCCAACACCCGGCATCATGGTGTGGGGAGCGATTTCCTACACTGGCCGTACACCTCTGGTGATCGTCGAGGGGACACTGAATAGTGCACGGTACATCCAAACCGTCATCGAACCCATCGTTCTACCATTCCTAGACCGGCAAGGGAATTTGCTGTTCCAACAGGACAATGCACGTCCGCATGTATCCCGTGCCACCCAACGTGCTCTAGAAGGTGTAAGTCAACTACCCTGGCCAGCAAGATCTCCGGATCTGTCCCCAATTGAGCATGTTTGGGACTGGATGAAGCATCGTGTCACGCGGTCTGCACGTCCAGCACGAACGCTGGTCCAACTGAGGCGCCAGGTGGAAATGGCATGGCAAGCCGTTCCACAGGACTACATCCAGCATCTCTACGATCGTCTCCATGGGAGAATAGCAGCCTGCATTACTGCGAAAGGTGGATATACACTGTACTAGTGCCGACATTGTGCATGCTCTGTTGCCTGTGTCTATGTGCCTGTGGTTCTGTCAGTATGATCATGTGATGTATCTGACCCCAGGAATGTGTCAATAAAGTTTCCCCTTCCTGGGACAATGAATTCACGGTGTTCTTATTTCAATTTCCAGGAGTGTATTTCGTCATGAAAAATCGTTAAGTATAGAGAAAAGTCACGTAGCCAAAATTACTTGACTATAATATTTGTACGTACTGTGAAGTTTTAAGCCCCCCGGGTCATATTGACACAATGAACGCAAGAGTAATAAATTAAGTTTTAGCGAGGGGTAGAAAAGTATTTTTTTTTTAATTTGAGTTTTAAGGTATTTACAAGACAACGAGTTTGGAGCAATACCATTTAAGAATTAAGAAGTTGAAGGGTTAAGGCAGCTTCTGAAAACGCACTAAGGCAAGAAACAATGTTCATGACGCGTAGACATCTGAAGATGACGTGAACATAAAATAAACGTACTCTCAAAAACTTTTCTCTCGAGGCATAGTTTGCTGGCATGGAGTGTCGGAAAAGGAGTGCCACCCGTATCGATGTGTCACCGCAAAATGATTAACATCAGACGCTATAGTTTTAGTTTTATGCAATACGAACACTGTTGTCCGTCAGGTGACGAGGCTGTCCGCGAGGATCATTATGTATTTGAGTGAGGGCCGCGGATAGTTAAACGTTACCCATGATATCTATAAAGGTTGCATTTTTACCGAGTGAAGCATGGAACCGTGATATCCTACAATAGTTTCTCACATGTTGCAAGGTATGTCAAAGTCATATTTTCGGCGCTTGAGCTATCACTTCTTCCATGGAAAGCTTAATCATCCACTTGATACTTCTCTCATTGAAGACTACTGGTTATGAGGCAGCATTATTCCCATTCCGTGCTCCTGGGTGAGCCCAAACGCTACCAAAAATTTTAGGAAGTTTTTCAGGAACATTCTGAGTGTCTTTTGGGTACAAGAAACCCGCGGTTTCTGGTGCCTAGTTACAAGTAATGCAATTATGGCTGCTGCGGTTACCCTAATTTACCTTTGTTTCTGTGAAAAAATCTTGCAACAGAAAGAAAGCCTGTAATACACGACTACTAAAGTGTTCAACGCAGAATATAGATTATAGCTAAACCTTCAAAGGAAAGGCACTCTGCTTAGTTTGCCGTCGCGGCGAGTACAGCTCTGGAACGCGTAGTGATGACACTCTTCCATTACTTTCAGAAGAGTCCATACTCAGGATGTCTGTAGGCCAACTCTTCACCGGATGACCTCACCATAGTGCTCTGTATCGTTTTTAACGTACCCCTCGGGTGACGACTCAGCGGAGCAGCGCCTCTGAGGAAGTCCAGCGCAGTCCTGGACGAAACGTAAGGAGCAGAAAAGTTCTTGGACCACGACCTCACATCCCGGAAAGTATATCAACAGCCATGTCACCCGGTCGTGAAGGCCTTCATTGTACTATCCATTATTAGTTTGCGTTATTTAGTAGATGCAGTTCAGGTCCACTGCGTTACAATCCCACCTGTTCTGTTTGACGTAGGCTCATAACTTGCTGGTTTACAGATTCATAACGCGTAGTACTGTTGTTTGCGAGGGAGGGAAGTGAACCACACACGGATCGTACGCTGGAGTCGGGTGAAGGACCTTAGGTCTGCTGCACATCGCAGCCAGAATGCCGGTTTTAGGTGGTTTCAAATCTCAGCCAGGGATATACTTCAGGCGTGTTCTATGTTATGTATTTCACACCTATGTGCATTACTACTTCTATCACATCAGACAAATCTTCCCCATCATAGAGGCCTTCAATGCACTCTTTCCACCTATCTGCTCCCTCCTCTGCATTTCAAAGTAGAATTCCCATGTGCTCTTAATGCTTTTAATTTTACTGAAGGTTGTTTTGACATTTGTGTCTGCTGAGTCAGTCCTTCCGACAACCATTTCGTCTTCGATTTTGCCTTAACTTCCCTGCACTTCCTATTTGTTTCGTTCCTAACTAACTTGTATTTATGTATTCCCTAATTCCTGTGAAAATTTTTGTACTTCCTTCTTTCATCGATCAGCTGAAGTATTTCATGCGTTAGCCGTGGTTTCTTCCCAGCTCCTTTCATCGATCAGCTGAAGTATTTCATGTGTTAGCCGTGGTTTCTTCCCAGCTCCTTTCTTGCACCTACAGTTCTCTTTCCAACTTCTGTGATTGCCCTTTTAAAGATGTCCTTTCCTCTTGACCCGAACAGGTTACCGGGCTATTCACTACCGCAGAATCTATAGGCTCAGAGAATTTCAAGAGTGTCCCTATATTCCTTAGTATCTTCGTATCCTCCTTCTTTGCGCATTGATTCTTCCTGACTACTCTCTTAAATTGCAGGCTCTCTATAGCGTCGTACATAATCTTACTATAATAATAGTTCAGGCACCTTCTTTGAACAATTTTAACACAAATCTAGAGGGATTCATTGTTTTCACGAAGGTACCGATCTTTTGCTCGGAGCTGTAAGTGGTGCACGAGATTGATGGATAGGTTCGTAGTTCGTTCGGCGGTGTGAGGCGATGACAGACGTTTCAACAATTCCATTCCAACATACGTAAAGATAAGTAAAATTATAAAATATCCATTAATTGCCTCAAAGATGATTTGTTCGCAGTAACTGTAGGAAAGTCACCGAGTATTAGGGAAGTGAAATTTGGCTTTCTTCAAGGATGTGTTATAGGCACTCTGTTGTTCTCCATCTGAACAGCTGTCTTACATGTCTCGCAGCTGATGCTGTCATTTACCGTCTCGTAAAATCATCAGTATATGAAAACCAATCGCACATTTAGCCAAGATATCACTTTAATTCCGGTTGCGCGGCAAATAGCACGTATATAGAGGAAATCGAAAGGATGTCAGTTCAACTAAACACTCGGGGATTACTGTTACTGACAACTTGAAATGGAACAACGACGTAGTTAATGTTGTAGGAATGGCCAACCAGGGACTGAGTTTTATTGGTAGAGTGCTTAGAACATTCAACAAGTCTACCAGACTGCATGCACTATGTTTGTCTGTCCCCTTCTGGGGAACTGCTGCGCTGTACGGGATTCTTACCAGATAGGATTGACGGTGTATATTGGAAAAGATCAAAGAAGAGCAGCTCGTTTTGTACCGCGCATATCATACGCGAGTTGGGGTGGCAATCATTAAAGGCATTTGCCGTTACTGCGGTATCTTTCGATGAAATTTCAGTTACCAACTTCCTTCTCCGAAAGCGAAAACATTTTGTTGACGCCCAAACATACACAAGGAAAGTGAGTAACAAAGTGAGAGAAATTAGAGCTGGCAAGGAAGGCTATAGGCGTTCGTTTACCCCGCGCGGTGTTCGGGAGTTAAACGGTAGGGAAATATTCACAAGGTGGTTCGACGAACCTCCTGGCAGGCACTTAAGTGCGAATTGCAGAATAGTTATGTATATGTATCTACATTTACATATATACTCTGCTAGCCACCAAGCGGTATGTGGCGGAGGGCACAATTCGCGCCAAAGTCATATTTCCCCCCCCCTCTGTTCCACTCTCGGATCGCGCGAGGGAAAAACGACTGTCTGAACGCCTCAGCACGAGCTCTAATGTCCCTTATCTTTGAATGGTGATCATTGGGAGATTTCAAAGTTGGTGGTAATAATATATGCTCTAAATCCTCGTCGAAGATCGGATTTCGGAATTTAGTGAGCAGTCCCTTCCATTTAGCGCGCCGTCTATCTGCAAGTGTGTCACACTTAAAACTTTCTATGATATTTGTAACGCTTCCGCGATGGCTAAATGTACCAGTCACGAATATTGCTGCTCTTATTTGGACCATCTCATCTCTTGAATCACACCCAACTAGATAGGGTCCCATACAGACGAATAGTACTCTAAGACTGAACGAACTAACGTATTGTAAGCTATTTCCTATGTTGAAGGACTGCATGGCTTCAAGATTCTACTAATAAACCGCAATCTAGAGTTTGGCATACTCGTTACTTGTGTACTCTGATCATTCCATTTGAAATCATTTAGAAAAGTGACACTTAGCTATTAGACGGATGTTACCGCCTCCAAAGACTGGGCATTTATTATGTACTCGTATATTAATGGAGGTTTTCGCCTTGTTACACGCAGTAGGTTACACTTACTAATACTGAGAGATAACTGCCAGTCGTTGCAACACGCATTAATTTTCTGCAAATCCTCATTGATTTGTTCACAACTTTCGTGTGATACTACTTTGCTGTAGAATACAACACCATCGGCAAACCATCTAATGCCGCTGACAATACCATCAACCAGATCGTTAATGTAAATCGTAAAAAGCAGCGGTCCTATTATGCTGTCCTGGGCCACACCTGAAGTTACGCTTGTTTCTGGTGAAGTCACCCCGTTCAGGACGACATGCTGCTCCCTGTCTGTTAGAAAACTTTCTATCCAACTGCATATGTCATCGGGTCCACCGTAAGCGCGCGATGATGACGCATATGGTCGCAAACTGGATGCATGTTGACTCGTACCCTGCAATAAGCATGTCCCGACGTGTACCATGGCTCATAAAACCAAGCGGCCTCAATACTGGGTGTTAATCGTCTCCATGTATGGGTAGTTCCTACCTGCGAACTAATCGGCCACCCTTCTTACGAACACGTTGTTGCTCACGAGTTTAGGCACTGTCAGTAACCTGGATCAAAGTTGACACGGCACACTCTCGACACGTGTCACGTGAAAAGCCTTTTGCCTCCACGTCACAGCTGCTATACGTACCAGGGGCGTTCAGTAAGTAACGGAACACTTTTATAGAAAAACGGGTATGCTATATTCAGCATTTGAATACGCAAATTTCAATACGCAATATTATTCACAACTGTCTCGGCTACCAAACCATATTTTCCAACATAAGCTCAGTTCAACTCCTTACTGGGAGAGCCTGTATACCAGGTATGCTGCAATTCTGCTGCCGGCCGCTACGGTCGCAGGATCGAATCCTGCCTCGGGCATAGATGTAGGTTATGTCCTTAGGTTAGTTATTTTTAAGTGGTTCTAAGTTCTAGGGGACTTATGACCTCAGAAGTTAAGTCCCATAGTGCTCAGAGCCTTTTTTTTTTTTTTTTTTTTTTTTTTTTTTTTTTTTTTTTTTTTGCAATTCTGCTGGTGACTTCGGAGTTAACGTATTACTGCGTCAGTAACGTCACCATCGTCTCCGTACTGCTTCTTGCGGTGTGCGTAACTCACTGTGCCAAACGGATGGATATCGGAAGGTTAGGGTTTGGGACTACGGAACGAAAAACAGTCTAATGAAGTTTTGTGAGCTCCTCCCGTGTGCGCACACTTATGTGAGGCGTTGTGTTCTCGCAGAAAAGGAGAAGTTCCTTTGCATTTTTTGTGGTGACGAACACACTGTTGTCGTTTCTTCAGTTTTCTGAGTATGGGACAATCCACTTTAGAGTTGACCGTTTCACCATGAGTGAGGTCACGATACAGACCGTCGGAATGACTTTACCGGCTGAGCGTGCCACTTTGAAATTTTTCCTAGGAGGAGAGGTGGTGTCACGCCACACCATGGACTGGCGTTTTGTTTCCAGTTCATAGTCATAAACGCATGTTTCATTACCCGCGATGATGTTCGGTAAAAAATTGTCTTGATCAGCCCTGTAACGCGTAGATAATTGCGCACAGATGGTCCTTCGTTCCTCTTTATGGAAATGAGTGTTTGGCGTCATCGGCCGGGAGGCCCCTTGCGGGGCAGGTCCGGCCACATTGGTGGAGGTCTTATTACATTCGAAGCCACATTGGTTGACTTGCGCGCCGGATGGGGATAAAATGATGATGAAGACAACACAACACCCAGTCCCTGAGCGGAGAAAACCTCCGATCCAGCCGAGAATCGAGCCCGGGCTGGTAGGACAGCGTCACGCTGATCACTCAGTTATTGGGGCGGACGTTTCTCTTTATGACATTCTTTTAGGCGACGAGGAACAAAACGGGCACACCCTCTTGAGACCTCCAAATGCTGGACGAGCGTGTCAGCACTACCAACAGTGACGTCCAGCTAAGCAGCGAGATGTTTGACTGTGATCCGTCGATCACCTCGAATAAGAGTGTCAGCACGTTCCAGCAGAGCAGAACAAATGTGTGCGGCCTGCTGGCACGCTGGAGATCGGAGAGGTTTGCGATACCTTGCAGTAATGACAGACGTCTCGCCCCTATCACTGCGCTTTTGTTCACTGTCAGTCTCCGTAGACTTTCTGCAAGCGTCTGTTAATATCTGCGATGCTCTGGTTTTCCCCCAATAGAAACTCTTTGACCGCTCTCTGCTTGGAACGCACATCCGTTACAGGCGCCAATTTGAAGGTTACGAATAGCGCCACCACTTATCGGAGCTTCATGAAACTACACTACTCACCATTAAAACTGCTACACCAAGAAGAAATGCAGATGATAAACGGCTATTCATTGGACAAATATATTATACTGAAACTGACAGGAGATTACATTTTCACGCAATTTGGGTACATAGATCCTGGGAAATCAGTACCCAGAACAACCACCTCTAGCAGTAATAACGGCCTTGATATGCCTGGGCATTGAGTCAGACAGAACTTGGACGGCGTGTACAGGTACAGCTGCCCATGCAGCTTCAACACGATAGCACAGTTCATCAAGAGTAGTGACTGGCCTAATGTGACGAGCCAGTTGCTCAGCCACCATTGACCAGACGTTTTCAATTGGTGAGAGATCAGGAGAATGTGTTGGGCAGGGCAGCAGTCGAACATTTTCTGTACCCAGAAAGGCCCGTACAGGACCTGCAACATGTGGTCGTGCATTATCCTGCTGAAATGTAGGGTTCCACAGGGATCGAATGACGAGTGGAGCCATGGGTCGTAACACATCTGAAATGTGACGTCCACTGTCCCGTCAATGCGAACAAGAGGTGACCGAGACGTGTAACCAATGGCACCCCATACCATCACGCCAAATGATAGGCCAGTATGGCGATGACGAATACACGGTTCCAATGTGCGTTCACTGCGATGTCGCCAAACACGGATGCAGCAATAATGATGCTGTAAACATAAAAAAGTGACGTTTAGCCTTTTGTGCACCCAGGTTCGTCGTTGAGCACACCATCGCAGGCGCTCCTGTCTGTGATGTAGCGTCACGGGTAACCGCAGCCATGGTCTCCGAGCTGAAGTCCATGCTGCTGGAAATGTCGTCGAACTGTTCGCGCAGATGGTTGTTGTCTAGTAAACGTCCCCATCTGTAGACTCAGGGATCAAGACGTGACTGCACGATCCGTTTCAGCCATGCGGATAAGATGCCTGTCATATCGACTGCTAGCGATATGAGGCCGTTGGGATCCAGCACGGCATTCCGTATTACCCTCCTGTACCCACCGATTCTATACTCTGGTAATAGTCAATGGATCTCGACCAACGCAAGCAGCAAAATCGCGATGCGATAAACCGCAATCGCGATAGGTTACAATCCCACCTTTATCAAAGTCGAAAACGTGATGGTACGCATTTCTCCTCCTTACACGAGGCATCACAACAACGTATCACCCGGAAACGCCGGTCAACTGCTGTTTGTATATGAGAAATCGGTTGGAAACTTTCTTCATGTCAGCACGTTGTAGGTTTCGCCACCGGTGCCAAACTTGTGTGAATGCTGTGAAAAGGTAATAATTTGCTTATCACAGCATCGTCTTCCGTCGGTTAAATTTCGTGTGTGTAGCATGTCATCTTCGTGGTGTAGTAACTTTAATCACTAGTAGTGTACATGGACTGATGCGGAAATATTCCACAATGTCACAACACAATTCCGCATTTTTGTAAAGAACTTGGCTGAGGAAAAAAATGGGTTGCATCACCCACTGAACATCCCTCGTAATTCAGTTACTGACGAGAGCACTTTAATTTGCTGGGTTTATTGTTTTGTATGATACTTATTCGAATTTTGTCACTGATAAATGTGACTGCATCCTAACCATGACAATAGTAGTATACATAGAGAAAACCATTGTTGAGGGCCACTGTCGCTGTGTTGAGCAGGTGGAGTCGGCGGACGCGGTGGAGCAGGGCTCGGAGCGGCAGCCCGGCGGCTACCGGCTGGACGTGGTGCACGCGGCCAGCTACTCGTGCGGCGGCGGCGAGAGCGTCTCGCTCACCCTCACCCTCACAGGTGAGGCCGGCACGGCACAGCGCAGCCCACAGCAGCCAGGCACTTGTTGCGCTAGCAACAGGTGTCGCCAAACTGCATGTCGCCCAACACAGTTGCTGTTATAACGCTTCCAGAGTGACCGGTGGAAACTATCCACCACGCCACGTGACACTCACTATTATCTACTTTCAGGACGTTTTAACTGTCGATATTAATATCAGGTCTGCATCCGGATCTAATAGCGTCTTTACATCACGGTGGACCTTTTATACGCCGCGGAAAACCAACAGCGTGAGCCCCGCAAATCGTTGCTGCTAGCCCCTTTACACAAAGTGAGGGTACAGAGCCTCATGATGAAAGTTGGTAGAAACGCTACTGATCTTGATACTTCTCTCTCTCTCTCTCTCTCTCTCTCTCTCTCTCACTCACTCTCTCTCTCTCTCTGTCTACATATACTCGTCACTGGCCATCCCAAAACCGGCCTAGAAATTTGAAGACTATGTGGATCTTATATTGTAAGCATTGTTTAAGAAAGGGGTTTTCGCAAAGGGGTGAAACATGAGATGAAAGACCTTTAATGTCGCTATTAAGGCAATTTTGAAGCAAGAACTTCGAACATGTTATTCGGTTTTTTGAGACAGAAAGAAAGAGCACGTCTTTCAGCAGTTTTCTAAATTCAATCACTGACGGGATAAACTAGAGACGGAAAGCTTTTCTGAAAGTAAGTCATTATTAAAGAACTACTTAAGCATTTTTAACCGCTCTGAAAATCGTCTGTTTTATTTCCTGTTAGGAAAAGAAAAGAATCATGTTTCAAGGTTTAACCCCAGGAGTGAAATAGGAAATGAACATTTTGTGAAATTATTTCATTATGAAAACATTTTCAAAGATAAATCTGTGGAAATGACTATTTGGCGTCTCTGTGACAAATACACAAGTGAGTTTTTCACTGCTTTTTCTTAATTTAATCACTAAGGCTTGTGAAATAGGGGTTGACAATTAAAAAAAATGCTTATAAAAATTTTTAAAGCTAAATCTATGAAAATGGCTATTTCATTTCTCGGTTAGATATAAGGTAATATGTATTAGAGGATGAAAGTTTCCACGGAAATACCACCAAAAGGACGCATAAATCATGAATAACAAAAATCTTTGACTCCTGCTACCAGATTCGCTTTTTGGTCAGAAGTACGTTCGGGAAAGAAGATGCTTCTATTGTCCTAATTGGCGTGAAAAGTTTATTAGTTGACCATAAAAATTCGATCAAAGAAGAGCAAAAATAATAAAAATCTGTGAGACCACACAATCTACGCGAGCGAAGCAGCGGGCGCTAAATGAGTTAATTAAAAACAATCTAGATTGCGAGTCATTTCTCTTAAAAGATGACAGGTTTCGGTCATCACATGGTCATCTTTACATTCATGGGCAGTGGCTGCGCACGCGCATCTATGTGGTTGAATGTCTGAAGATGACCATGTGATGAACGAAACCGGTATCCTTGTAACGAAAGTCTCTCGCGATCTAGGCTGTTTTACAATGAATTTCAAATATTAGACTGTGATCGCTGACATTATTAAACAATGTTTTGAAAAATGATTAATCTCTTTATAATATTAACGGATTGTCTAATTTCAAGTGCTTCGTTTAACACTCAGTTCCAACAGCGAGAGGATAGTTGCCCCTGTGTCTCGTATCCTTCGAAATTAGACTAACAGATCTATTATAGAGAGAGGCAAGGGCTACCTAACATTAAAAAATGAGAAAGGGCTTTTACTCTGACATCAGAATGCATCGATCCACATATTCGGTAGCTATTCGTCGTTTCTATTACTTGCACCATTATTTCTTTATACGCTCACTTTTTGTTAAGGGGCAGCATCGATGTTTCTGACGACCATGCTGTTGGGCTTCCTTGGCATACGAAATGGCCAACGTTCTGGGTAAGAACAATCTCAAACGAAATTAGAAAACAGTGTTCTCACTTGAAGATGTCGGCCAGCTGGGCCAATAAAATATTCTGTTATAAAATATTCTGTTATTCTGTTGGTTGCTAGAACGACGTAAATTTATGCGCACCCTTATAAGGTGGCTCGTCCAGACGATCGCGCACTCAGTTACAATATCTGTCTCGGTAGATTCTGTTTCTTGTCTACGACGGTTAATATACCACCTCCGTTTCCCATTATCCTACCCTTGCAGCTTTTCTCCACAAATTCCACTACTGACAATTTCGAGTTTTAGACACTTTTTTGCATCTTGATTTGCGTGAGCTCTAATGCTTTGTATGAACGCTTCAAAAACCGGTCCGTTGTTGTGGAAGCAACGGAAATTGATCATTAGAATATTAATAGTCTCATCAGCCATGATCACATATGTTCGCATCGATAAACACATATTTACAGCTGCAGATTCTTTCTTAGGGGAACGACTGATGAACTTAAATAGGAACAATATTTATTTAATTTATTTATTCGTTTTACCTACTTTGATTGCATCGGACCAGGATTTGACACGTACAGTATTTCTACACCAGAGTTACCTAAGAAATAACAGTAATTTTAATGTGACAGATAGTAATAAAAGAGGATTAATAGAACTGAAAATGTTTTCAGTGTATCTGGAGACAATGTGAATAAACTTTGGTGTCTCATGATTAATAAAGTTACCATGGGCAACAGTTCCACTACCGCTGAAGTTGCTGCTCCTCTAATACACATATCAAAAAACATTTTGCCTCACCTGGTTCTCAGAACTCCTGAAGATAGACGTTGAGTGTGGCTGTTTTATCACAGACACAGTACCTTTGACTGCTCAGAGATGTCAGTAAACCCGCCCAAATATGTAAACAACCGTGCATTAGCAGCGCCTATTAGACGGATGGGGTCCAACAGCCCATCAGTTCCAGTCATTCAACCAGGAAGGACGTAAACGGCTCGTGTTGTCTGTAGTGAAACGATGCCTAGACGGTCAATACCGCTATTCGATTGCATCCGCATTGTTACTTTGTGCCAGGAAGGGCTCTCAACAAGGGTAGTGTCCAGGTGACTAGGAGTGAACCAAAGCGATGTCGTTCGCACATGGAGGAGATACAGAGAGACAGAAACTGTCGATGACATGCCTCGCTCAGGCCCCCCAAGGGCTAGTACTGTAGTGGATGAACGCTACCCACGGATTATGGCTCGGGGGAACACTGACAGCAATGTCACCATGTTGAATAATACTTTTCGTGCAGCCACAGGCGCAATAGGCTGCATGATGCGCAGCTTCACTCCCGAAGACCCTGACGAGGTCCATCTTTGCAACCACGACACCATGCAGCATGGTACATATGGGCCCAACAGAATCCCGAATGGACCTCTCATGACTCTTGACCAATGAGCGTCGCATATACCTTCAACTAGCGAATCGTCGGAGACGTGTTTGGAGGCAACCCGGTCATGCTGAACGCCTTAGATATACTGTCAGGGGAGTGCAGCAAGGAGGAGGTTCCCTGCTGTTTTAGGGTAGCATTATGTGTGGCCGAAGTACGCCGCTGGTGGTCATGGAAGGGGCCGTAACTGCTGTACGATATGGGAATGCCATCCTCCGACCGATAGTGTAACCATATCGGCAGGATTCGTCTTCATGGAAGACAATTCACGCCCCCATCTTGCTCATTTTGTGAATGACTTCCTTCAGAATAACGACATCGGTCAACTAGATTGGCCAGCATGCCTGGGATAGATTGAAAAGGACTGTTTATGGAAGACGTGACCCATCAACCACTCTGAGGGATCTACGCCGAATCACCGTTGAGGAATGGGACTATCTGGACCAACAGTGCCTTGATGAACTTGTGGATAGTATACCACGACGAATACAGGCATGCATCAATTGAAAAGGACGTGCTACTGGGTATTAGAGGTACCGATGTGTACAGCAATCTGGACCACCACCTCTGAAGGTCTCACTGTACGCTGGTACAACATGCAATGTGTGGATTTCATGAGCAATAAAAAGGGCGAAAACGATGTTTATGTTGGCTTCTATTCCAATTTTCTGTACAGGTTCCGGAACTCTCGGAACCGAGGTAATGCAAAACGTTTTTTTTTATGGGTGTAATACACTCCAGGAAATTGAAATAAGAACACCGTGAATTCATTGTCCCAGGAAGGGGAAACTTTATTGACACATTCCTGGGGTCAGATACATCACATGATCACACTTACAGAACCACAGGCACATAGACACAGGCAACAGAGCATGCACAATGTCGGCACTAGTACAGTGTATATCCACCTTTCGCAGCAATGCAGGCTGCTATTCTACCATGGAGACGATCGTAGAGATGCTGGATGTAGTCCTATGGAACGGCTTGCCATGCCATTTCCACCTGGCGCCTCAGTTGGACCAGCGTTCGTGCTGGACGTGCAAACCGCGTGAGACGACGCTTCATCCAGTTCCAAACATGCTCAATGGGGGATAGATCCGGAGATCTTGCTGGCCAGGGTAGTTGACTTACACCTTCTAGAGCACGTTGGGTGGCACGGGATACATGCGTACGTGCATTGTCCTGTTGGAACAGCAAATTCCCTTGCCGGTCTAGGAATGGTAGAACGATGGGTTCGATGACGGTTTGGATGTACCGTGCACTATTCAGTGTCCCCTCGACGATCACCAGAGGTGTACGGCCAGTGTAGGAGATCGCTCCCCACACCATGATGCCGGGTGTTGGCCCTGTGTGCCTCGGTCGTATGCAGTCCTGATTGTGGCGCTCACCTGCACGGCGCCAAACACGCATACGACCATCATTGGCATCAAGGCAGAAGCGACTCTCATCGCTGAAGACGACACGTCTCCATTCGTCCCTCCATTCACGCTTGTCGCGACACCACTGGAGGCGGGCTGCACGATGTTGGGGCGTGAGCGGAAGACGGCCTAACGGTGTGCGGGACCGTAGCCCAGCTTCATGGAGATTGTTGCGAAGGGTCCTCGCCGATACCCCAGGAGCAACAGTGTCCCTAATTTGCTGGGAAGTGGCGGTGCGGTCCCCTACGGCACTGCGTAGGATCCTACGGTCTTGGCGTGCATCAGTGCGTCGCTGCGGTCCGGTCCCAGGTCGACGAGCACGTGCACCTTCCGCCGACCATTGGCGACAACATCGATGTACTGTGGAGACCTCACGCCCCACGTGTTGAGCAATTCGGCGGTACGTCCACCCGGCCTCCCGCATGCCCACTATACGCCCTCCCTCAAAGTCCGTCAACTGCACATACGGTTCACGTCCACGCTGTCGCGGCATGCTACCAGTGTCAAAGACTGCGATGGAGCTCCGTATGCCACGGCAAACTGGCTGACACTGACGGCGGCGGTGCACAAATGCTGCGCAGCTAGCGCCATTCGACGGCCAACACCGCGGTTCCTGGTGTGTCCGCTGTGCCGTGCGTGTGATCATTGCTTGTACAGCCCTCTCGCAGTGTCCGGAGCAAGCATGGTGGGTCTGACACACCGTGTCAATGTGTTCTTTTTTCCATTTCCAGGAGTGTAGTAGTAGTAGTAGTAGTAGTAGTAGTAGTAGTAATAGTAATAGTGTCAGTAGAAAAGTGTTTACACGTGTAGAAAGTTTATATTATTTAACGTAGCGTGTTCTGAGGCCGGCAAGTTTAAGTAGACTGAACTAGCTAAGACAATCCGAAAACGAGGAAGATCTACTTGGACATAAGGATGTAATGATGTAACTAATGCAACAGGGACAAAGGCTGACATTACTGTTGCTTCAGAATATATGTCGCTTCTTTTGGAACTGGGTATATTGTTCAGTTTTCTGGTATATTGAGGGAGGTCATACCAAAGTCAAGTTCCTGCTACTGAAGACGACTTCGAGCTGAGTGGTGGAGTGGGTCAGAAAGGATTTTGCTCTTGTTATTTATACAAGAGCAATATGTGGGGGACGCTATATGTTGAAGACACAGAGTGTATGGAAGTCTCTGCGTTTGTCTGATCGCAGCCACGATGCAGAGCGTATGATGTCAAAGATGAATGAAGAGTCGAACGTCACACATGTATCGAACATAAGCGTTCACAACCAATTCCAGGCGCCGTGTGCTTTCCTGAGAGGGACCTTGCTAGATAACAGCACTGTAAACAACATTGGGGAGAATAGCCGTTGATACAAAGTGTTTCCTCTTTGAGAATTTCTTTCCTGCCAGTTACCCGCGGAATAACTACTTGTAACATAGGATAACCAATGTAAGAGTTTTATTGAGACCGTACCTCTTTACTGTTTATGAACATATGAATTAATTGACTCCATAAGGAATCAATAAAGATCCTGGATTTGCTACAACAAACCGGAAACATCACTTACGTTTTTTTCGTCGGACTTTAGATTGACGTTGTGAATTGCTGCTTTTCTTGTTTTTAATTTTCTGTGGTAACAAGCTATACTTAAATGTGGTGTTCGAGTTAGGTTGTTGAACAAGAAACTTTCTACGTAGAACAAATTGGCTGCCTAACTAGTAGATACCGAACCATTTGTAATACCATGGATCTTTGCACCCGTCGACAACTAGTGAGAGATGAGCTATGAGGTGAAACGAATTGTTACGTCATCGTGGTATGAGAAAAAGACATTAATTTTAACGTTTTCTCATGCCCACAGCTCCTGTGTTACCGCTTCCAAGTGTTGGCAAACTATGAGAAGAGATTAAAGGTAAGTAGTAGAGCATCTTGCAAAATATATTTTCACTCTTCTATAAGTACTGAGTTTGTTTGCAACATTTTATATACACTCTCAACTAGACCTCGGACTGTACTTTCAGTAAAGACTATAAAATCTTATTTAAAGAACTATTAGTAGACTATCTTCAGAACTGGAATAATAAAACTTTCTTTGTGGACATACACTATGTGATCAAAAGTATCCGGACACCGGACTGAAAATGACTTACAAGTTCGTGGCGCCCTCCATCGGTAATGCTCGAATTCAGTAGAGTGTTGCCCCACCCTTAGCATTGGTGACAGCATCGACTCCCGCAGGCATACCTTCAATCGTGTTGTTTCTTGGGGAATGGCAGCCCATTCTTCACGGAGTGCTACACTGAGGAGAGATATCGATGTCGGTCGGTGTTCCAAAATATCCTGAAGGTGATGTATACGATTTATATCACGATACTGTGCAGGCCAGTCCTTTACAGGAATGTTGATGTTGTGTAACCACTCCGCCACAGGCCGTCCATTATGAACAGGTGTTCGATCGTGTTGAAAGATGTAATCGACATCCCCAGATTGCTCTCCAACAGTGGGAAGCAAGAAGGTGCTTAAAACATCAATGTACGCCTGTGCTGTGATAGCGCCACGCCACAACAACGGGTGCCAGGCCCCTTCATGAAAAACACGACCACACCATAACACCACCGCCTCCGAATTTACTGTTGGCACTATACACGCTGGCAAATGACGTTCGCTTGGCATTCGCCATACCCACACCATGGCATCTGATGTCCTCAATGTGTACCGTAACTCGACACTCCAAAACACGAATTTCCACCGTTCAATCACCCAATGTATACGCTCCTTACACCAAGCGAGGCGTCGTTGGCATTTACCAGCGTGATGTGTGGCATATTAGCAGCCGCTCGACCATGAAATCCAAGTTTTCTTACTTCCCGCCTAACTGTCCTAGGACGAGCTGTGGATCCTGATGCAGTGTGGAATTCCTGTGTGACGGTCTGGATAAATGTCTGCCTATAACGCATTACGACCCTCTTCAACCCAATCGCTTGACAACGTATGAAATCTGTGAGTGCCGCGGAGCGCCTCATTCTGATCTCACACGACATCTATTGACTACTGAGGTCTCTGATACGGGGTACCTGGCAGCAAGTGGCAGCACAATGCATCTGATATGAGAAACGTCCGGATACTTTTGGTCACGTAGTGTATCAATAACTCAGCACGATATATTCAGTGTAACGGCTTACATAACTGTAACAAATGGCTCAGCACTAATCTGTCGACACAGCAAGCAATCATCAATAACTTCACTCCACAAATGGCGAATACATGTACGACTGTATCAACGTCGAATCTTTCCTAAATTATGCTTCTCAGTAGACCATAAAATATATAAATTCCAGGAATAACTCTCCTACTGATCTGAAAGACGTAAATAATTTACGTTAAATAGTTTTAGAGACTTTGCTTTAGTTTTGCCAACTTTCCAACACGATAACAAAGCTCTGATTACCATCTTTATCGTGAGGCATAAATACACTGATCAGCCAGAACATTATGACCACCGACCTACTATCGATATGACTGCGTCCAGGCGATGGCAGCGTCACCTGCCGAGGAATGACTGCTAGTGAGACACACGCAAGGCGCACGTAGCATCAGTGAGCGCGCGGTCCGTTTGCAGAACAGGGAAGGCGCACGATCTATCTGATTTTTACAGAAGGCAGATTGTGATGGCCCGGAGACTTGGCACGAGATTTCCGGAAACTGCAATATTTGTCGCGTGTTCGGGGAGTGCTGTGGTGAGTGTCTTCAGCACGTGGGATTGGCCCGCCACTACTAGTTACAGATGTTGGACGTCGTAGGCTGGGCAGTGTGGTAAAACACGACAGGCGGCGAACTGTGGTATAACTAATATCAGACTTTAATGATGGGTCGAGTAAATGTGTTAAAAACATTCAACAGCCTAGATCGCATAAAATATTTCTTTATGTAAGAGAGCCAGTTTCAACAAACTATGCTGTCATCTTCAGGTCTTAAGAACTTTTTGTTGTAAGGCATGTTCATTTTACGCTGAATCTCACCAAGAGTTCAAGTGGATAAATATTAGTACATTATAAATGATGTGACTAAGACTTGGGACCCAGTGTTATGTGACATTAAAAAAACAACGGTCTGTGGTTGTATCGTCGGAATAAATTTTTTTTATTTATTTTTATTTTTTAATTTTTGACCGCGATATCTCGATTCCGCCTGTTTCCATCACTGGCGGTGGGGTATGTCTACTGCGCTAGAGGGCAGTTAAGGCACCTTCTCGCGCACGCGTTGTGGGTCTTCTGCGGCCTATATAGGGGCCGCCGCTTGCGCTGGGAAGTCAGTTCCGGCGAGATCGTGCACCAGCACTCTCACCTGAAGATGGCGGCCAGTTGGTCCGCGGAAATATTGTGTCATGAAGACGTTTTGATCCGGCTGCATACCCGAGAAGAATATTATCATCTATTATAAATGATTGTTATCGCTAAAATGTTTAAAACGCTTGGCATATTGTGGGTGAAATATTTTGGCGGTGACAAACCTTTATAAAGCGCTGATTTTTATCCACTTGACATCTTGTGCGTGAGGTTCAGCGTAAAATGAACATGTCTCACAACAAAAAGATTTGCAACCGATCGTCTTAAATAAATAAATATTTAAATATTTTATGCGGTCTTGGCTCTTGGATGGTTCAGTACCCTCAAAATGAGAAAATTCAGAGTATAAGTGTGTCTGAGTACAGAGCGCACCGAAGACTCCTAATAATGGACCTCCGCTGCCGACGATACATGTATGTGCTAATTAATGTTAACACCACAAAACCGGCAACTACGATTGAAATTAGCACGTGACCATCGGCACTGGACGTTGGCGCATTTGCACAGCGTTGTATGGTCTGATGTATTCCGATACCTTCACCATGCCGATGGGCGGTCGTGAAAACGTTGTCTTCTAAAGGAACCACTCCTTGATTGCGCGATTGAGACAAACTGGCGGCGGCTCCATTGAGCTCCGCGGAACATTCCACTGGCATCCATAGGCCCAGTGAAGCTCGTGCAAGGCACTATGACGTCCAAGGAGACTCATACACTGGTTGCACACCACGTACGCCCCCTCACGGTGATTTTCCCAACGGCAATGCCATTTTCCAGTACGATAATGCACCATGTCGCAAGGCCTAGAGTGTGATAAAGTGGATCGAGGAACACCATGGAGAGTTCTTATTAAAGAGCTCACTCACGGCTCGCCAGTACTGAGCCTAATCGTACACATCTGGGATGTGATTGGACGTGGCGTCAGTTCATCCCGTCCTCCCCGGAATTTACGGGAATTAGGCAGCTTGTGTGAATAGATGTGGTACAAGCTCCCTCCATCGACCTACCAAGGCCTCATTGCTAGCATAACATGACGCGTCGTAGCTGTTACTCATGTCAAAGGTGGACATATCGGCTATTAGGTAGGTAGCCATAATTTTCTGGCTGATCAGTGTTTAGGTTTACAACTTTGCTTCCGCTTTTTCCCCCGAAATTGCTGTATTGTGACAAACTCACAAAAAATAAACTATTCAAGGTACTCTCCATCGCTGGTCAATACTTTCTTCAAGCTTTTGGGCAGCATATGAATCTCGCAGTGGAAGAACTGGGCGGCTTTTGAGGTGATCCATGAGCCAATCCAATTTTGCACGTGTTCATATGACTGGAAGTGCTTCTCAGCCAGGCAGTGTACTATTGTTCGAAAAAGGTGGTAGAGGGATCAGTGTCTGGAGAATACGGCTGGTGATGTAGGACTTTCAGTTTCAACGTTTCCGAGGATATTTTGACGAATTTTGCGATTTAGGGTTGGACATTGTCATGCTGCAGAATTACTTATTTATTTCTGTATTGTGGCCGTTTATCTCTCGGTACTCGGCTCATCAACCGCTTTCAATAACGATCTCATGTGATCCTTTCCGTCGGGTGCTGTAGCTTCGAAAACCCTATCTCTTCCACCGCAGTAAAGGTGTTCGACTTCAAAATCACCGGTCTTGGAGAGTTGAAACCATTATCTGCGCGTTCTTTCACTCCGACAGTTGAAGATCGTCGTAATGTGTTATAGGCAGACATCTGTCCAGACCATCACACAGGAATTCCAAACTGCATCAGGACCCACAGCAAGTACTAGGACAGTTAGGCGGGAGATAAGAAAGCTTGGATTTCGTGGTCGAGCGGCTGCTCATAAGCCACACATCACGCCTTGGCGTAAGGAGCGTAAACATCGGACGACTGAACAGTGAAAAAACGTCATTTGTCAGCGTGTGTAGTGCCCACAGCCGCAGATTTCTTTATGTTAAACTATATATTAAAACTTTCCACAAGTGACTAAAATTGGGCTTTTAAGCTAACTTATAAGATCAACTTTAAGATGCAACCACAAATAGACTAATATGTTGATGGCCTTATGTTTACAATTGCCTAATCTTATTGTCTGACAATTACAACTTATCACCTGCACCACTACTTGTCGCTACTGCCACCAACTACAAAACGGAGGAACCAAAGTATTTAAAGGGCATCTTGCGCGATAACGGCTGTGACAGATTAAGTTGTGGAAGAAGGAATCTTGTATTCACTGTATTAAAATAATGTGTGTCATAGCACCTTCATATGACAGAAAAGGTACACGTTAATAAGTAATATTTAAAGTATACTCATTCATCTAAAATATAATTGTCGACAGCACATCGTGAAATAGAAGGTGACAGTGATCAGTCTTACGTTAAGCGAGCTTTCAGTATAGTATACAGATTGAAAGAAATTCCATATCAACATGTTGGCGTAAAACAAGTAATGGAGGCTGCCAAACAGGCTTAATGTAAACTTTTTGCCTGTGTGAGTAACACAAAAAAATTTTATTTTTCACTGTTGAACTTCACAAAAACTTGTGATTGCAGGTGATGCTGCCCTACATCTACCATCTGGAGAGGCCCTGCAATCCGTCAAAGATATATAAATGCTCAGAGTTGAAGAAATCTGCTCCGCTACGCGCAACAATATTATGATAATTTTGGTGAATTAAATAATGCTTTTGACCAGAAAGAATGGCTATTTTCATTTACAACTATTTCTTATGTACCAGTTGTGAAACAAATTTAGCTTATAGCGAATACAGAGACTGAATATTTGTTATTTCCTACAGTTAATCTTTCTCGGATCGTTGCTGTTGCTTTGTAAGAGACGTATTTCGAGGTACCAACCGACCTAATCTTCCATTCCAGTAGGTCGCACAAAATTTGTGATTTTTTAATTTAATCGATCAACTGAAGTATTTCTTCTGTTATGCATGGTTTCTTCTCAGTTACCGTCTTTGTACTTACGTTTTCTTTTTTTTTAGCTTCTGTGATTGCCCTTTTCAGAGATGTCCATTCTTCTTCAACTGTACTGCCTACTGAGCTATTCCTTATTGGTGTATCTATAGCCTTAGCGAACTTAAAGTGTGTCTCGTCACCCCTCAGTTCTTCACATCCCACTTCTTTCCGAATTGATTCTTCCTGACTCATCTCTTAAACTTCAGCCTACTCCTCACCGCTACTACTTTGTGATCTGGGTACCCCTCAGAATCCAGTATGTGATTTCAGAATCTCCGTCTGACCATGATGTAATCTAGCTGAAATATTCCCCTATCACCCGGCCTTTTCCAAGTATACCTCCTGCTCTTGTAGTAATTGAACAGAGTATTCGCTATTACTAGCTGAAATGTATTACAGTACTTAGTTAGTCTTTCTCTTCTCTCATTTCTTGTCCCAAACCCATACTCTTCTATAAACTTTTCTTTTAATCCTTCCCATACATGTGCAATCCAGTCCCCAGTGACAGATTTGCACCTCTCGTTATGTATCGTATTACCTTTCCATATCCTCATATACTTTCTCCACCTCTTCATCTTCAGCTTGAGACGTCGGCATGTGTAACTTAACTACTGTCGTCGATGTTGGTTTGCTCTCGATTCTGATAACAACCACCCTATGACTGAACTGTTCACAGTAACACGCTGTTTACCCTACCTTCCTGTTCGTAACGAATCCAGTTATACCATTTTCTGTTGCTGTTAGTATCATCCTTGCTAATATGACCAGAAATTCTTATCTTGTTTTCATTTCACTTCACCGACCCCTATTGTATCTGGACTGAGCCTTTGCATTAGTCGGCCTGTGTGGCCGAGCGGTTCTAGGCTAGGCGCTTCAGTATAGTACCGCGCGACCGCTGCGGTCGCAAGTTCGAATCCTGCCTCGGGCATGAATGTGTGTGATGTCCTTAGGTTAGTTAGGTTTAAGAAGTTGTAAGTTCTTGGGGACTGATGACCTCAGAATTTAATCCCCATAGTGCTCAGAGCCATTTGAACCATTTGAACTTAGTAGATGCAAGAGTTATTCTTAAATTAACCTCTGATTGGATATTAAAAAGGGAAAAATATATTTTTCTATGTAAGACCTGTACTTAAACATCGAAATTAGTTCTACACGTAGTCGCCACCAGGATTCAAACATTTGTCGTACCATGCGACCAGCTTCTTTATCCCTTTATCAATGAATGGCGTTCCTTAGGGGTACCAGCCAGTTCTTGACAGAATATTTGAGCTTAGTGTCGATCCTGAAGTGCTGACGGCCAGCGAGACTTCCATCTTGAGGAAGAGATAAAAGTCAAATACAGAACTACAAGGCTGCTGTTGAAAATCTTCCAGCAGGAAAGTCTGAACTTTTCCTTCATTTCGCGATCTAGGGTCGCGCATTGTCCTGCGCCGTTTGTTTTGGTCTGGCCTTCGCAGTTTCGTAAGAGCCTTACAACAAACCTGTGTTGTCATGGTTTTCTCACGCGTTATTCTCATGAAACTTGGTGCAAAAATTCTTTAGCGTTTTCAAAAAACTGTAACCATCATTTTGCGCTTTTACAGCTTCTGGCAGACTTTTTGGGCTTATTGGAAGAATGTTCATTAGTCTCTGATTTCGACACACTGAAACCGCATCTCGCCTTCTGTTACAGTTTTGTTCGTACATTCCAGCCCCTCTTCGTGCTACCGCTGCAAGAATCTCAACGCCGAACCCTGTAATAGAGTTTTCTTAACATCAGTTACATATTTCGGTACCCATCATGCACAAAACTTATTGTGACCTTAACTCTCTTTAACAGTGTTAAAATGGTTGGCTTTGACACGTGAGCCGCATTAAAAAGTTTCGTAATCGTGAAATGATTTTACGGAGGCACATTTTTACGGAGGCACATTTCGTCAACTTGCTGCCCAGCTCCCAGTCACATCAGTGTCGTGCTCGGCCACTTTCATCACGCACATCTGGCGGGCAGCTATGAGTTTCTGCACCGCCCCATACGATACAGCCTACGATGAATCTCGATGATATTGACTCCTTATGCTCGCATCAAGCGAATGACAGAACCTACCTCGCACCTACCGTGGGAGGCAGTGACAGCGTCTATTTCACAAGCTTGCTACGTATCGAACGCAACAGAGCCAAGTGACTTAACGGGTCTTCAAAGTCTCATTTGAAAACCACGCAAGTACTACGGAACTTTAAGAATTTGCTTTTTCGAGATAACCAATCAGTGGTTAATTTATGAATAGGCCTCGTAAAAATTTAACACACCTGGAATTACGGTAGTCACCCTTCCACGTGTAGCTACCTACAAAATTAGGGATGCCTACGTTACTTGGGAAACCTTAAATACTTCCGAGTTATGAAAGTTAGATTCTATATAACTCGAATCTATAAACCCAATTCTAACGGCGAGGAGGTACAACAATACGCAGGCGCGCCAAATATAGAAGGGTCGCTCAGAAAGTAATGCACTGCATTTTTTTCTTCAACAATTCGTTATTAAACATAATGAGAATGAAGAACACGAAAATATGGTGTTTTAGCTACACAACATTTTTCCACGTAATCTCCATCCAGTTCAATGGCCTTCCTCCAGCACGAAACAAGGGCGTGTATGCCCTCTTAGTACCATTCCTTATCCTGGTGATTGTGCCAGTGTCTCACGGTGTGAATCATATTCTCACCGTCCTCTAAATGTCTTCCACAAATGTTATCCTTTAACGTTCCAAACAAGTAGAAGTAGAGGGGGCAGTGTCAGGGCTGTTAGGTGTGACAGCCGTGGATTGTCTCCCCGACCGCTGCAAATCGTGCAGCTCCGCCGAACCGCCTACTGATGACTTCAGCCTCCGTGCCCAGCGACTAACTGTTCTTCTGTTGACAGCAGATGCTCCATAGAATTTGCACAAGCGTTTGTGAATATTCCCCACAGTTTCTTTCTCTGCAGTGAATTCAATTTCGGCATATTGCTTGTAACGTGCATCACCTAAGAAGCCATTTTGAAACTGTCCTGCAGCTACGCTACCTGTCGGGAGTGACAGAAACTTGTCGCACTCACTCAGAACACTTCAGATAATACATACCTAACGTTCTGTATTCGTAGCATAGTTTTCGGCTGAGAAAAAAATGCGATGCATTACTTTCTGGCCACACCTCTTAGATATCAGGTTCGAATACAGGTACTAGAAAATATTTTTATCAATTTTTCTTTCCTACAGTAGGAGCAGTTTGCTGCAGTGGCGTAGCTTTCTGTATCATCAGATGCTGTGAGAACGCTGTTAGGACAAGCTAGTGAACTATTCTTAAACTTTGATATTAGCCTTCTTACTACGTGCAGGCATTTGCTCACTGTACACCAAGCGACGCAGGTAACAGTCGCTGAAAGGTAATGGAAAATCATATCTACTAGGAGCTTGAGTAGGTCAACACGGCTTGACCATCTCATTAGAAACAGTTAATGAGGTTATGTCAACAAGTGAAACAAAATATTCAAAGTCTTTATTGTTCTTATTGATAGGAAGCTGAACTACAATTCATCTTCTGAACGTCTTAGGTTTGCATCTTTTGCCTTATGAAGCACATTAGGCAGATAAAAATTTAAAAAGGCGACTTAGTTTTCATACCTTTCTCCACTGATGCCTTGTGGTATCATATTCTGTGGTAACTCGTCTTTGACGAAAAAAGTATTTCTTGCACAGAAGTACGAGGTGTGTTGAAAATATTACGAAACTTTGTCCACAATATTTTTCTTCCCTTGCCTTACTGTGCATGGTCTCTTTCGAGATGCTCTCCTCCACAAGTGATACACCAGTGCCAACGCCGTTTCCACTTTTGGAAGCAGTTTTGCCACGCCTCTTGCTGTATCGCGTGAAGGGTCGTCCGCGAATTTTCTTTTATCTCGGCCATCGTTACAAATCTTTGTCCTTTCAACGGGGTTTTCAACTTTGGAAAAAAAGAGAAGTCTGTAGGGGTCATATTATTCTCTTAAGGAGTATCTCTTCCTCATTTGCACGCTCCTAAAGCTCTTCACAGATTGTGAGGCGAAGGTCTCTCTGGTGTTCACTCATGACCCGCGGGACGAACTTGGCGGCAATACGATGCACTCAAAGATGCTATATCAAGATTTCATGATATGATGAAATTGACATGTTACATTCTTCTGCAATCTCTCAGACAGTCAGTCTTCAATTGGCACGCACAATTTCGTTAATGTTCGTGACATGAGCTTCGTTGGTAGACGTCGGAGGGCGTCCTGAACGAGGGTCAGCTTTAACTTCCGTCCAGTAGTTTCTAAACAGTGTGGACCGTTAGTAACACCGAGTACGGTTCAGCACTCATCACCATAGGCTTCCTGAATCATTTCGTGTGTCTCTGTAAAGGTTTCTTGAGTTTCACGCAATATTTAACGCAGTGCTTTGCTCCTGTAACTCTACCACCTCTAAATTCGCAGACTCTGCGACACAACGTTCCACTCAACACAGCATTGAACAATAACTAACAGACATACAACAACGAAACTTCCGATTGTTGCACATTAAACGCAGGCGTGTGCAAGATTGCCAAACGTATTTCGCTCCAACAAACCATTAGCGCAAAATTAAGAATGTTCCGATTTTTTTTTAACAAGTATAGTATGGTGCGCGCTCTAGAATCTCTCGTAGAGAGCTCTTTAGAAGGTTGGGCGTACTGGCAAAAGCCTTGCAGTACATTAACTCAGTTATTAAGTTGGGAACAATCAACCACAGTTTGAAAACAACAATAACATGAATGGTACACTTTCGTATATTCTTTCGATTTGTTGTTTACATAGAAACAACTACTCGACATAACAACCGGAAGCATACCACCTCTCAGTCGCGCCCAGAATACCTGAGAGACACAACAGCGACATTCATAAATACAGTAGTTGTAAAACAAATGATTTACACTATTGAACACTCAACCTTAATGTTACACAAAGAGGAGTGAAAGTTCTTCCTTCGTTACTGCATCTCTATTATGACAGGTTTCAACTAGAACCCCTCCATCGTATTCTTTTCTGAGTATCTTCCTCCATCCGTTTTTATGTTCGTCCACTCCTAATGTAGTCTATCATGCGAATTTGCTTCTTACTTCCTCCTCTCATGCCTTCCACTTTGACCTCCATAAGTCTTTGTTGCAGACAATTCCTACCCACTGTGTGTCCCAAGCAATGTTTTTTCCTCTTTCTGATCGCTTCCAATATTCTCTCTCTCTCTCTCTCTCTCTCTCTCTCTCTCTCTCTCTCTCTCTCTCTCTCTCTGTGTGTGTGTATGTATATTTTCTTAATTACTTCTGCAGTCTTAATTCTGTCAGTCCAATTTTCCTTAAGCATTCTTCTCCATACTTGCATTTCAAAACTTTCTAACTTTACGAAATAGACAAAATGCCGCATTGGTACCGTCACATCACTTTATGGTACCAATGTTGCAGATACAGCAAAATTTTTACAGTGACAACGGCATGACTTCGCTTCAATCACGGCAGATCCAGCAACATCTCTATCGCCTTAGTACAGACACATCTCACACCATCATGGGAATGCGGCAGTGAGGCAAATGTTTTTTCACATTTTCTTCGGCTGCCACAGAAGGTATCAAGAAACTACGAAATTTTTACGGCATCTGAAGGCCTCTGCAAATGCTTTGCCTACAAACATTAAAACCATTTTATCTACAGAAGAAATAGAAGTGCATAAGGCTGTGTGAGACTTTATAACAGAAGTTCAAATAAGAATATAACGAAACTGACTTCTTTTACATTATACTATAGTAAATATAATTCACAGATCATATAAATTAGTTTAGTTTAAATGAATGTAGCATATAATTAACATTTTTTTTTGCGTGTGGTGTTTGGGTTTGGGCTGACTGTATGGATGATACCTAAACGACATCAAAAAGTTAAAAATAAAACTTTCTAAACATATTTCTTCTTTCATTTTAACTGTTCATGATTGACTGCAGTTTAACACTACGTTTGAAACATAACATTTAGCAGAGATTTTGGCCAGTTGCATCGGAATTCTCCTAGCAGTTCGTAACTGCTTCACCTTTTAAAATGCTCTTTCTCACAGAAAACTTCCAACCTATTTCATCTGCACAGTTTCTGAGCCATGTCTCTAAACATCCCAGGTACAGAAGGGGTTTTACTTGTTCTATCTTGTTACGTGGCGCTTCTCTTTTGCTTATTCTCATTATGTTTCCCTTTCCTATATTTATCTTCATTTCATACTTCTTGCCCTTCTTGCTATACTCTTCAACATTTGCTGTGCAACCTAGGAGAGAGGTACCCAGTAACATAAAGAATTTAATTGATAATAAAAGTTAACCTCAAACACAAACTGGAATCGTATGTGCTTAATAACTCATTATACACCACACAAAAGTTTTCGAATGTCTAATTGTATTACTTTGTGTGTGTGTGTGTGTGTGTGTGTGTGTGTGTGTGTGTGTGTGTGTGTGTGTGTGTGTGTGTGTGTGTGTGTATGTGTGTGTTTAAGAGAGGGAGTTAAGCATGAATCACTGTAATAAATACACTACTGGTGATTAAACTTGTTACACCAAGAAGAAATGCAGATGATAAACGGGTATTCATTGGACAAATTAATTATAGAAGAACTGACATGTGATTACGTTTTCACGCAATTTGGGTGCATAGATGCGAATACATAGAAAGATAGGTCCCTTATCATTTAGCTACAAAATAGCAGTTCAGCAACTGGAAGCAGTTAATTCCATAAATTATCTGGGAGTACGCATTAGGAGTGATTTAAAATGGAATGATCATATAAAGTTGATCGTCGGTAAAGCAGATGCCAGACTGAGATTCATTGGAAGAATCCTAAGGAAATGCAATCCGACAACAAAGGAAGTAGGTTACACTACACTTGTTCGCCCAATGCTTGAATACTGCTCAGCAGTGTGGGATCCGCACCAGGTAGGGTTGACAGAAGAGATAGAGAAGATCCAACGGAGAGCAGCGCGCTTCGTTACAGGATCATTTAGTAATTGCGAAAGCGTTACGGAGATGATAGATAAACTCCAGTGGAAGACTCTGCAGGAGAGACGCTCAGTAGCTCGGTACGGGCTTTTGTTAAAGTTTCGAGAACATACCTTCACCGAAGAGTCAAGCAGTATATTGCTCCCTCCTACGTATATCTCGCAAAGAGACCATGAGGATAAAATCAGAGAGATTAGAGCTCACACAGACGCATACCGACAATCCTTCTTTCCACGTACAATACGAGACTGGAATAGAAGGGAGAACCGATAGAGGTACTCAGGGTACCCTCCGCCACACACCGTCAGGTGGCTTGCGGAGTATGGATGTAGATGTAGATGTAGATGTAGATCCTGAGAAATCAGTATCCAGAACAACCACCTCTGGCCGTAATAACAGCCTTGATACGCCTGGGAATTGGATGGCGTGTACAGGTACAGCTGCCCATGCAGCTTCAACACGATACTACAGTTCATCAAGAGTAGTGACTGGCGTATTGTGACGGGGCAGTTGCTCGGCCACCATTGAACACACGTTTTCAGTTGGTGAGAGATCTGGAGAATGTGCTGGCCAGGGCAGCAGTCGAACACTTTCTGCATCCAGAGAGGCCAGTACAGGACCGGTAACATGCGCTAGTGCATTATCCTGCTGAAGTGTAGGATTTGGCAGGGATCCAATGAAAGGTAGAGCCACGGGTCATTACACATCTTAAACGTAACGTCCACTGTTCAAATTGCCGTCAATGCGAACAATAGGTGACCGAGATGTGTAACCAATGACACCCTATGCCATCAAGCCGGGCGATACGCCAGTATGGCGATGACAAATACACGCTTCCAATGTACGTTCACTGCGATGTCGCCAAACACGGATGCGACCATCATGATGCTGTAAACAGAACTTGGATTCATCCAAAAAAAATGACACTTTGCCATTCGTGCACCCAGATTCGTCGTTGAGTACACCATCGCAGGCACTCCTGTATGATACAGCGTCTAGGGTAACGGCAGCCATGGTCTCCGAGCCGATAGTCCATGCTGCTGCAAACGACATCGAACTGTTCGTGCAGATGGTTGTGGTCTTGCAAACGTCCTCATCTGTTGACTCAGGAATCACGATCCGTTACAGCCATGCGGATAAGATGCCTGTCATCTCGACTGCTAGGTGATACGAGGCCGTTGGAATCCAGCACTGTGTTCCGTATTACCCTCCTGAACCCACCGATTCCATATTCTGCTAACAGTCAATTGATCTCGACCAATGGGAGCGGCAATGTCGCGATACGATAAGCCGCAATTGCGATAGGCTACAATCCGACCGTATCAAAGGCGGAAACGTGATGGTACGCATTTCTCCTCCTTACACGAGACATCACAACAACGTTTCACCGTGTAACGCCGGTCAACTGCTGTTTGTGTATGAGAAATCGGTTTGAAACTTTCCTCATGTCAACACGTTGTAGGTGTCGCCACCTGCTCCAGCCTTGTGTGAATGCTCTGAAAAGCTAATCATTTGCATATCAAAGAATCTTCTTCCTGTTGGTTAAATTTCGTGTGTGTAGCATGTTATCTTCGTGGTGTAGCAATTTTAATGGGCAGTAGTGTATTCAATGCCATATCGACGGCATCTTCACCGACGCGCCCGCAACCCTGCGTGCAGCTGAGAGCTACGCAGGAGACGGCGCATTTAAATATCCCACCAACGTCCTGTCGTACAGCTGTCTCATCTATCTGTCGCTGGAGGGGAGTGGTGGGAGGGGGGCGGAGAAGCCTCACATACTCGCCACCACAGGATGCTAAATGCACTTTACTTCACTACCTTTCACGCTGACTGGTGGTTGTACTCTAATGAGTCAAAACATTCTGACCACTTGTTTAATAGCTTGTTTGTCCGTCTTCGGAACGAAATAAGTCACAAATTTTGCGTATCATGGATCCAACAGTTTGTTGTTGGATTTGTGGAGGTATGTGGCAGTATATGTCCTTTCAGAGTATGCGGTTACACTAGCTCCATATTTAGCAACTGTATATTTAGCAAATATATTCAACCGCTCGCTCACAGAAAGTTCCGTACCTAAAGACTGGAAAATTGCTCAAGTCACACCAATACCCAAGCAGGGAAATAGGAGTAGCCCATATCGCTAATGCCGATTTCCAATAGGTTTTTGGAACATACACTGTGTTCGAACAATATGAATTACCTCGAAGAAAACGAGTTATTGACATATAGTTAGTACCGATTCAGAAAACATCGTTCTTGTTAAACACAACTAGCTCTTTATACTCATGAAGTAATGAGTACTTTCGACAGGGGATGTCAAATTGATTCCATATTTTTAGATTTCCAGAAGGCTTTCGACACCGTTCCTCACAAGCGTCTTCTAATCAAAATGCGTGCCTGTCGAGCATCGCCTCAGTTGTGCGACTGGATTCATGATTACCTGTCACAAAAGTCACAGTTCGTAGTAATAGACGGAAGGTCATCGAGTAAAACACAAGTAATATCCGGCGTTCCCCAAGTATGTGTTATAAGCCCTCTATTGTTCCTGATCTATATTAACGACATAGGAGACAATCTGTACAGACGTCGTATATTGTTTGCAAATGATGCTGTCATTTACAATCCTGTAAAGTCATCAGATGATCAAAACGAGTCGCAAAGTGATTTAGATAAGATATCTGTATGCTGTGAAAAGTGTCAATTGACTCTTAATAAAGAAAAGTGTGAAGTTATTCACATGAGTACTGAAAGAAATTCGCTAAATTTCGATTACTCGATAAGTCACACAAATCTGAAGACTGTAAATTCAACTAAATACTTATGGATTACAGTTACAAAAAACCTAAATTGAAATGATCACATAGATAATGTTGTGAGCAGAGCAAACCAAAGACTGCGATTTATTGGCAGAACACTTAGAAGGTGTTGCAGGTCTACTAAAGACTGCTTACACCACGCTTGTTCGCCCTATTCTGGAGTATTGCTGTGCGGTGTGGAATCCCCATCAGATGGGACTGACAGATGACATCGAAAAAGTTCCAACAAGGGCGGCTCAAAAAAATGGTTCAAATGGCTCTGAGCACTAAGTGACTTAACTTCTAAGGTCACCAGTCGCCTAGAACTTAGAACTAATTATACCTAACTAACCTAAGGACATCACGCACATCGATGCCCGAGGCGGTCGCTCGGTTCCAGACTGTAGCGCCTAGAACCGCACGGCCACTCCGGCCGGCAAGGGCGGCTCGTTTTGTACCATCGCGAAATAGGGGGGAGAGTGCCACAGTCATGATGCGTGAATGGGAGTGACAATCATTTAAGACAAAGGCGTTTTCCGTTACAACGGGATCTCCTCTTGAAATTTCAATCACCAGTTTCCCCCTCCGATTGCGGAAACATTCTGTTAGAACCCACCTACATGGCAAGAAATGATTATCACGATAAAATATGAGAAATCAGGGCTCGCACAGAAAAAATTTAAGTGCTCGTTTTTCCCGCGCGCCGTTACAGAGTGGAACGGTAGAGAAAGAGCTTGAAGGTGGTTCATTCAACCCTCTGCCAGGCACTTATATGAATAGCAGATTTATCGCCTAGATATAGATGTAGATGTAGAAGTATAACGTATTTCTACGCACAGGTCATGTAATTCGCGTAAATAACGGGCTGCTGGTTTGCGCACGCGGTGATGGTGGCCGGTAGCAATCCAGATTGGTTCCATAGGATCTGCATCAGGTGAATGTGGTTCCATGACATCAACGTGACTTTACTAGACTGCTTCTCAAATCACTGTAGCACGGCTCACGCAAAGCTTTCCGTTTCGCCCATTCCCGTCAACACCACATTGGACTATTGCTGAGTTGAAACATTTTGCCTGTACGGGAGAGTGTCATTTCCAATTGTATCAAGCGGATAGACGTGTACAGGTATGGAGCTCACCTCATGAATCCATGAACCCTGTATTTCAGCAGGAGAATGCTCAAGTGCTCAAGTTGGTGGAGGCTCTGGAGTGGTGTGGGGCGTGTGCAGTTGCAGTGATACGTCGAGATATGACTCTGTCAGATGACCGTATGACAGCATCCTCTCTGATTACCTGCATCTATCGGTGTCCAATGTGTATCCGACGAACTTGGGCAATTCCAGCAGGACAATGAGTCACCCTACGCATCCAGAATTGTTTCAGAGTGTTTCAGCAGTACTCTTCTGAGTTTAAACACTTCTGCTGGCCACTAAACTCCCCAGACATGAACATTACTGAACATATCTGAGAAAAACTTGCAACGTGCTGCTTTAAAGAGATCTCCACACCCTCGTACTCATACGTATTTATGGACAGCCCTGCAGTATTCACGATGTCGATTCCCTCCAGCTTTACTTCAAACATTAGTCGAGTACATTCCAGTGTGCTCCCGGGGGCCCTACGCAGTACTACGCAGCTGTAGCAGTTTCTTTGGCTCTTCAGTATATATGCGATACAATTCCTCGTAATAAAAGTAACAAGAAGTGACGCTCATTAATGCGACGCTCGCTTTCCCACTGAGGCGATGCGATGTGTGACACGATTCGCGACGCGCCCTGCCTTACTACAAGCAACAAGACAACTGAATCACCTTTGTGGCTTAGTTGCAATCATTAGCTCATTTGAAGATTATATTTTTGTGGGTTATCCATATTTAAAGCACAAGCAAGTGAAGAAGTAAAGGAGATATTAGGTAAACCTGCACTTTTTGGAGCTACTTGTATGTCACTCTGGCAAAGCGGAACACACATTTTCGAACAGCTTTTTCCTGCTGAGAAGCTGCTTACAACAATAAGGTAACTTGGCGAAAGTGTGTGATTTACGTTAAAAATGCTACCATGGAAAGATTAATTTAATAAGACCACATAGTGTGATGCTTTATTCAGTGAAATACATTTACAAACAAAGAATGCAATTTGTATACATGCAATTAATATTTCCAGTACCTTAAATAGCGGTTCCTCCATTCCAGTTTCGAGTGAAGTAATTTTCAGAAAACGATTAGCATTTTACAGCCATCGACTAAAGCCACAGGTTTATTATCTGAATAAGAAACTACATCAACGAAGATAAAGACTACGGCACAAATTCCACAGCAAATTCTTACCTTTCTCTTTCATTTCTGTTGCTATCGTCGTCCACGCCAAGCTGGTCACATTTTCCACTTAATACGATCATCCTGCAGTCACACAGTCAAGGTCTTTTCTCAAAAAGCAAGGCGAAAAATATCAGTTTCGAACAGTCCCCTTGTGTGATGTTGGCTTTACGCAGCACGGAAAGAAATGCACAAGTCATAACGCTTTTCCAGCCTGACAAAACACTTTCCAGTGAGAGCGTCGGCTTATTTAGGCTGAGGTTGCCAAAACCGCGGCGCGTGATCGTAGCGTCAAGTGCAGCGCGTCGTAGCTCGTCGCGGTCAAACGCCAAAATGTAACATGCATTTACTCAGAGTGGAAAGAGGCACGGCTTTCTTTCGAGCGTTAGAAACCATTTTAGAGATGTTTGCTATATTTCTTACCCAGCGATGTATGCCGTGAAACGCGCATGCATATAGGTGTGTACACTACAGGCCATTAAAATTGCTACACCACGAAGATGACGTGCTACAGACGCGAAATTTAACCGAAGAAGATGCTGTGATATGCAAATGATTAGCTTTTCAGAGCATTCACACAAGTTTGGCGCTGGTGGCGACACCTACAACGTGCTGACATGAGGAAAGTTTCAAACCGATTTCTCATACACAAACAGCAGTTGACTGGCGTTGCATGGTGAAACGCCGTTGCGATGCCTCGTGTAAGGAGGAGAAATGCATACCATCACGTTTCCGACTTTGATAAAGGTCGAATTGTAGCCTATCAAGATTGCGGTTTATCGTATCGCGACATTGCTGTTGGCGTTGGCCGAGACCCAATGACTGTTAGCAGAATATGGAATCGGTGGGTTCAGGAGGATAATACGGTACGCAGTGCTGGATCCCAATGGCCTCGTATCGCTTGCAGTCGAGAGGACAGGCATCTTATGCGCATGGCTGTAACGGATCGTGCAGCCCCGTCTCGAACCTTGAGTCAACAGATGGGGACGTTTGCAAGACAACAACCATCTGCACGAACAGTTTGACGACCTTTGAAGCATCATGGACTATCAGCTTGGAGACCATGGCTGCGGTTACTCTTGACGCTGCATCACAGACAGGAGCGCTGCGATGGTATCCTCAACGACGAACCTGGGTGCACGAATGGCAAAACGTCATTTTTTCGGATGAATGCAGGTTCTGTTTACAACATCATGACGGTCGCATCCGTGTTTGGCGTCATCACAGTGATCGCACATAGAAAGCGTCTATCTGTCTTCGCCATATTGGTGTATCACCCGGCGTGATGGTATGGGGTGCCATTGCTTACACGTCTCGGTCACCTCTTGTTCGCATCGACGGCAATTTGAACACTGAACGTTACACTTCAGATGTGTTACGACCCGTGGCTCTACCCTTCATTCGACCCCTGCGAAACCCTACACTTCAGCAGGATAATGCATTTTGCAGCTCCTGTACGGGCATTTCTGGATACAGAAAATGTTCGGCTGCTGCCCTGGCCAAGGTATTCTCCAAATATCTCACCAATTGAAAACGTCTGATCAATGGTGGCCGAGCAACAGGCTCGTCACAATATGCCAGTCACTAGTCTTGATGAACTGTGGTATCGTGTTGAATCAGCATGGGCAGCTGTACCTGTACACGCCATCCAAGCTCTGTTTGATTCAATGCCCAGGCGTATCAAGGCCATTATTACAGCCAGAGGTGGTTGCTCTGGGTTCTGATTTCTCAGGATCTATGCACCCAAAATGTGTGAAGATGTAATCCCATTTACATCTACATCTACATCCATACTCCGCAAGCCACCTGACGGTGTGTGGCGGAGGGTACCCTGAGTATCGGTTTTCCCTTCTATTCCAGTCTCGTATTGTACGTAGAAAGAAGGATTGTCGGTATGCTTCTGTGTGGGCTCTAATCTCTCTGATTTTATCCTCATGGTCTCTTCGCGAGATATACGTAGGAGGGAGCAATATACTGCTTGACTCTTCGGTGAAGGTATGTTCTCGAAACTTTAACAAAAGCCCGTACCGAGCTACTGAGCGTCTATCCTGCAGAGTCCTCCACTGGAGTTTATCTATCATCTCCGTAACGCTTTCGCAATTACTAAATGATCCTGTAACGAAGCGCGCTACTCTCCGTTGGATCTTCTCTATCTCTTCTATCAACCCTACCTGGTGCGGATCCCACACTGCTCAGCAGTATTCAAGCATTGGGTGAACAAGCGTACTGTAACCTACTTCCTTTGTTGTCGGATTGCATTTCCTCAGGATTCTTGCAATGAATCTCAGTCTGGCATCTGCTTTACCGACGATCAACTTTATATGATCATTCCATTTTAAATCACTCCTAATCCGTACTCCCAGATAATTTATGGAATTAACTGCTATTTTGTAGCTAAATGATAAGGGACCTATCTTTCTATGTATTCGCATCACATTACACTTGTCTACATTGAGATTCAATTGCCATTCCGTGCACCATGCGTCAATTCGCTGCAGATCCTCCTGCATTTCAGTACAATTTTCCATTGTTGCAACATCTCGATACACCACAGCATCATCCGCAAAAAGCCTCAGTGAACTTCCGATGTCATCCACAAGGTCATTTATGTATATTGTGAATAGCAACGGTCCTATGACACTCCCCTGCGGCACACCTGAAGTCACTCTTACTTTGGAAGACTTCTCTCCATTGAGAATGACATGCTGCGTTCTGTTATCTAGGAACTCCTCAGTCCAATCACACAATTGATCTGATAGTCGGTATGCTCTTACTTTGTTCATTAAACGACTGTGGGGAACTGTGTCAAACGCCTTGCGGAAGTCAAGAAACACGGCATCTACCTGTGAACCCGTGTCTAAGGCCCTCTGAGTCTCGTGGACGAATAGCGCGAGCTGGGTTTCACACGGCCGTCTTTTTCGAAACCCATGCTGATTCCTACAGAGTAGATTTCTAGTCTCCAGAAAAGACATTATACTCGAACATAATACGTGTTCCAAAATTCTACAACTGATCGACGTTAGAGATATAGGTCTATAGTTCTGCACATCTGTTCGACGTCCCTTCTTGAAAACGGGGATGACCTGTGCCCTTTTCCAATCCTTTGGAACGCTTCGCTCTTCTAGAGACCTACGGTACATGTCAGTTCTAGTATAATATATTTGTCCAATGAATACCCGTTTATCAAATGGCTCTGAGTACTTCTGTGGTCATCAGTCCCCTAGAACTTAGAACTACTTAAACCTAAGAAACCTGCCCATGCCCGAGGCAGGATTTGAACCTGCGACCGTAGCGATCGCGCGGTTCCAGACTGTAGCGCCTACAACCGCTCGGCCACCCAGGCCGGCAATACCCGTTTATCATCTGCATTCCTCTTTGGTGTAGCATTTTTTATGGTCAGTAGTGTATATACTGTGTATTTTTCTCAGGATCGAATGTGAAAGGCAGTGTAGCGGAGAAGACGCTCGAATCCCAAAAATAGTTGGTTTTTACATGAAAAATAAAGCTTTGGTGAAAAACTAACTACAGAAACGGTTGTATTTTGCTTGATCTATATAAAACAATTTTTTTAAAATCAAATTGAATAACTTAAAATTTCATTCTACGCGTATCGTACGACAGGAGTTGTGTGGAAAGAGCAGCACTCCGTTTTGCGCCGGGCGGTACGCTGGAGATACATGTCGGTGTCATACCACTCTCATCTCAGTGTGAACCTGTTAAGTCGCTACCATGATGTTTCTATGCTCTCCACCGGTGCGGGTTGCTTCTGCATCGTTACACATATTGTATCTCAGGGTGAACTGGTACCATGTACTGTGATGGTAAAACTGAGAAGTTCCATAACACACATAAAGGCCGCAATTGTTATCAACGGAACATGAAAGTAACCAACTCAGCAACCAATGTGTGGTGACCGAACACCAAATCTAACTTACATTAAAAGCTCTGTGAATGATAGAGATATAGAGGAAGAAAACCATTTCAGTCGACTGCTAAATGAAGGCTGGCAAAGTCACGTGATACGAGGAATGAAACTGAAAGTTAGGCGCACGAGGAGACAGGAAGGCGACGTAGTGTGACGTGAGCCGGCGCGGCGGCAGGTGGCTGGCGCCGCGGAGCCGGCCGGTCAGTCGTTAGCGCCGCCGCCTGCCCTCCTCTGCCCTCCTCTGCTCTGCTCTTGTGCCCCGGAGCGCCGGTAGGCAGGGCCAGCAGCCACAGCACGCCGCGAGCTGCTCGTTAACAGAATCGACCCGCCGCTGATCAGACGCCACGCCACGCCTCGGCACGGTGCGCGAGACGCAGACGCAGACGCGTCGCGCCGCTAATGAAGTCGCGCCCCCTTCCCACCTCCCACCCCCCTCTCATCGCCTTTTTCGCCCACCCCCATCCTATCCCGCGCCAGACTTAATTAACTGACTGCCTCCTCTCGGCCTCTTACTTAAAATTTCGCATCACACCTTTCTTCTCCGACGATTCTCTTCCGCATTGTTCTACGTCTTTGCGGTCATCACAGGCAACACTTTCGCTGCTTCCCAACAGCTACCAAGATTTCTCTCTTGCAAGCTTGTTTGGATTTATTTTCGATGTTATAGTGCTGTGGAACGTAGTCAACACATTTACGGCAGAAAAGCAGCAGCACGTGCATAGAGATCAATTCAGTAGACTTACCTGTAAACAAGAAATGTATAAAGTGGAAAGAAAGGGACAGGATGGTTAGGAAATCGTGACAGCTAGCCGCATGTATGGAAATATTCTGTGGAACGGGAATCGAACCTCTTTCAACATGAGCGGTTGCCTCAACCACTTCGGACATCTGGACACGATCCCTGACCAAGTGAAATTTCAAACTTATGGCACTCTGCAACGCATCGTCCCTCATCCACTAAGCTCATTATTCACAAATCCTCATTCCTGCACTGAAACAAACGTTGAAGAGCTGTCTTTCTCTTCTTCAGAAATCTATATACGAGGGTTGGAACTTAAATTGTAGCAACTATTTATTCATAGCGGATACAAGTTTGCACCTGTTACTGCCCTTGAAATTAATCACCAGCGTTGCATAGAACCCGTTGCTAGCGATGTGGAAAGCGTAGTATACCCGTTAGCAGAGCCTGTTCTGTTGATGGTGTGAATGGAGCTGTCTAAAGTTATGGTGATTCTCGTGTACGACTGTGATGGTGTTATCCTAACGCATTACGTTCCTCTACGGAAGACCGTCAATGCACAGTATCACTGTTCGCTTTTGGAGCATCACCTGCGACCAGCTTTGAGAAAGAAGCGGCGACAATCTCTGCGCAACCCATTCATCATTTTGCACGACAATGCACGGGCGCATACAGCGCTAGCTGTGGCTGCTCTGTTCGGTCGATAGGACTGCAAAGTAGTGAACCATCCACCATATTCCCCGTACTTAAGTCCTTGTGACTTTGATCTGATTCCGAATATGAAGGAACCAACCACATGGTGCCATTCGCTTCAGAACTGTACCAGAGATTCGACAGACAGCAGACCGCTCCATTCGCACCATCAACAGAACAGGCTCTGCTAACGGTATACTACGCCTTCCACATCGCTGGAAACGGTTCTACACAATATTGATGACTACTTTGAAGGACAGTAACAGGTGCAATCGTATAACTCTTTTGTATCGGTTGTGAATAAATATTTGTCACTATTATTTTCCACCCTTCGTATTTGAATGGTGTCTGTTCCGTCGGATACGTCCGACTCAGTTACTTTCATCTACACATATAGTCGCCAAAACGTCGATAAAATTTTTCTGAAAAATCTACCTCCGTGCTTACCTCCTCAAGAAGATTAACCGTGAAAACAATTTGAAACTACAAAGACATACCGAAAAGTAAGGCTTGAGAACTTTTTTATTCTGTTCTCAATATCGGTTGAGGTATTACATGTCACGCATGTTACACGGTTGGTCGTCCTGCTTTGCTGATACAAGTTGCAATCCTCTGCCGCTAGAGGCTTCCGAATTCCGGCTGTGTGTAATGTAAGTATTAAACATTTTCTTTGGCAGTTGTCAAGAGCAGAAATATGTCACAAAATTTATAACACAAAACTGTATTTGGTTCTTTTATTGTACTACCAGTTTCGGTTACAAATCGTCATCTTTTAACGTGTATCGTCGTAAATTGGAACACAAAGCTACAAATGTAACTAAAACCACAAAAATAGATAGAATGTAATTGACAAGAGTATTAAACTGTAGTGCTTCCGAAAATCGAGCAAGAACACCTTAAATATTACGAAAATGTAAAAATAAGAATGAACCTAATATAAGAACGTAGGCTTCCGCGGCCGGTGTCACAGTGATTTAAATTCTTCTGGGTATTATGCTGCGTCACTGCTAAAAACTAACAACAATAATAAACTAAAACCGACGTTTCGGCTGAATTGCCTCGTGCCCTGAGGAAGGCCGATGCAATTCGGCCGAAACGTCGGTTTCAGTTTAGTACTGTTGTTAGTTTTAAGCAATGACGCGGCGTAATACCCAGAAGAATTTTAATCACTAAGAATGAGGCTATTGACATATTCATTGACAAAAAATACTTCAATGAGCTTCAAGTTGAAAAATAACATTACATGGTACTAGTAAGCGACAAGAAAAGCTTCATATGTATAAATGGTGTATAAGCTGTCACCTGCGTAGTAGCGTGAGCAAAGCACACGGAATACAAAGAGCTATCAGTGGAACGCAGAGGTCAATATTAACAAGACATTTCACCTGGAATACAGTACAAAACAGTTCCAGCATAGCGATGAACAATCCAATATTTAGTAAAAATGGAATGTTACAGACTAGAATTTTAAGCTATATTCGTAAAATATGGTACAAAACAAACTCCTTTAATCAACCATGAGTGTTCGAATGTCACTAGCATTAAGAGTTGTATCCAGGGCAGGTAAATGTCACTCAGAAGTAGGTAAAGAAAACTGAGATGCCAGCAGCTACCTACCCCATACCAACATAATTACCAAACTGCCAAAATGTGTTCATAGATAAAGTAATACAATCTAATTCTTGAAGAGAAAGTTACTGTTGCCATCTTAGTTGAGTCCATCATCATAGATAATTTGTTCGTAAATAGGTATCTTGCTGAATGAAAGGCAAACAGAAAACTAAAAACACGAATTCGAAGATTTCGTCCACACTTGGGACTCCATATCCTTCAGATGACCACGCCAGACATTTTTCATCGATCATCCCACATACGATGTAGCCACACCTGAATTTCATCTGCTTCCAAAACTTAAAGAACGTCTTCGAGGACTTCAATAGTGATGAAGCGGTGCAAGCAGAGGTGAGGTTGTGGCTCCGCAATCAAAGTCAGATATTCTTCAATGAGCTTATAAACGACTCGTCTCTTGTTGAGAGAAAGGTGTTCGTCACCAGGGTGACTATGTAGAGAAATGTATACATGAGGAACAAAGGGGCAGAATGTTAATAACGTTTCTCATTTAAAAAGCTTCAACAGTTTTCACATAAAAAATTCGGAGGTAATGCTTTGCAGCATGCACTAGTAACGTGCATTAGTAACGGCTTTGCATGTTATGCATCGTTCAGTTAATAATTTAGCCACTGTGCACAACGAAAACATCATCCCCCTGGTTTTAGTTGTTAAATAGTGGTCACTTAATCAAGAGAAAACTTGTAAGAAGTAGTGATCACAAATGTAGGTCCATATCACAGCACTATTTATTTAAACTCAATAGCAGCGCGGAATCTTATTGTATCCTGACTCTTGTCAAACAAGCAAAAAAACAAATATGAAACACTGAAGATAATGCTATGGGATTTCGATATCGTTAGGAAGCCTGATAAAAGAACAAAATCAGAGTTCCTCATTAGAGCAGTTGGCGTTTTCAAATCAACTAGAGATATAAACCAATGAACTCTGCATCCAGTATACACCAACAAGAACGTAAATTGGGATTGTTCAGAGCACCGATTCTGTGATGTGGATCTGACATCTCATACTACAGAAAAATGCGACAGTGACACTTTCAAACAGCACATTCATAAACGGATTACCGCCGGAAAGTGAATGATAATTGGCACAGAGTCGAATGATGATAACGGCAAGTTCTCTGTACTCGGGGTCACACTGTCTGTGGACGGGTTGCTGCAAGCAATGTGAGAAACGTAAATGTGTCTATCGCATTATAATAGAGTGATACACTACGAACGTTTTCCTGATATGGTGTAACAATACACATTCGAGTTTAGTACTGAGTGTGAACGGTGTTTTGCTGTTGGTAGAGAAACATACAAAGTGCCTGCAAGGGATGGCAAACAGATAATATTGCTGAGAAGTTGCTAAATTTCTCACATTTCATCGTAATGTAAAGGCATGTTTCTTGTTGACATACATGATGGGTAGATACTTGAGACTACTCTTGCGATGAGGTAAGGGGCTAAGGCGCCGATGTGGCTATGCTTCAGCGATTAGCTACCAGAAACCGCAGCTTCGAAGTACGCCTAGCGGGCCCCGGGTACCACACCAGCATGCCACCCAGCTCTTGAGAAAGACTTCCTTGCTACAACTCCAAAACACAAAACTGTGAACATATTTTGTTAACACATACTTACCTAGGATGAAATTATCAACGTAATGTGGTAATTATCATAGTTACTACGACCATAAAGTCAGATTCACTAAGGCATTTATGAAGCAGAGTCAGAGAAGAAGAGAAATATCTTCTATGAGATATTTGTACATTTCTCCTTTACTTTCACTGTTTTTTCATTTACAATCTCAACTGGACTTTCTTCCGGTATTACAGTGCAGTGAAATTGTCAGTATCTTTAGCACAAACAGTCATCAGCTGGCAATCAAAAACAAATACGGTACACGTAGTAATCAGAACCAGGACAAATTTTTCACATAAAAAAACCTAACAACCACATTCGGAAAAATGATGAACAGTTTTACAACTGATCTCTGATGACGAAACGATTTATTAAGGACAACTCAGAAAACAGTATGTCAGCGAACCTTTCCATAAGAAGTTCAATATCGTAAAGACGCGAATGCACTGTTTTAGAACATACAAAAATCATACGGATTGTCCTGGCAGATTAAAACTGTGTGCCGGAACGAGACTCGAACTCGGGACCATTGCCTTTCGCGGGCAAGTGCTCCACCAAAGCTTCTGTAAAGTTTGGAAGGTAGGAGACGAGATACTGGCAGAAGTAAAGCTGTGAGGATGGGGCGTGAGTCGTGCTTGGGTAGCTCAGTTGGTAGAGCACTTGGTCACGAAAGGCAAAGGTCCCGAGTTCGAGTCTCGGTCTGGCACACAGTTTTAATCTGTGAGGAACTTTCATATCAGCGCACACTCCGCTGCAACCTGAAAATCTCATTCTGGAATCATACGGATTGACGGAAGAACTTTCTCAACGGACAAGTAATAGTCGTTCCAGCTCCAAACTATTTCAGCAAAATAATAACAAATTGCCTCAATTTGATAAAACATAATAAAACTGATAGAAAATGTATTTCGTTCTAAATAGATTAAGACCGCCGTACCCCTTACACCTTACTGGAACCTACATCCACTACAATCGGCGCTAACTTAGCTCAATAACTGGTGTAAGACAGACAAGATTAAAACAAAATTCATACAAAGCCATGGAGACTACAATGAAGACACCGAGGTAAGTGATCGAATAACGCTGAGACCAAAATCCTAGAAATGTGTCTAAGTTTCTCTCTTCCACTAGCCTTCCATAGTACTCGTACTGATTACATCTCTTCACTTCACTGGATTGTCTCCAGATATTTTAGCGATGTGATCGGCTTTAAGGAAATGTATCACATATGAGAACAAATGTAATGTAAGCCACGCTCATTATTACTTATACCCTTACATCAGGAATTCAGTATCGTTGACGCACCTACGGAGAGTTATTAAAGACTTTTGAGAAAGATATGTTCAGTATATATGTAATATATAACTTTTTCATTAATATTGTGGCATCCTTGAGCTCACGGTTCTCAGTGTACGACTAGCAGTTAGTGACGTCACAGGCCAGAGATCAAGGCAGCAAAGTTAAAGGTCTTATACATTGAGGAATAGGTCAAACAATGTTTACAATGCTATAAAATAATAGTAAATATGATTTTCAATGGATGAAAACTTCTTTACGTTAAAAAGAACTCAAAATAAATGGATATTAGTTTTTCAAAATTATAATTTTTTTTTTGGTCGAAATGGGTTGTCCTCTGCCTGATCCTCGTGTGTGTGTGTGTGTGTGTGTGTGTGTGTGTGTGTGTGTGTGTGTGTGTGTGACATGTCTATCATAGTACACAAATAGAGAAATCGAATAGTAAACAAGGAAACTGACATCATCAATCTAAAAGATTTGAAATCATTTATTACACTAAATCAAGTTCAATTACTGTTCGACCGTCTTCAGTGGATATATTAATGTTCTGATGACACATGGAAGTATATATATATATATATATATATATATATATATATATATATATATATATATATATATATATCGCCCAGTCATATTGCATTGATAAAGTTGATGCAGACAACAGTGGGACGGTAACGTGCAAAGACATTAAAGGCATTTTGATGGACCCTGAGGGTATGAATGATGTGACTGATTTCAGAATTTCTGTAGCAAATGACAATATGAGTAAGTGGATACGTTCAGTAAACATCTGTATGTACAACTAAGCTCCGAAAGTCACCAGTAGGCATTTTGTGGCTCGTTGAACCAAACAAAATATACTCCCTACCTTGAAAAAAAAATCCCTAAGGGTTTGCGTTGTCTTCTTGCAGAGGAAGAGCTGCCAAGCATGGGCTAGAAACTCCGTAGCCCTACTATGCACAATGTCACGAGCTATGCCACAGTAACTATGACGTCATCAATCACGCCCCTTTTTCAAGGATCAACATGAAGACAAAAGGCTGGAAATTAAAAAATTACGGATAGTGTAGGGTGTTAAACTTAAAAAGTGAAGATAACGAATGGTCGAGGATAAAAAAATACAAGAATGTACAAGACAGGAAAACTACCCGAGTTGTGCTTAGTAACACTTTCCTAGCCCCCCCCCATCTATTGTCCACCAAACAGAGCCTAGCACTTTACAGCCAGATACAATCAAACAGCCATCGTAATGCAGTTGTCTTGGCTGCGAAGAAAGGAAGCCCAGCATTATGATCATGTTGGCGCCATTTTCAAAAGCATTAATACAAAAATTTACTTGAAGTGTGAAACTTGCAATATTTAAACGTACTTACGTACTATGCGAAAGCACGTTTCTGCGCCCTACTGATAAAAAAAATATGTGATGGATGCCACTTGCACTACTACAAAGCACTTAACTAAATTTTTCGAAGATGATTGCCAGGTGGCACAAGGCAGGCAGGCGGGCGTCAGCGAGACTGAACTCAGGGCGTTTCTCTTATTCCCACAAGTCTTGTCTTGCTATCTTCAAATGCATTTGACCCTATTCCCTTTTTTAAGCGTAATATACATACCACATTGCAAAAGACATGAGCATACTACTGCTTAACGAAGTTAAAGCTTCAGGAGAACTTGTCGACAATGGTTACAGAAGTAAACAATGTTTTTCCCGTTTCATCAACATACGCCTATTATTTATAATCATTTATAACTATATTCGCCTAAAACAGCTGTCTAGCTCCAGATCCGAAATTTAACAGAAAACTGCAAGTGAGAGAGAGTTGTGAGATCCAAACTGTCGTTGTGAAAAACGTTAATCTAATTTTATACATCTGTACTAATTTTATAATTGCGTATTTTAATCTGTTATGTTTTTCGACTAAATCGCTGATGTGATGTCGATGAAACTTGATATTCAGATAACTGGAACACTGACAAGGAACATAAGCAATATATGCTACCTTACAAAGAAAAAAAGACACCTAAGAGAGGGAAATGAGGAATAGAACGTCATTTTTACGTCAGTGAACATGAACTACGTTAAAAGGCTATTACATTGTTGAAGAATGTATATATTGTATAATGTATAGCTGCTTCAGTAGCACAGTACATGGATGTATGCTCCTGCCCTATCTTGGCAGTTCGACTGTGCATGCTGCTGCGTCATGAAGTGTAGGAGGAATGGGGAGCACATCACGAGGTAGGTTCCCAAACAGATAGACAACACTTTTTTATTCGGGAAAAGATGAGCTATAGAAACTCAGGTCTGACAATACCAAACCTTTAATTAAAAAAATTTAAAAGGCTTGGTGTGGGATTGTTGATAACAAACTGTAAAGGTGAATTCAGCACTGAAAGGTCAAGGAACACAAGAATCAAGTTACTATTAATACCTCGACTTTTTTTTAGATACTTGGCGAGAACAGCGGCACACAGAGAGTTACACAGCATTTTCAGAATTAACTGATATCTCTCTTGTTGAAACACAAGTTAGTGCTCTAGGGGCTATCCATCATTCGAGATAGACAGCAAAAGCTATTAACTGCTGGAAACCGTATATGTTTTGTGATGAATTTCAGTTGTCATTAAAAGGATATAGCAAAGTTCGTGAATTTTATTTCTCTTATATGAGAATGTGTATAAAACGAACCCCCTCCCATAAATAGTTAAAAATTAACGTTCTTTATATAATGTAGTATGTCCGCTCTCTAATTTTTCATAGTAGAGCTTCTCAAAAAGAAAGTAGTTTTCCCTCTGGAGATTTCTATTTGAGTTCGTGGAGCATCTCTGTAACGCTCACATGTTGATCTAACCTACCACTAACACATCTATCAGCTTCCTTTAATCTGACCTGTTAAGTACTTTCAAAGACTGAGGGTTGCATTCTTTTTTTGTGCGAATACGACGCAAAAAAAATTGAGTGCCGGATACTTTTGTGCAACCTGCAAAGTATTTCGATATATTGCAAGTTACATCCATTACACAACTTTCGGTTCAGTATGGCACAAAGAAAAACTCAGAACTTTTAATTATTTTGAGCAGTCTGTGAAGTCCTTTGAAATATTGCATGTTACGCCTTTTATGTAATTTTTTGCTTGGATATGTCTTTCAAATTATGCTTCATCAAGTGGCATTTTATCTCTATGAAATATGAATATAGGTTACGAAGTTAGTTGTTATCTGGAAAATAGTTGGGAGATAATAATAATAACAATAATAATTATTATTATTACTTTCTGTGTATATTATATATTATTTTCCACAATTATTCTTCTGCTTTAGTTAGTAGATTGTAACGCAATGCCAGCCGGTGGCAAATAGTTTTCCCGTAATACCCAGAACGTAACGTCAGTCAGTGTTCGGCCTATTCTGACACGGATAATTTTAGACATTCCAAAGGTATACTGTGCTTCTCCCTTATTTGATCACAAGGCTTCCGAAACTCTAATTCTCACTGTATCCTTTATGTCTTCCACATCGAATCTCATTTCTCTTCTACCACGTCATCAGACGTGTCCTCCTACTGATGAAGACTTTCACTGTACTCTTCCCACATCTGGGCGGGTTTAACACTGGAGATCTTTTTTGTACTTTTAAGGCTGACGTATTTGTTTTTAATTTCAACAAATTCTAGTTTGTCTTTCCTGTATGCTGAATAAACCGTTCCGAGATAATTATTTATTCGAGTGTAGCTTCGTTTCTTTTTTCGTTTCTAAGTGATTTTGCATTGATATATTGATTATGTTGTCAACACGTACTAATATTTAACATTACGACGTCCATGATCAGAAACTAAACTGTTTAAGCGTAACTATTCAATAATTAGAACAAAGACAAACTCCATAGTAAATTAGAGTATGTTGTGATTTCAGATGTTACCCCTGCAAAGACAGTCTAGGGAAATAAAAGGCTAATATAACTGTTTCATTCGTCTTCAGACTCCTATGTATTCCACTGTGTTATACAAATTGTATTGATGGGTGAATAGATCCGTGACCCACCAAGTTTGCATTTTGTACGCTACAAATGGTCTATGAATGTCGCTCTGTTTTAACGACAAACATTTAAGCGGTAACCACGTTCGCTCCTTAGTAGCAACAGCTTGTCAGTGGTCATCACAACAACATTAATGCGTACTCTGAGATTGTACAGTGTTTTTGGCGATAGGGTACGGAAAGACGGGCCTTTATCTACCCACAAAGGAAAAGTCATGAGGCGTTAGGTCAGGTGCCAAGAGAACAGATTCGTGTCAACTTCACTACTGTGCCCAATCCAGAGAAGTGGAAGTTCGTCGTTTAGTTAACAACTAACATCGATCCTCCAACGAGAGGGTGTCCCGTCTTGTTGGAAGGTGGGATTCTCGAAACCAGCAGTCAGATGCAGAAACAACCAAACTGCAACAGAAGGTAGGAGGTACCCGTCACAGTATTCACATGCAACTTTGTCTGTGACATTGCACAGAAGGTACACATTAATCTTCGTGAATCTCGTCCATAATTTCATGGAGATGTTCAGCGCTCCTCACTTTCGTATTATGGCGATCACCCTTTCCGCATAAATGGAAGGTTGTTTCGTAACTGAATAACAGGTTAGCGAAATGATCATCCCCAAGTGCTTCCTGCATTGTTATACAAAATTAAAGGCAACGGCCATTCTCTGCAGGCTTTAAACTGTAGCAGGAGATAACAGGCGGTACGATTTTAAATTTAAGCTTGTCAACAAAACCTTCGTGGCTTGCGACAAATGTTGCTTTTGGTTGGACCGCATATGAAACTTACCCTCACTCTCTCCACGCTTGTATCTGGCACACTGGGTCGTTGGGGGGGATTTTGTTTGAATAGACACCAGAATACATAAACTGCCGAAATCAACGCACAATACTCTGTTTACACGGCGATTCTTCTTCATAACTCCTTCTGAAGGCACGCTACACTGATAAACATTTCGCATATTCCGACAAACAGAAACTCTTATCTTGCTTTGTCGCCACTTTGTTAAGACCCTCCACTCGTAACGCAACGGATACGATCAATGCAAACTCTGTGAGTTATGCAGCACTCGTATTTTTATATGTAATATCTTGGAAAACAAAGAACTACGAATTGAAATGATCTTATCGTATTGTTGGTCGTGATACCGCATAAGGGATATTCAGCCAGCTGGTGCAAGTCTTTTAAAACGAATAAATCATTTCTAGTATCTCTGTACATTGCTGAGACTTATTGATAAACCTGCAAATATCTGGTAACACTCCTATCATCCTTACAACATAAGTTTAATATTACAAAATACGAAATGCATTTCGTTTAGGCAGCAGCGTCAAGTTAATTACACAATACACGAGGACGTGCAGAACAGTAATGCTTCCGAATTTTTATATAAAAAGTCTCAAAACTTTTTAAATAAAACGAGATTTATTCACATTGTACATATTTATTACTAATGTCTGTGTATTTGCAGCTTTCTCCCTCTAGACTCTAGCCGCCTGAGAAGTGTAACGTGTAACATAGCGGTGTGTAATGAAGCTGTGACGTTGCATGAGAGACGGGTGTTGCAATCGATTTCGAATTCTTAAGCATGACAATGCCAGACCACACGCGAGCGCTGCGATATCTTCAACAATCCGACGCCTTGGCTGCGTTGTCATCCACCATCCACCAGTTGATATGTAGCCCCGTCCAATTTTCTTCTGTTTCTAAAACTTAAAAAGCACCTCTTCACTTTAGTATTGATGAATTGGTGCGAGCATAGGAGAGGTTGCACGGCCCCTCCCGACGGAGGTTCGAGTCCTTCCTCGGGCATGGGTGCGTGTGTTGTTCTTAGCATAAGTTAGTTTCAATAGCATGTAAGTCAAGGGACCGATGACATCAGCAGTTTGGTCCCTTAGGTATTCATACACATATGAACATTTAGAGAGGTGAGGTTGTGGCTCCATCAACAAAGTCAGACATTCTACGGTGACGTTTTCTACAAACTGGTCTCTTGTTGGGTTGGTTGGTTTGGAGCAAGGGAGCAACAAGTGAGATCATCGGATCTGGAAAGGATGGGGAAGGAAATCGATTGTGCCCGTTCAGAGGAACCATCCCGCCATTTGCGTGAAGCGATTTACGGAAATTACGGGATACCCAAATCAGGATGGCCGGACGCGGGTTTGAACTGTCGTCCTGCCAAATGCGAGTCCATTGTGCTAACCACTGCACCACCGGGCTCGGTATCCATGTTTGGGAGAAATGCGTTCGTCGCCAGGATGTCTATGTTGAGAAATAAGTATGTAGACATGGAAAATAAGGATGCATAATAAATGTTTTATTTAAAACGCATCAACAATTTTCACACAAAATAGATCAGAGGCATTTCTTTTGAGCAAGCCCTCTTGTATTCGCTGATGGACCGCCGTTGGTAATTTGCCCGTAGGCCTGAAATTTAGGAAAATTAAAGTCAGACATAGTGGTGTTACACGCCATTCTACCTTTTCTTCTTGTTTTGCCTCGCAAGTTAACATCTCAGTGACAGAAGCTGTTGTGTCTGGAATGAGTTAGAGCATGTAGGTTTGGAGAGCAGCTACAGAATGCGAATATACTTTTATACACCAGGGGGATGCTTGTAGTTTGGATAGTCCGGCGCTTTCGAAGTGTCGGAAGTGACGCGTCAGCCGTGTGGCGGCCCATGGGATGGCCGCGAGCGTCGCTCTGTTGTTTGCTGGTTTCGGCGCGTTGCGGGACTTGGCGGACAACAGTGTGGTTGGTACCCCTGGGACCGCGGCGGCCGCGCTGCGGTCTGCCGCGGATGCGGTAGTCCTGCCGGCCGCTCTCTGCCACTGCTGCCAACATCCTCTCACTGATATACGTACACTGTACACCGGTCAAGAGGCGTACGTGCAGCAACATTTTGATGTTTCCATCGTTACCGAAAGGTATTTACTAATCTATTCTTTCAATTGATGGTCGAGGAAGTGAATCGCGTCTGCATCTGCTGAAAATATATATTTCTCATTGTAAGACAACGGTTCATCGGGATTTCCCTCTGTCTCTGTTTTCCCTTTCGTTAAATCAAGTGCTTTCCATAAAAGTATTTCGACTTTTCTTCTACAGCTCTTCTTGAAATGCAACCTTGCCGTAACAACTATTTATGTTTGGCTGTCATCTTGAAAAATCAAGCTATAAGTATGTAACGTGGTTATGGGGTTTTCCTTTTCTTCACATTCAAAAACCAAAGTGAAAAAAATTCTCTATGCGATGAATAACCATTTTATTTCTTTTTATTTATTGTGTTTCGGTTTTTATAGCCGTATAGACATCTGTAAGTTATAAATATTAGCAACAACTCTCAGTTTTGACTAGTATGTAAGTACGAAATTTAAATCCATTTACAGTGGAAGAGGTAAGGTTTTTTATGAAGTTTGTATGAAGGTACTATAATTTACTATGTACACAAAATTAAGTTCTCTTACAGTGAAGGGAGCATTATTAAAAAATAAAATAAAATATATACTTACAGTTAATACTAATTTTATACAAGTACTGTTTCTTTTTGGTACTGTTAGTCAGTACTTACATTTTTGTATAAAAAAATTTTCCAGACTATTGTACTTATGTTAGAGGCCAATTTGAATGTAGTTTCCGATGAAGGCACTCATAAAAGTGTCGAAACCAGGTTAAAAAACTTAATTTTTGGGACCAGGGCTGTAATTGCTTTAACTTTATATATATATATATATATATATATATATATATATATATATATTATGCGTGCGTTTTTTCATCTCAAGTGCTGTGTAATTTGCGTCCGTCCTTCATGCCCTCGGAGTGGCCACCCACGCTTATGATCTCGTGTTGCTGGAATTTCTATTGAGAAAATAAAACCACTTTCCATTCTCGCAGGGTCTCAACTTTACCGTGACTGACTATACGGACACTCCCAGTTCATTGACAGCTGCGTATATAAGTTAATACAGCCTGTCACTTGATGTTTTCAAAAGAGTACGCACACAGCCAGTAAAAATGAGCAAAACGTAGGCAAAGTTTGGACGTTTTTGTTTTGAGACGATGATAAATCATACAAGGGGTCTGCTAGGGGATTCATACTTTGAACGATTGTAGATTTTGAGTAAAAAAAGTTTTACCTGTAATTGTGATTTGATCAAGGGATTGCAAGTTAAAAGTACACAAATTGTGTGCAATGTATCCTTCAGGAGTTACCTGAAATCAAAAATGGATTATGTCAGTCGATATTACACTAAATTTATGAGAGCTTATACCTAATCACTATGAAATAAACATAAATTTAGCGATATGGTACTAATTCGAACTCTGAGTTCAATTTTTGGGGATTATTCACTATTTACGACTTTACAAAAATATTTAATATTAACAAATTTCATGTGCTGTACGTGTAAGCTCACAAGAAATATGTGTTTTTTTCGGGGGTCAAAGGTAGAAGTTAATATGTTGAATAGTTTACGTTACGTTGCACGCAGCTTCTACAAATTGTTTCTCAAGAAAAACCTGTTTGAAGTGTAGGGAAAATTTTTGTTTATATTATTAGTTCAATTTGCATAAAAAATACGTGTTATTATATATTTTGATGTCGCTGAATACAATTGATGTTAAATTTTCAAAATTCTAACAGGCAAATCCAATATGGCAGAGCAAAAACTATATATTGTCCAATTTTGAAAATAAAACATTTGGCCAATAAGAGTGTTTACGTTACTCTCATTTAGTCTGCAGTACCAGGACAGTATATCAACCTTTCCTCTAAATCTAACTGCTCCTGGAGAACAATTCCCTCGTTCTTCTTGGCAAGAAAAACTAATCTGCTTCAGCTGGATATGCTACGTTCAGCAATCAGCACCCGTTGTTCATCAGGTTCTTGGGGATTACGTTTGCATGGATACTGCAATATAAATTGTTTTATGAACGTGCGTCACGGCACGACAAGTTTTCGACCTGAGCCGGGTATCACCAGCTGACAGCGTCACACGGCTGCCGTGACACTGCTTCCAACAGTGGACTGTAGAAACTTTTGTAACGCACAGATTGAAACTTCTTTCCTTCCCAACATTATAGACACATATACCTTTTAGCAAATGTAATAAAAAATGGAATTTTTTGAGCACTTGGCCTTAATCTTACCAATTAGCTGATTTAGTCACACATCAATCATGTTTCTCCTTTTGGGACAAACCAGTCTTACGTGCCTTATTCTTTCCACAAATACAAAAAGGGTTGTCAATCAGTCCCAGGCAATGTAAGTGTTTTTTCGGACAACCGTTATTGAGTTTCAGTTGTAGGATAGTTGTATAAAATGGTTTTGGCACCGTTTGATTCATATCCCATTGAGTCATCGCAGTGACGGGGTATTTCGTTGTACAATGCTTCCCTTTGTCGTTCCTTCTTCTTGTCCAGGCGGCGTCTTCGGTTTAGTAAGGTACAGTAGTATGAATTTCACCAGAATATGTTCGACCTGGAAAAATCACCTCATCGTCGTTTTAGAAATACATGCCACGGGGAAAGAAGCAGCACGTGTGACTGTGTCCTACACAGAACAAGCTGGGGTTTTGTCGTAGAGTGCAAAATTCTACAGGAAAGCTTCCCGTAATCCCGCCAGGAACGTTCGGTACTGTGCTCCTATGAGCCTAATGCTTTATTAGCACACTACAGCAGTCCAAATGGTACAAATGGCTCTGTGCACTATTGGACTGTACTTCTGAGGTCATCAGTCCCCTAGAACGTAGAACTACTTAAACCTAACTAACTTAAGGACATCACACACATCCATGCCCGAGGCAGGATTCGAACCTGCGACCGTAGTGGTCACGCGGTTCCAGACTGTAGCGCCTAGAACCGCTCGGCCACCCGGGCCGGCTACAGCATTCCCAATAAACACTCAGCATCATCTTGTCCGAGCATTTTTAGGCGCAGTCAAATCTACTTATACTTATGATTTTCTCTTTACGCTTTTAATGGATTGACTAATTAAATTACTTGGAAAATACCAACTCTGTCCTTACCTGAACTTGTCCGTACTCCAACGCACTGTATGAGTTTCTCTAACAACCACAATAGATCAGTTGACTGACACAATCACACGCACGCACACACACACACACACACACACACACACACACACACACACACACACACACACGCACTTTCTGCTCCAAACGTCTGCTAAAAATACAGGATACGGTGAACTCCACCCACTGTACAACTCTAGAGATCTGACTGCCTCTCACTCAACTTTCAGTGCGGGTTTTTTTATCTTTTCATTCTCCAAAATCCCGAAAAAAGATTACTTAACGTCTAAATCTGACTCCGACAGTCTTTTGATTGGAATAAATGACTTTTTTTCTGAATGAAAGACAGTTGAGTCCCACGATATATGCAGAAGAATTTCGTGACATCTGGAAGGCAGAACAAGTTGTACTGGCGGAAGTGGAACTGTGTGCGCTGATCATGGATTACGCTTCGTTAGCTCAATAGCCGGGAAAACAGCTCAGTGTCTTTGGTCGGGGGACTCATAACCATCAATAATAAAGAAAAAAGAACTAAGTTATCATTGATGGAATTTGAAAGATTCACCGGTCGTTGTGACCGAGCGGTTCTAGGCGCTCTGTCCGGAACCGCGCTGCCTCTACGGTCGCAGGTTCGAATCCTGCCTCGTGCATGATGTGTGTGATGTCCTTAAATTAGATAGGTTGAACTACTTCTAATTCTAGGGGATTAATGACCGCAGATGTTAAGTCCCATAGTGCTCAGAGCCATTTGAACCATTAGAAAGATTTCGTGCGATATCCGCACGAAACCACCAACGAAAAACGATGAACGAACAGATCTAAAGAAAGAAGACAAAAATAAAACATAATCTGAAGCAGCACTGCCCGCGTAAGGCTACGTTACTATTTCGAGTCACGGTCTGCTATACTATTTTAATCTGTCAGCAAGTATCAAAAGAGCGCACACCGCACTGCACAGCGAAAGATTCGTCCTGACAGGTGTTACTGATCTGGAGACAAATGGAGCACTATCTAACATCACCAATAATATTCACTTCATAGAGAAGAACTGTATCTTATTGTGTTACTATTTTGCCAAACAAACTAAATCGAAGATACTCTCGACTTGTTTGCAGTATAAAAAGAGCTGCAAAAGAATCGTTGTGTATGCCTTCAGTATCAGGTATAAACTATTTTATTCTTCTCATTAGTTCTTCGGTGAAGAAACTTCCGAAATATAAGGATTTGTGAATCAGAATGTAGACTACATGACTATTAAATGAGAAATATGTTTACTTTAGGTAGCAAGAAAATGAGATATCTTAATTTTCTGTTAATAGCCGGATACAGGTGGATAACGCTGTTTATGTTCTTAGCGAAAATTAGATCTCAGTTCACTTGAACTTTCTGGCTGTGTGCTAGAAAACATGATTTAAAACAAATAAGAAGAAAACCATGTAGTTACAAGAACAAACTGAGAAGTGAAAGGAATACAAACAGTTACAGCAACCGTAAGAACTTGCAAGAGAAACTACACTGAATGTTCAAAATGGTTCAAATGGCTCTGAGCACTATACGACTTAACTTCTGAGGTCATCAGTCCCCTACAACTTAGAACTAATTAAACCTAATTTACCTAAGGACATCACACACATCCATGAGCGAGGCAGGATTCGAAGCTGCGACCGTAGTGGCACCGCGGTTCCGGACAGGAGCGCATAGAACCGAACGGCCACTCCGGCCGGCCACACTGAATGTCAACGAAAAAAATGAATGAAGGCTACTTAAGAGTAACAAACTTTTGCTCATCTAAAATATCTGTTGCATCTCAATAGAGCCACAATAATGGCATTTAACGTTTAGTGAAGTTATGTGAACAAGGATTCTTTCGGTGGCCGCTGCAGTGCGAGCAACTATTTCGGTCGCATTACATAGACCGTACTGTGCTGATTGTAGTTGTTATCGAAAATACTCTTCTTTATAAATCATGTTCCAAAAGGCCTTCAGCTTACTTCTCGTTTGGTGAACAGTAGAGATAAAACGTATTTTCTTGCAATAGGAACTTGTAGCTATTAAAGACTTATTACATCCGTTTCATGGGAAGCACGTGATCAGTGTTTCGAAGCTATTATACACTGACGGAAAATATCGCTACACGGAGAAGGAGTTGTGTGACATAAACCGAAGCTGGTTGGCGTGTTTCTGCGTCAGACAGATCAAATTTCGGGCCAGTCGAATAAGAGAAGTGCAAGTAGTGCCACTCTGAGGATCTAAATCAAGTTTGTTTTAAATACACGCGTTAGTTACCTTTGAGAGTGGATGTGGTGAGGAGATATTAATCAAGAACGCCTTTAAGTTGACAGAGATACTATTGTCAACACCTCACTGAGTTTCAGAGGGGTCTTGTAATAGGGCGACGACAAGCTGGATGTTCCTTCTACGATACTGTGGGAAGACCTGGCAGGAATTGCACATAACTGCTGGTGGCGGTGGTCACGAGGATGTGCGGACGCAGAAAAGACCAGGCTTCAGATAGTCAGTTGACTCTATGGAAGGAAAGACCATCATGTTTGGCGTTAGGCTCGTACTGATATAAAGCACCAATTTGAGCACGAGTTGGTATCACAGCGACACATGGAAGTGTTACAAATCAGTTACCTCAATGGCAGCTCCGAGCCAGACGCCCTATGGCGTTCATTCGACTACCCCCAAAGCCACCACCATTTACGGCTTCAGTGGTGTCAAGTGAGAGCTCATTGGAGGGCAGAGGCGAGGTCTGTTGTGTTTTCTGGAATTATGGTCTCTGGTGCAGTATCGTATCAGACAAGGAGCAATGTCGTGGTTATCCTACGCACACTGATTGTAAATCTATACATCAATCTGGTGATTCGACCAGTTGGGATACCATTTATGAACAGCATTTTCCAACAAAATAACGCTCGCCCGCATACTGCTGTTGTAACCCAACGTGCTCATCGATCGACAGGCCATGGCCTGCTAGATCAACAGATACGGCCCCAGACGGGCATAAATGGGACATCATCGGACAAGTCCAGAGTCATCCGCAAACAGCATTAACCGTTCCTATACTGACAGGCCAAGTGCAACAGGAATGGAACTCCATTCCACAAACTGAACATCCGAGACCTGCACAACACAATGCAAGCACTTTGCACGCTTTTATTCAACATTCTGGCGGTTATGCCGGTTATTAATGTACCAGCATTTCACATTTGCAATGGGTTATCTCGCACTTACACCAACATATGACGTTTCAGTGTTAATCTAGACAAATGTATTCCCGAAATTTCGATACTCTACATTAATAATTTTTTGGTGTCTCGAATTTTTTCCATCAGTGTGTTTCGAGCGTTGAGTATCTTCCCCCAGTTATTCTCTGTGGTTATTACTGAGAGAAACTATATTTACTGTTTCAGTGATTTGTGGTTATGGTTCTACAATTAATTGGCATTGGCAGGCACTGCATTTGAATTGTAACTTGTATTACGGTTACCTGGTGGCGACGTCAATTATTATTCGCAATTTAATTATAGTTTTGTTTATTTTGGTAATACTGTCGTTTTACGTTGACGACTCATGCTTTGTTCATTTGTTGTTATATCTTTGCAGTTTGCAGGCTGCTAGGATACTTTCGTTATCGCTGCAGTGCTGTTCATCATGGCTGTTCCGCTGTCTATTTGCATCAAAGAAGAGCAATGTTCAATGATCCCTTTTTTCTGGTCGCAAGGTGTATCAGGGACCGAAATTCATGGAAGACTTTCGGCACAGTACGGGAACAGTGTTTTGCCACAACGGAGTGTCTACGAATCGATTGAAAAATTACGAAATGGTTGCACAAGTGTTACACACGATGAAGTAGCTGGACGACCGTTTACCTCCACAAATGAAGAAACCATTGAGCGTTAACGTGAAATAATTTCCTTAGATAGACGATTAACTATTGCCGAAGTGTTGCATCGTCTGCAAATTGATCACGGTTCTGCCAACGCAATCATCCACAGCAGACTCTGGTTTCATAAACATGGGTCCCAAAACAACTCACATAGTTGCATAAACAAACGTGCTTGGACATCTCCAAAAACATTTTGATCGCTATGGTAGCGAAGGGGATTACTTCTTAGACCGAATCATTACTGGTGATGAAACACATATCCAGCCAGAGAGTAAACGGAAGAGTTTGGAATGGAAACATTCAAATACACTGATCAAGAAAAAATTCAAGACCCAACCGTCAGCAGGAAAACTGTTGCTTACGGTTATTTGGGACCCACAAGATCCAGTACCGGAACATTATGGGGAAAGGGGCACAACAATAAACAGTATACCTTAGAGTGAGACGCTTACTGCCTGGCTAAAGCCTGTAATTCGAAGCAAACGCCGAGGATTGTTGTCAAAAGTTGTTGTGTTGTTGCACGACAATGCCTGTCCGCTTACTGCTGTCCACACTGCTGAAACGCTGCAGAAACTCAAATCTGAAGTACTGGATCATATTCTATATAGTCCCGATTTTTTCCCTTCTGACTATCTCTTTTTTGGTCCACTCAAACAGACATTAGGGGGCCGTCAATTTGCCTCGGACGAAGCAGTGAAAGAGGCGGTGCATTCCTGGCTCGCAGCTCAACCGAGAACCTTCTTTTATGAGGGTATCAGGAAGATTGTACAACGATGAACCAAGTGCTCTGAAAAGCAGGTAAACTATGTCGAAAAATGATTTTCTTGTAAGTTTCCTATTTGATTGCAATAAAATTTTATAACTACTTTGCGGATAATAGTTGACCTACCCTCGTACAATATTCATGACACTGGTTACAAAGCCGTGTGTAAATAAACTTAACCACAGGATGCCAGCAACTCTGTGTTACAAACAGCAAGGAATATAAACACCACACATAAAGCCCCATATATATCATCAATGTCGAGTAACTATGGACATAAACGCCAACATGTACTGTGAACACTCTGTCCCAATTTGATACACAACACGTTAAGGTTCACCAACATATGGACTCGTAAATTGATTTGCATGGGACAATTCATTTGACTATAAGTTCTAGCTTGTGTCCTATTTCGAATTGATAAGGTAATTCCTTGGAGTTTTATTACGTACATTAAATGTTTTATTCTGTCTGTTGGTATGTTTACAGATTGATAATAACAATAAACTCGAAATTGGCCAATAGCACTAAAATATGAAAATTGTGCATCTGGTGACAGTGTTTCCATTTGAAAAATACATCAATTGTGGATCAATGTGCCAATAATGACACTCGCATTGTTTGAAACTGATGATCAAAGTTTAGCGAGTTTTCACAACCTGGAGTTCCATAACGTAATAACCAGCATCAATTTCGAGGCGTATTCGGGAAGTAAGGTCACATCGGTTGCGAAATGAAAATGCAGTAAAAATCAAAATTTTTCGTGGCGTGGTTGTAACTTTCCATTAAACTCGTCACAGAAAGAAGCCGTCTGGGCTTTCCGTCAGTTCTCTACGTTGGTCTTTCTTTGTTTGTTTGTGCCAAAATGTTGTCTTCTTAGTCAGCGGTTCATGTGAGCAAAGTTGAACAATGGAGGGAGACAGTTAAGGGTGTATTGTCGGTGATCAAACACTTCCCAACGAAAACGCTGCACCAGCATCTTCATTTCCCCTGCAGAACGCAGCTGAAAATTGTTTTGAAGGAAGAAGCGCATGACATTTATTGTATGTGCGCTGCATAGCTTCAGGCGAAATGTCTCACCAGATTCACACATTGTTGTGTTTGTTATTTCTACATGATTACTTTGCGCTCTGAACTGACAAGAGCGACGTGAAGCAATTGACAGTCACACTAATGCACTGGCCAACACATATGTCCAAAGTTCCATCGGATTTTCACAGTGGTTTCCATTTCGAGCCTAACCGGATCTCACTTTTCGAATACGCCTGGTACATAACTTACAAACTCACTACATGTGTTTTCTGTCACAACCTCATTTCGCATTAAATGGGGCAAGAAGCCATTTCGTTTGAGAATCGTGGTCATTGTTTCTACATTTTTGTGTGCTTTATTTGTACAGGGTGTTTCAAAAATGACCGGTATATTTGAAACGGCAATAAAAACTAAACGAGCGTCGATAGAAATACACTGTTTGTTGCAATATGCTTGGGACAACAGTACATTTTCAGGCGGACAAACTTTCGAAATTACAGTAGTTACAATTTTCAACAACACATGGCGCTGCAAGTGATGTGAAAGATATAGAAGACAACGCAGTCTGTGGGTGCGCCATTCTGTACGTCGTCTTTCTGCTATAAGCGTGTGCTGTTCACAACGTGCAAGTGTGCTGTGGACAACATGGTTTATTCCTTAGAACAGAGGATTCTTCTGGTGTTGGAATTCCACCACCTAGAACACAGTGTTGTTGCAACAAGTCGAAGTTTTCAACGGAGGTTTAATGTAACCAAAGGACCGAAAAGCGATACAATAAAGGATCTGTATGAAAAATTTCAACGGACTGGGAACGTGACGGATGAACATGCTGGAAAGGTAGGGCGACCGCGTACAGCAACCACAGAGGGCAACGCGCAGCTAGTGCAGCAGGTGATCCAACAGCGGCCTCGGGTTTCCATTCGCCATGTTGCAGCTGCGGTCCAAATGACGCCAACGTCCACGTATCGTCTCATGCGCCAGAGTTTACACCTCTATCCATACAAAATTCAAACGAGGCAACCCCTCAGCGCCGCTACCATTGCTGCACAAGAGACATTCGCTGACGATATAGTGCACAGGATTGATGACGGCGATATGCATGTAGGCAGCATTTGGTTTACTGACGAAGCTTATTTTTACCTGGACGACTTTGTCAATAAACAGAACTGGTGCATATGGGGAACCGAAAAGCCCCATGTTGCAGTCCCATCGTCCCTGAATCCTCAAAAAGTACTGGTCTGGGCCGCCATTTCTTCCAAAGGAATCATTGGCCCATTTTTCAGATCCGAAACGATTACTGCATCACGCTATCTGGACATTCTTCGTGAATTTGTGGCGGTACAAACTGCCTTAGACGACACTGCGAACACCTCGTGGTTTATGCAAGATGGTGCCCGGCCACATCGCACGGCCGACATCTTTAATTTCCTGGATGAATATTTCGATGATCGTGTGATTGCTTTAGGCTATCCGAAACATACAGGAGGCGGCGTGGATTGGCCTCCCTATTCGCCAGACATGAACCCCTGTGACTTCTTTCTGTGCGGACACTTGAAAGACCAGGAGTACCGCCAGAATCCAGAAACAATTGAACAGCTGAAGCAGTACATCTCATCTGCATGTGAAGCCATTCCGCCAGACACGTTGTCAAAGGTTTCGGGTAATTTCATTCAGAGACTACGCCATATTATTACTACGCATGGTGGATATGTGGAAAATATCGTACTATAGAGTTTCCCAGACCGCAGCGCCATCTGTTGTTGAAAATTGTAACTACTGTAAATTTGAAAGTTTGTCGGCCTGAAAATGTACTGTTGTCCCAAAGCATATTGCAACAAACGGTGTATTTCTATCGCTGCTCGTATAGTTTTTATTGCAGTTTCAAATATACCGGTCATTTTTGAAACACCCTGTAAGATTGTAGCGTTTTGACGTAGGGGAGGGAAGAAGCCCGTTATTAGCGAGGAAAATACTATGAAATTACGTCATAGCACCACCCAGTTTGCCAGAGCAACTGTCAGTATCTGCTTCGTAGATTAGACGGCGGTCTGTCTGGTTAGCTTGCACGTTGCGTCTAGGCATAAGATGTTTCAGCATATCCGCCACGGTTGGCTAATGGAAGCAGATTAAAACTGCAGAATGGATAAATGTATCATTTAGGAATGCATATCGGCGTCGCAATTTCTCAGAATATGTGTGTTGGCACAAACAGCGTTCGTCCTTTGTGACACCGTTAAGCTGCACCTGCCGGTAATACAGGCGAGCTAATCAACGACCGCAGATGGCTGGGCTAAGCTAGGCTGCAGCCAGCTGGCGGGGCCCCTGCGTGCCGCGGTGAGCCGTTCCGACAGTGGACGCCGGACAACACCGCGGGCCGCCGGCCAATCAGGTAATGTGCTCGCCGTTGCTGCTGGCTGCGCGACCGCTCTCACAATTAAACCGAAACCGTAGATACACGGCCTCCGTACGCAAGGCACGCGACAGCTGTAGCCACCGACTCACCACCCGCTACAGTTCATCATTATAAAAGCTACACGCCTCACTTGTTACGGCGGAGCTATGCTGAGCTGACAAGCTGTTTGCTTAATAATATACTGCACATCCGTACACGTTTGGTCGCTTTGTGTTGTACCAGGAACCACTTACGCAGGAATGTGTGTTTACTCCAAATGATTCAGCGGCTATATGAATATTCTAGTTCACAATTATTTGCCTAAGCTGTGAAGAGCAAACGTGCGGCTCAGATTTAAACATTTGTACTTTAAGTTTTGTGTGAAAGGGTTAGGTTGTTTGGGGGAAGAGACCAAACAGCAAGGTTATCGGTCTTATCGGATTAGGGAAGGACTGGGAAGAAAGTCGGCCGTGCCCTTTCAAAGGAACCATGCCAGAATTTGCCTGGAGCGATTTAGGGAAATCACGGAAAACCGAGGGCGAGTCCAGTGTGTTCTGACTGAAAGATTTCAGAGCTTACACATATAAGGTATTGTGGCGTTCGCTATATTATTCAGTGGTTTGGTATTTAACTAATTTGTAAATGAAAATGATAATCTTATTTTATCACCTTGAGTAATTACTAAATAATTTTTCTCCCGGCTAAAGATTTGTCAAGTTGCTAAAGAACTCCAAGTTAACGTCGTGTTAAAGTATTGTCAGTAAGTTGTGTAAGTGCCACTAAATCACAGTTCATACAACAGATACTATACAACTATTGATTATGATGGAAACAGTTATCTTCAGCAAAATGATCATTAAAACCACCCAATATCAGCCGCGCACAACACTGACGTATGTTATCTGAAAAAATATTTTTCGCAACTCGTGCTTAATTAATTTCGGCTCCATACATCAGCTAGAAAAGTTTGTTATAAGGTTCGTTCTATGAATACTGTTTTTAAGAACCTATCTTATTAGAATTATTTTCATTAAAATGAGTTCGGTACCACCGGTGCACATTTATTTTTACACATTTGTATTACCTTCGGCATTTATATCTGCAGAGTTTCGTAATTTGAATTTGCCACTGAGGTAATTGTTAAGATAGAGGCAGACAGTTGATAGAGACTTTCTATTGTTAGAGCGAATAAGATCAGTATTTGAAATGCTTATTAAACTTCACTTTCGTATTGTGCACTATTTAGACTTCATCAACCAAACATTTGATTTTTTCCTAAGGAAAACACAGACGAAAACGAGATACAAATCGCTATCATCAATGGCTGCGCTCCTTGCAGCGGAAAGAAATAACACAGATAATGCTTACTGAGTGAGGAATTAAAGTCACAAATAATTATTCACTCATATTTATAATAATAATGAACTCTGTTCTCAAGTAATAATCAACAAATAATTACAATTTCTTAAGAGACCTCAGTTTGATATGCGTCCGCAACCTACAAAAGCCATCAAAAAATGGTAGAAACAAGAGAAGACAAACGCGTATCATAAAAGGAATTTACAATTATCATTGTCTTTGTATGATACACACTACCCGTGGTCTAGGGGTAGCGTCTTTGGTTCATAATTAAAAACGTTTTCGGTCCCGGGTTTGATCCCCACCACTGCCTAAATTTTGATAAATAATCAGCATTGGCGGCCGAAGACTTCCGGCATAAGAAGTCAGCCTCATTCTGCCAACGGCCTTGTCAAAGAGGGCGGAGGAGCGGATAGAGGTTCAGGGCACTCTCTTGTCCTAGGGGTGGGGAATTGCCCCTAAAGCCGGAAGAATCAGCAATGATCAACGAGATGAGGATGCAGAACGCAATGGAAACCACTGCATTAAAGACACGCAACGTGTATCCACAGGACATGTGGCCTGTAGTTGAAGAAGTGTCATGATGATCCCTCCATTGGCAAAAGATTCCGGAATAGTCCCCCATTCGGATCTCCGGGACGGGACTGCCAAGGGGGAGGTTACCATGAGAAAAAGACTGAATAATCAACGAAAGGATAATGTTCTACGAGTCGGAGCGTGGAATGTCAGAAGCTTGAACGTGGTAGGGAAACTAGAAAATCTGAAAAGGGAAATGCAAAGGCTCAATCTAGATATAGTAGGGGTCAGTGAAGTGAAGTGGAAGGAAGACAAGGATTTCTGGTCAGATGAGTATCGGGTAATATCAACAGCAGCAGAAAATGGTATAACAGGTGTAGGATTAGTTATGAATAGGAAGGTAGGGCAGAAGTTGTGTTACTGTGAACAGTTCAGTGACCGGGTTGTTCTAATCAGAATCGACAGCAGACCAACACCAACAACGATAGTTCAGGTATATATGCCGACGTCGTAAGCTGAAGATGAACAGGTAGAGAAAGTGTATGAGTATATTGAAAGGGTAATGCAGTATGTAAAGGGGGACGAAAATCTAATAGTCATGGGCGACTGGAATGCAGTTGTAGGGGAAGGAGTAGAAGAAAACGTTACAGAAGAATATGGGCTTGGGACAAGGAATGAAAGAGGAGAAAGACTAATTGAGTTCTGTAACAAGTTTCAGTCAGTAATAGCGAATACCCTCTTCAAGAATCACAAGAGGAGGAGGTATAGTTGGAAAAGGCCGGGAGATACGGGAAGATTTCAATTAGATTACATCATGGTCAGACAGAGATTCCGAAATCAGATAGTGGATTGTAAGGCGTACCCAGGAGCAGATATAGACTCAGATCACAATATAGTAGTGATGAATAGTAGGCTGAAGTTCAAGACATTAGTCAGGAAGAATCAATACGCTAAGAAGTGGGATGCGGAAGTTCTAAGGAATGACGAGATACGTTTGAAGTTCTCTAACGCTATAGATACGGAAATAAGGAATAGCGCAGTAGGCAACACAGTTGAAGAGGAATGGACGTCTCTAAAATGAGCCATCACAGAAGTTGGGAAGGAAAACATAGGTACAAAGAAGCTAGCTGCGAAGAAACCACGGGTAACAGAAGAAATACTTCAGTTGATTGATGAAAGGAGGAAGTACAAACATGTTCCGGGAAAATCAGGAATACAGAAATACAAGTCGCTGAGGAATGAAATAAATAGGAAGTGCAGGGACGCTAAGGCGAAATGGCTGCAGGAAAAATGTGAAGACATCGAAAAAGACGTAGGTTGCAAGTGCTACTCTGAGATGAAGAGGTTAGCACAGGAAAGGAATTCATGGCGGGCTACATCAAACCAGTCAGTAGCTGAAAAAAAAAAAAGAAAAAAAAACGGAGATTCAATGTGAAAGCGATGTGTAAAAGAACACAAAAGACGACAGTAGCAACAGTTATACTGACGTCGACACATAGACATGAGATTTTATAACCGTCTTTCATTCGTTTAGTTTGTATATGACCTTTGACGGAGAAACACTTCTTTCAGTGCTTTCCTACTGTTAGGCACGTGTCTTTAATATGAGCAAAGCAAAAGGTTCCTAAGTATTGAACAGAAGCGCCGTTGTAGTGTCTGTTAATTAGGGAATATGCCGGCCGGTGTGGCTGAGCCGTTCTAGGCGCTTCAGTCTGGAACTGCTCGACAGCTACGGTCGCAGGTTCGAATTCTGCCTCGGGCAGGGATGTATGTGATGTCCTTAGGTTAGTTAGGATTAAGTAGTTGTAAGTTCTAGGGGACTGATGACCTCAGATGTTAAGTCGCATAGTGCTCAGAGCCATTTGAACCATTTTAATTAGGGAATAACCGCTGGTTGCTGCACCATTCAGTGTGTTTCATTCACGGATGGAAGTGGAGGCCCGCTGGGATGGAAGGGGAGGCACGTAGATTGTTAGTGTAGTGAAATTTGGGGAAAGCCAGTGGAGAAACAGACAGTCATTCAGAAATCACATAATAAGTGAAGGATCGTTGTTTTAGACGCCGGCTTTATTTGGGGGATGTCCACTATTGGCTACTAAAATTGAACACCGTGAAGGCCAGTTTGCCAATCTGACACATGAGTACTACATGACATCCTATAAAAATGATAATCATTTCAGCGCAAGTGTGTAACTTAGATATAAATAAAGCCATCTACGTCCTGTACACAGGGTGTCTCAAACCTTTAGGATCAGACAGACTGGTGATAGAGGCTCCATAACCGGTTACTTTGAGATAGGGAACCAATGGTCGTAAAGGCATATTTGTTGTGTTATGGGCATACACAGCGTACACCGAATAGTAACAGCGTGACTCATTTGCCGCCTCCCCGTTTCACTTTTCTAGGTTACCTGGTGCTCCTGCGACATGTGCTGCCGCAGCTCTCGAAGTCTGTACCCCTTGCTGTCCGCAAAAGGTTGTGAACACGACGGTTACCAACCCACTTCGACGTTGATGTCCGCGGGCACCTGAACAACACACATCTTCATCGTTGCGCTGTCACCTATGGACTTTTCATCATTTTGGTGTATTAAATCACCGTGGAAACGGATGAAGAACCGTTTGCTAGGGGCCAACTGCTAATACAACAGACGCCAGGGATCTTTGAGTGGCACTTCATTAGCCTTTTCTGTGCATTCATTGAAAGTGGCAATCGTCACTTTGACCAATTACTATGAGCTACATTGTTGTGACACAGTGTACGCTGCTTGTTTCCATAACACAATAAATATGCATTTCCTATCATTCGTCCTCTGTCTCAAGACAATTGCTTGTTGGCCCAAAAAGTTTGAGGCATCCTGAATAAGGAAGGTACAACTTATAGGTTTCTCGTTCGGAAATAGTTGAACGTTGTCTTTTTTATGAGAAGTTCCTGTTACGCCTCGTCTAGCAGCGGCTATCGGAATTCGATAGTGGCAGAAATGTGCCCAACCACGACTGCGGCTTATCGTTAACGATATTGCTAATCGATACAATGAGGGCCATACAAATATGGAATCTGTGAGTTCAAGAGGGTCATACTCAACACCATGCAGGCTCTCAGAGGGTACGCGCGACCAGCGTCAGAGAGACAAAACACTGTTCGATCGGTCATGTAGGATCGTACAGCCACGTCAGCCAGTTGGAGTCTTTATTTGCAAGGAACACTCAAACGGGGTGCCCGCCGGTGTTTGGAGCATCGTGTACTTTCAACACAGCGACCACTGGCGCTGTTTTCCTTGACACTGAGGCAGAGAACACCGCTCGATAGTGGTGCGCCAAGTGACAGCTCACTCAGCAGGAATGGCACCACACCGAGGTTTGAGACGAGTCCCGCTGTGCTTAATGCATCACGAGAAACATACCCATATGTGGTGGCACCGAAGAGAGCGAACATTGCAAGACTGCAATCTTCACATGTGGACCCAGCACCTGGCGTAATAGTGCAGGGTACACAATACATCTCTGGTAATTTGAACAGCAGGCGTTACATTCCTGATATCTTAAAGCCAGTGGCTGTTTTCTATCTCAGAGGCGGCTGTTTCCTAACTTTCAACGAGATAAGGCGAGACCACAAGTTACCGTGCTGCTCTAACCTACCTCGATACAGAGGACGGAAAATGTCGAGCCATGGGTTGCGGAGATACACAGTACCAAGCGCCAGCCATTATGATCGATGAACTCTGTTACAGAGTGAAGCAGCGAGGAATGACGTACTTGTATCTTCCAGTCTATTCCCATTTAGGCCTAATCAGGCTATTGCTAGTTTGCCCCTAGATAATAACTATTAATAAAATACTAAAAATTGTTATTCCTTAGATAAATGTGACTTATAAAAGGTACTGCAGATGTGAAACCGTGGTCCGATGGCAGAGATGGCCTGATGGACATAATCACATCAGGTTAAATAGATAAATGAAACAAAAACGAATACTGAAATGAAATGTACCGATTTTACAATATTGCTCATAACAAATACATAAATGTATTTTAAAACTTAAATGCAACTACCTGGCACCCAGAATTTCAAAAATCTAAATACGAGCAAATCGAGAGACTTTCTCAGTTCTACGAGGTGTATTCAAGTTCTAAGGCCTCCGATTTTTTTTTCTAATTAACTACTCACCCGAAATCGATGAAACTGGCGTTACTTCTCTAAGTAATTGGCCTGCAGACGTACACATTTTTCATAACGCTGACGCCACGATTCCATGGCAGCGGCGAAGGCTTCTTTAGGAGTCTATTTTTACCACTGGAAAATCGCTGAGGCAATAGCAGCACGGCTGGTGAATGTGCGGCCACGGACAGCGTCTTTCATTGTTGGAAAAAGTCAAAAGTCACTAGGAGCCAGGTCAGGTGAGTAGGGAGCATGAGGAATCACTTCAAAGTTGTTATCACGAAGAAACTGTTGCGTAACGTTAGCTCGATGTGCGTGTGCGTTGTCTTGGTGAAACAGCACAGGTGCAGCCCTTCCCGGACGCTTTTTGTTGCAGTGCAGGAAGGAATTTGTTCTTCAAAACATTTTCGTAGGATGCACCTGTTACCGTAGTGCCCTTTGGAACGCTATGGGTAAGGATTACGCCATCGCTGTCCCAGAACATGGACACCTTAATTTTTTTAGCACTGGCGGTTACCCGAAATTTTTTTGGTGGCGGTGAATCTGTGTGCTTCCATTGAGCTGACTGGCGCTTTGTTTCTGGATTGAAAAATGGCATCCACGTCTCATCCATTGTCACAACCGACGAAAAGAAAGTCCCATTCATGTTCTTGTTGCGCGTCAACATTGCTTGGCAACATGCCACATGGGCAGCCATGTGATCGTCGGTCAGCATTCGAGCAACCCACCTGGATGACACTTTTCGCATTTTCAGGTCATCATGCAGGATTGTGTTCAGAGAACCCACTGAAATGCCAACTCTGGAGGCGATCTGTTCAACAGTCATTCGGCGATGCCCCAAAACAATTCTCTCCACTTTCTCGATCATGTCGTCAGACCGGCATGTGATAGCCTGAGGTTGTTTCGGTTTGTTGCCACACGATGTTCTGCCTTCATTAAACTGTCGCACCCATGAACGCACTATCGACACATCCGTAACTCCATCACCACACGTCTCTTTCAACTGTCGATGAATTTCAATTGGTTTCACACCACGCAAATTCAGAAGACAATGATTGCACGTTGTTCAAGTAAGGAAAACGTCGCCATTTTAAGTATTTAAAACAGTTCTCATTCTCGCCGCTGGCGGTAAAATTCCATCTGCCGTACGGTGCCGCCATCTCTGGGACGTATTGACAATGAACGCGGCCTCATTTTAAAACAATGCGCACGTTTCTATCTCTTTCCAGCCCGGAGAAAAAAATCGGAGGCCTTAGAACTTGAATGCACCTCGTAAAAATTTGGTGAAATCAATTAAGATATTGCCATAGAAAAGACTGATTACGAAATTTAAACTGCTGAGGGCATCGGTCCTTAAACTTACACTAACTTAGCCCTTTAACGGCTCTGAACGTGTTAACTCGCGCACTTTTGTACCTGTCCCTGTGTGCTCTAAACGTGTCTAAGCGCTCCACCAGTCCTTCTACCTGGTACTCTGAACGTGTCTAATATTACGAGTCATTCTAAAATATTTCTGTTTTCTGATGCCACTAGCTTGTTAGGAAAGCTTGTTAGTAAAGGAAACATTGGTACTGTTTCAAACAGTGCAGTTCATGACATAATTTCATGTCTTGTAGAAAATAAAGTACCACTAAATCACAGTAAGACACACATTTCAACAAAACCCGACGTTCTAATTTCACAAAATGGTCATATTATTAGTAAAACTGAACAGTTCAGATTTCTAGGTGTTCAGATATATAGTAAACTGGCGTGGAAAGCCCACGTTCAGTATCTTGTACAAGGACTTAATGCTGCCATTTTTACTGTTCGAACGGTATCTCAAGTAAGTGATCGTTCGACACGAAAATTAGTCTTCTTTGCTTACTTTCATTCGCTTATGTCGTATGTTTTTATATTTTAGTGTAATTCTTTCCATTCTGAAAGAATGTTTTTGGCTCATAAATGGGCAGTTTGGGCCATAAGTGGTGTAATTTTGTGAACTTATTGTCGACCCCTGTTCACTAGTCTGGGTTTTATTCCACTGGCCTCTCAGTATATATATCTTTTAATGTCGTTTTTGTTAACAATGTCAGCTTATTCCCAAGAATTAGCAGCTTTCACTCAGTTAATACTCGGCGGAAGTCCAATCTGCATTTGGATTGCACTTCATTATGTCTTGTGCAGAAAGCTGTGCAGTGAGCTGCTGCATCGATTTTCGATAAGCTACCACAAGAATTCAAAACTCTTAGCAGTAATCCAAGCACTTTCAGATCGAAAGTGAAGTTTCCTCATGGGTCGCTCCTATTCTGTTGAGGAGTTCCTTGAAAAATTAATCTGATTGTTATGTTATATTGGTGATTGCGTTTACTTAAACTTATGTTTTGGGTTCATAAAAATTTTATTTTAAGTGTTAGTACTTTTATGTCGTAATTTCATGCGCTGACACGTTCCATGACCTTCGAGATCTGCTCCTACGGAAATAGACGCGTAAATAAAAAAAAATAAAAAAAGTATTTCCGAGCGGTAGAGGGGATTATATTTGCACATCTTGCATACTGTTCATGACCACATCCGTTACCCAACTCACTGATACTCTCTATACCTTAGTTCCTGTAGATATTTTCAGGAGAACAATTCCCTTGCAAATGTGCCAAATGCATTTGTTCGTATGGTTCTGCGAAATCCCAATTTTGTCCAGATAAATTATAGGGCTATTGTCCTCCGTATGCAATAAATGCATGATCATCAAAAATGTAGCTGTACAGGTGGGAATATATGTTCATTCGATAAGAAATTTGCGTCCATCGTCAAATTATGTGGACTTAAGCTCATAGTAATTTAAATGGGATAAAGGAACCTTTCCGAGATCTCAGACTCAATTTTGTATTGTATTATAGCCCGTAGTGGTCATTGTCTATTGTAGTATTTTAGTATAGTCCTACAGACCAATTCTTTATTAAAATATTCCGTATGAATAAATCTTTTTACATTTTATTCATAGCGGATTGAACATAATATTCACACCTACAGCCTATGAAGAAGCTACTATGCTGCTAACACATTAGCGTTCTCGCTTCCCACGCCCAGGTTCGATTCCCGGGGGGGTCAGGGATTTTCTCTGCCTCGTGATGACTGGGTGTTGTGTGATGTCCTTAGATTAGTTAGGTTTAAGTAGTTCTAAGTTCTAGGGGACTGATGACCATAGATGTTAAGTCCCATAGTGCTCAGAGCCATTTTGCTAACACATTACACTGCTCTTTCTGTGACTACCAAGCTTTCTGCCGTCAATTAATGTGCTTCGAAAAATTAACGTTCCACCTAGCTCACTCGTCACGAGCATGTTGGTTGAAAAGCTTTAAGCCGTTAGATGTTACATGATTAATAACAAAAGGTTGGTCGGTATCGATCGTTGAAGTAGAAATCTTTATTTCTCTTGCAAATCAATGTCAGTCTCTGCTGACCATTATCAGTGCTAATATTAAATACCTGTGGACTCACAAATACAAGCAGTGAAAGTGCAACATCTACACATATCCATGAAGAGTACTTGTCAAACCGAAGGTACACATGCAACTGCCACAGGGCATTAATACTGATGGTTACGCAGTGATTAAAATGGATTTGCTGCAGAAATAAACATCTCCACTTCAACGACCTATGCTGACTCTTCTTTTGTTGTTAATACTGTTTGTAGTGATCGTGGTGCACTCAAATACTGATGGAGTATCCGTTACGTAGTTAATGCCTAATGTCTATTCGATATAGATATAGACCAAGAACATGTGGACCAGGAGCTATCATCCTACGCACAGAACGTACAATATAACTCATAACTGAATATAGAGCGGAACGAATTCACACAACAAAGGTAACACGGAAGCAGAAAATTATGACGACAAGCTAACCTGCACCTGACACGGAAACACTGCAAGGCGAGGAGTGGACTGAGCTGACACGTAATTGACGATATCGAGCAGTCTGCTTTCGTGTCAGCGGGTTATTGTCGTTTCCTTACAATTAGTCGAAAGTACACTGTAGAAACAGCGTGCGCGTACAGTCAAGGAGAAAGGCTTCTTCTCGTAGGTAGAGGGTAGGAAATACAGGCTGAAATTTTCTAAGTCCGACTCAAGGTCACGCGTTACCGGACTTCTATATAAGCGAGCGAGCGCAGCGCAGCGGCTCATTCGCGCTGCTGCTGCTGCACAGGCAACTGCATTGAACGCTGCCAAGATGCCGTACAGAAGATACCGTCGCCGTTCCAAACAGACAGTGTACAAAACTATCGAGAACATGGAGTTTGCTACAACATCTGGAGACAAGAAGAATCGTATACGAGGACCCACGTACTTCTCACGATTAATACTCAAATCATTCTCCTTACCTGCATTTTCTTTTCTTTTCTGGACAGTTTTTGCGCTATCTCTATGTCTGCTCCATTGACGGGGGCCCATCTCGCCAGGCCTTTGTTACGGCTCTGGCCGTATTTGTAAAACATGGTTATTTTCTATCCACTATTGTGTTGCAAGTTTAAAGAATCACAATGAAGTTCGAGAAGGTTCATAACTATAGTATTAAAAGGAGCTTAGATTTCCTTACAAATCAAAGAAATTCATTATCTACGAAAATACAAGATGTACTGTATTCTAGTTCAAGTGCTACATAAGGCACGAACAAAATCATGTTGGTTACCATCAATAACAGAGCGATGCTAATGGTTTTTTTCCCCCCAACGTTAACGGTGCACACAGCCTACACTAATTTCTCAAGAATCTGCAAACGATTTAGAGAGCAATGGTATAGACACTGAATGCTGTTTTTGCATGTTATAGGAATTAAGGAACGATATCTGTGACCAACAGCTGATGATTAGAATGTTCTCCACGGGGATATGTTGCGGTGTCTTCGTATTCTGGGTGCTTGCTGTTACTACACATGCAGCTCATTATCCTATGTACCTCGCATTCTCTGCTAAGCGCAATTCGTCCGGATACTGGATTGTGAAGGTATGTAATTCAGTGATTTTTATGTTTATTGTGAAGATGTATAAATACATATCTTTCTTCAGCTCTTTGTTTGTGAGGTTTCATCCTGACCATTTGAAGGTTAGACACGTTCAAAATTATATTGTTTTCATTCTCACATGGCACTGTGGAAGTCAGCTTATTGTTTAAGGGTTACATATCAATATCACAGTATCATTTTGCAGCGAACACGCTCCATACATTGCAACATGCAATGCGCAATATGTGACAGGCAGAATACGAGTTTTAGATTCCTCCTATGAAATTCTTGCTTGCAGTTCGATAAACAGAGTTCGAAGCCAACAGTTCTGTATTAACATTAATGCTTCAAATTGTGTTTTCCTTGATTACTTTGGTGGAACATCTACAACTGGCTCACATTCGTTAAAATCCACTTGATATAAGGAAACTGAACTAGTTTCGCCTTGGCATTTTATTAGGTGCTCCTTGGAGTTATGCTTGAGGCACCTACGAATCAAAACATTCTGATGAACATTTAATGCAGTACATTTTGCATTGAACAACATCAAAAACACGGTCATCAAACAAGCTGAATACGCCAGTAATGCGCCATCATAAATTGTTCGCAAGAGACGTGCGAATAACTGGTGCATAATCTTCTAGTGAGAAAATACATCATCAGGCATTGTATCTTCTACAGAATTTGTAAACCGTTGTATCCGAATACACTTAACAAGTTAAAATAATAGTCGTTATAGCCGTCTTATATACGTAACGGCAGTTTCATTAGCGCTTGGAGGAAAGTGGGGAACAATATAAATTCTGAGTAGCCGATGGTTTTGGTACATAAATCCGTCTCTAACCTCCCTAACATTTTAATTCGGATTTTTTTTCCGAATTCACTACTCTACCTTAAGGAACATTGGTGGGAAAGTAGAGTGAACACCCTTAATGACGTAATGAAGAAGAATTAATATCGGCCGATGTGGCCGAGCGGTTCTAGGCGCTTCTGTCCGGAACCGCGCTGCTGCTACTGTCGCAGGTTCGAATCCTGCCTTGGGCATGGATGTGTGTGATGTCCTTAGGTTAGTTAGGTTTATGGGGAACATGACCTCAGATGTTAACTCCCATAGTGCTCAGAGCCATCTGAAGCCAAGAATTAATTTGTGTGGGTCGCTGACAGGTGTTTGTATAGGAAATGATTCAAACTGTCGTTTTGTTAAAAGAACAGAAAGAAAATGAGGACGTAGCCACTAAATTTGAATTTCCCAAACAGCAATTTATTTTTCCGGACGGCATCGACAAACAGATTCACTTCGACGATAATGATTCACTTCTAGCTGGTCGCATCTGATGAGCAGACGGTACTGATCGAATGGCGACCAAAAACAAATGACAGTCAGGTGTGAACACAGCCTGCCAGAAATTTGTTTGCTAGGGAATGAGCAACGGCAAGTGTGCTGCTCGCCAAGTTTCCTCCTATACGTTATCACCGTGCCGCCTGGCAGCGACAGACCTGAGTGAAGGAACTAATATTAGTTAATCGATGAGATTACTTTCTGTCTTGCTGACTCTTTCGGCCGTTTAAGGGTACCCAGTTGACATAAAGAGCGTTAGCCACTGCAATCTTGCAACACCGTACAGCGACAACTTTGGTCACCACAGTGTGTGCTGATACTAGTGACAACAAACGAGTGTCTATTCGGCAAATAAATAAGTAAATGTCGTGTGGCTAGGACCTTCCGTCGGGTAGATCGTTGGCTGGGTGCAAGTCATTCGATTTGACGCCACTTCGGCGACTTATGCGACGATGGGGATGAAATGATGATTAGGACAACAAAACACCCAGCCCCTGAGCGGAGAAAATCTCCGACCCAGCCGGGAATCGAACTCGGGCCCGTAGGATGCACATTCTGTCGCGCTGACCACTTTTTTTTTTCTTTTTATTATCAGATTGACTTGGTATATTTCACGAGAATTCAGACAACCATAGTCAAATCATCATTTAATATTAGCTGCAAAAAGAAAATCAACTAATTAGGTGAAACACAAATAAAACATTTCTTCTGAAGGGGAAGACCAACCCGTTACCCCACCCGTATGAATTTTGGGTGTATATATATACATGCAAAAGAGAGAGAGAAAAAAAATTACGAAAAAATACAACAAGGGAGGGGACTCGAGCTCAGGGAAGAAACAGGAATCACAGGGGAACTTAACCAACCCCTTGACGGTTAAACACAAGAAAAAGCATATTCGCAAAAAGCGCTCGGTATTGTGGTAACCGCTGCCATTTCCAATGCGCAGTTGACAAATAATGGTGAAAAACGCGGGGATCTGGGTCACTACCGCCTTCAATGACGTAATGGACATAGTAACCCAAGAGCCAAACAATCGTGTTCGTTTTCGTCTGAGGAAAATAAGAGATGTCCGGATGTAAGAAGATGTCGTCTGGGAATGCGGTTTCAGGCCCTCTAGTAAGAAAAGCTAATTGACGGCGGACCCAGAGCCAATGATCCCGTCCGCAAGCAACTAGCCTGTGAAGTAAGGTGTCAGTTTGATGACATTCCTCACACTGATCAGTCGGACGAAGGCCAATACGAAAAAGACGATCACCAGTAGGTATCAGACGGTAAATGACCTTATACCACGTTGAAGCAATCTCCATCGGCAAAATGGGAAGACTAAGATGAGACCAGACCGTTTTCCATGACGTTGACGGGGAAGCAAGTTCAACAGAAGAAGGGAAACATGCTGTACCCCAACGGATTTGTAGCATGTTGGTAGTTATATGCGTCATAGAAAGTATATCAGCACCCAGAATACCGACAAGTACAAAGTATTCACGAATGTGCCGCAATTTAGGATTAATCCGTCCAACATCAACAGGAGGGGTCAGACTGGCCGGCCGGAGGCGGGAAAGTAAACGAGAGGTGACTGAATGCGGAGCCCGCGTACAGGTTAAAACATTGCGGCGGGCAAATAAGATGGACGTCTTCACTTTGATATCTGAAAGACCCAATCCTCCAAGCTTCCGAGGCCTGGCCACAACTTCATATCGGACACGGAAGACATGGCGGCGCCACAGAAATCGACTAGACAGCTGTTTCAGCCTGCGGGCCATCATCGCGGGAAGCGGGAAGACCTGCGCAACGTAGTATATTTTACTGAAGACATAGGTCTCTAAAACCCGTGCCTTGTGAAGGAGGCTAAGGGAACGGCGGTCATGTTCAAGGATCGCCCCGTGAACACGACTCGTAACCTCACGCCAATTTAGTGCCGCCATTTTGATCGGATTACGATCCACTATGATCCCCAAGGTCTTATGGCGATCGACAACCGTCGCCCAAGGAATGACGACATGATCAAAGCCTCTCAACGGCAGGAACGTGCATTTGCGATCATTAATGCGAGCACCAGCAAGACCACAAAATGAATCCAAGGTATCCTTAAGCCGTGGTATATCCTCGGCATGTCGTACTAAAACCATGACGTCATCGGCGTATGCACGGACTGCAAAAATTTCCCCCAATATATTCCAGCCACGTAAGTGCATGGTGAGATGGCGAAGTAAGGGCTCTAAGGATAGAACAAAAAGTGACATGGATAAGGGGCTTCCCTGGGGTAACCCCCGTCTGATCGATATCCGGGGGGTAGGGTGACCGTTCACAATCACCGAGACACTGATACCGGTAAAAAGATTAGTTAAGACTTGTCGAGCATCATTATTAAAGCCGACAGCGGTGAGCACTCTCGATAAAAAATCATGGCTGACGCGATCGAACGCTTTTTGGAAATCAAGAAAAAGCAAAGCCCCTGGGATATTAGCGGCAGCCGCCACCGAGATTACATCGCGACATTCGAGAACGGAAGTCAGTATCGTGCGTCCAGGCACACAGCTTTGGTGGGCGGCAATAATGGTATCGAGCAGCTTAGAGAGACGGATATTAATTGCTCGAGCGACAAGTTTATAATCAAAGTTAAGGAGAGTAATAGGACGGAGGGAATCAATTGCAGGTCGACCTGTGGATTTCGGGAGGAGGACCATTCTGCCTTCCTGAAAAGGAGCAGGAAGTGAGACTCCCCGCATCACTTCATTTACCATTGACGTTAAGGTGTCACCAATGAGCGGCCAAAATTGAACATAGAACTCCTTAGGAATACCATCTAATCCAGGCGACTTGCGGGACTGCGATCCTGCAACAACATCATATATGTCATCCTTCTGAAAGGGACGCAGAAAGGCGTCGTTTAATTGAGGAGTGACGACGCGAGGCATCAAGGAGGTAAAGTCGTCAAGAGAGGTTTCCGCCGGGACATGAGTATCGTACAGATCAGTAAAATAGGTGTAAACGAAGTCAGAAATGTCACGGTGAGAGGTGAACACGCGGCCGTCAGCGGTTGTGAGGGAGGCAAGGCACCCACGTTTCCGGCGCGACCGTAAACGGACTAGATGGTAGAGTGACGTCAGTTCCTCTTGTAGAAGGGAACGTGGTTGAGACCTCGTCCGCAGGCCCTCCATTTGAATGCGTTTGAGCTGCAGCAATTTGGCTTTGATGCGCTGTATATCAGTAACCCGGAGGGGAGCATGCGTAGCACTATCGTACAGTTGACGTAAGACAGAATAGTAAAATTCTTGCGTTCGTCGATCTTCTGCCACCTTCGCAGCCCCAAAACGCATGAGAGCCCTACGGATGTGAGGTTTTGCATACAGTGTCCACCATGCCACTATAGACGGGTACCGGTCCATAGTACGAGAACAACGTGTCCAAATGTCCTCCAGGACGATACCAAGGGAGGTATCTTGCAAATACGCGATATTGAGCATCCAAGGAGGACGAAACAATTTTACCGGTTGTCGCTCGTAATTAAACGTAACGGCTACAGCGCAATGATCAGTAAAACAGGCTGGTATCACATCAACAGCCAGAAGTTGCCCACACAAGGAATCGGAAAGGTAAAAGCGATCGAGGCGACTGCTAGACGTGGGAGTAAAGTAGGTATGTCGCACAAGTGTAGGATAGCGAGAAACCCACACGTCACGCAGGTGCAAGGAGCGCACAAGGTCGTCGAGTTCTTTACTGAAATTAAAATTAGGAGACTGATCTACCGGCCGTAGAACACAATTGAAGTCCCCACCTAAAATTATCTTTGTCGGGGATTTACGAAGCAGGTAAATGACTTCTTCTTTATAGAAACTCGAGCGTGCGGTAGTACAACCCGAACCAGAAGGGGCATAAAGAAGGAGTAAACTGAGATCATAAAACGTGCACCCGATCCCCCTTCCACTGTCAAGTACTTCGAAATTCATCAACGGAATGCCTTCTCTATAAAAGAAGGCAGTGCCCGTAGAAAGTTCGGAAGCGACATTAAAAAACGTAGAGAACCCAGGAATGGAAAACTGGTCGAATAGGACTTCCTGTAAAAAAACAACATCTGCCCCAGACTGATAGATAAACTGTCGCAAAGCGGCGAGCCGAAGCTCAGAACATATTCTGTTAATATTCAGAGTAAGAAATGTATATGCTTGCATGGAACTTCAACCTACAAAGAAAAACAAAGATCGGTAGAGAGCCGTCAGCTGACGGAGCAGCATACAAGTAATCATACCAGAAACAAGCGCTGAACCACAGAGAGAAAAACTACGAAACAGAACCCTCATCTTCCCACTGCTTTTTCTTCGGCCGTGACGCGGCTCTCCGTGGCTGTTTACGGATTCGACTGCGGCTCCGCGGTGCCGACGCTGCAGCGTTCGGCTGCGTAGGAGCATCATGTAGACATTCCGTGTCAGATTGCGAGAGAGAGGCCTCTACATCCCACTCGTCCGCAGACATGGGTTCACGGTGGGACAGTTGGTGAATAACAACGGGATCCACTGGCTCTGGAGAATCAATCAGTTGTTTGATGGGAGGAGGCTGTGACCCAGAGGGGGCGACAGAAATTCCAGAAGGGGGATGCGAAACAGAGTCAATAGGAGAAGTGTCAGAGAGCACCGGAGAAGACACGTGGCAACCAGAAGCAGGTTCCGTCACGGGCGTCTCCGAAGAGGCTGCCGCGGTAGCAGGAACAACGTCTGATAAGGTGTCAGGGAGCTTCTGCAAAGGCGTGATAGCACCTGTGGCTTCCTCATCCACGATTTCCGACTGAGAAAGAGAGTCCTTTACCGGAGGCCCATCGGAAGGGCGAGCCAATAAGGAAGATTCATCAGCCGCATCATCCTGTGTTCGCCGACGCTTGTTGTGAGAAATCAGCGCGGGAACATCGGAATTATGGGCAGCAACATCCCTACTCAAGGACAACGGGGGAAAATCACGGCCGTTGTCGGGTAACGGAGCACTGCGTCCCTCAGTAACAGTGAGCGATTCAGTCCGAGATCCTTGCGGGAGAAGATCAGCTAAAGTCAATTTTTTACGCTGTTCGTATGTAGGTTTTAATACCACCACACGCCGCGGACAATTAATACGGAAATGACCAGTTTCATTACAATAATAACATGTTCCTTCCTGGCCACTGTACGTGATATGGACCCTATAACCACATACTTGTAGGTGAGAAGGAATAGGTTTTTTGACCACCATTTCCACCGACCGAATACCACTATATACCTGTAAGCGGTGCTGAGCAGACCAGCGTTCCTTTCGAATATGGCGTACGTCCCCATAAGGAAGCAAAACGGACTTCAGAAAAGAGTCGTCAACCTCGGGCGGAAGGTTAAATACCCGAACATTCGTATATACCACTTCTGCATTTGCCAAGAGAACCATACTAGTGGAACCATCACGGTGCGTAAAGGGTACCTGAGAACCATGACGAGAAAGTAGCCTATCAACCTGGAGCGGGTCAAGAAACTTAACAAAAAACACATATAATTCGCTGTCGAAATATGCGGTATGCACCTGATCAGTAGTGACCTTAACTGTATCGACTAACCAGTCATGTATCTCCAAAGAACCGGGCTGGACGTGACGCGTGGATTTGTCAAAGGTAAAACTGACTGTACCTGTACGCGGAACTTTCGTGGGAACCATGGTGGACATCACGGCGAGAGACGACGCCGCGACAGGAAGGGCCGCACGAACACCAAACACCAGCCGACAACCAGCGATGCGACGCGCACGGAGACCAACACGGCACTAAACTGACAGGAGGAAAAACACGCTGCGCTACGGTAGAGGCGGAACTAAGAGCACGACCTAGTCGACCGACGCGCGAAGCGAGAATACCACTCAGCTACCGTGGGCGGACGACTATTTGGTGAACAGTGGGAGTCCGGAAGGTATTGAGATCATCATCCAGTCCAGTTTTTTGCCGTTATTGCTTAGCGTATTTCATACAACTTTATTTTCGCTTCGGCAGTAACCAACTTTTAATACACATATACAAGGTGAGCTAAACTCCACCGACAACATTTCAGACACGGCTTTTAATACATGTATGCTAGGTGAAAAGAAACTCCACCGACAGAAATTCCGGGGTCGTTTACGGGTATTCCCTGAGTGTTTCGGTATAAGGGACCTGCGGTCTGCCGGCCGCGGTGGTCTCGCGGTGCTAGGCGCGCAGTCCGGAACCGTGCGACTGCTACGGTCGCAGGTTCGAATCCTGCCTCGGGCATGGATGTGTGTGATGTCCTTAGGTTAGTTAGGTTTAAGTAGTTCTAAGTTCTAGGGGACTAATGACCACAGCAGTTAAGTCCCATAGTGCTCACAGCCATTTTTTGAACCTGCGGTCTCTAGTTGCTGTACAGAGTAATTTTGTATTTACTATTTATTCTGTTTGTTACCCAAATTACTTTTGTTCTCGAGAAAATATTTTCATACCAATGAACAGCTTGCAATATGGAATCATTAAAATGTCTAACACAGAGTACAGATACAAAAGAGCTGTAATGTCATTTGCGACTGCTAAGTTCTAGGGGACTGATGACCACAGCTGTTAAGTTCCATATTGCTCAGAGCCACTTTTTTTTATTTTTTTTTTTTTTTGGTAATGTCATTGCCACCGGTGTCGCGTCAGTTCAGAATATCGGTAGCGCCGTTGGGGTGCTCTTCCGTTGCATTCATTGTACCACCAAACGAGGCGTGTAAAGGCTGACTCATCGTTAGTAAACCTGTCCACACTACATACCACTGTTCACGCACAAGTAACACAATCGAAAACAAATATCCGAGGCAGAACTGATCAGTGTTGAATGTAAGCTCCAGGACGTAGAGTAAAGTGGGCGTTAATATTTCCAGACAACAAGTATCGTGGCAGAATGGAACAAATTTTAGGATTATAGAGTGTTCCACAAGCAATAATCAATGTGACAGGAACGGTTATTCAAAACAAAAACGTCTGGTAAACTTGGGCTTCAAAGCACATAACTAAATAGCTTTGAGCACTTCAGCTAAGATACTGTGACACAAATCCCTTTTACTGAAACCTCTTTGCTTTCCAGATTTTGGAAGGAGGTAGTACAGACCAAAACAAGAAAACATTGTTCAGTAAACGGGGACTCTACAATGCATACCTTAAGCGCTTAACAGTCTAATGAGTACACAGTATGGTTTGAGAGTAAATCGGAGAAAGACGAAGGTAATGAGAAGTAGTAGAAATAAGAACAGCGAGAAATTTAACATGAGGATTGATGGTCACGAAGTCAATGAAGTTAAGGAAGTCTGCTACCTAGGCAGTAAAATAACCAATGACGGACGGAGCAAGGAAGACATCAAAAGCAGACTCGCTATGGCAAAAAAGGCATTTCTGGCCAAGAGAAGTCTACTAATATCAAATACCGGCCTTAATTTGAGGAAGAAATTTCTGAGGATGTACGTCTGGAGTACAACATTGTATGGTAGTGAAACATGGACTGTGGGAAAACCGGAACAGATCAAAGGATTTCAGATGTGGTGCTATAGATGAATGTTGAAAATTAGATGGACTGATAAGGTGAGGAATGAGGAGGTTCTACGCAGAATCGGAGAGGAAAAGAATATGTGGAAAACACTGATAAGGAGAAGGGACAGGATGATGGGACATCTGCTAAGACATGAGGGAATGAGTTCCATGGTTCTAGAGGGAACTGTAGAGGTCAAAAACTGTAGAGGAAAACAGAGATTGGAATATGTCAAGCAAATAATTGAGGACGTAGGTTGCAAGTGCTACTCTGAGATGAGGAGGTTAGCACAGGAAAGGAATTCGTGGTGGTCCGCATGAAACCAGTCAGTAGACTGATGACAAAAAAAAAAAAAAGCGCTTCAGTACCAGAGATCTGTTGCACAGCAGCTAATATGAAGTAATGCAGATTGCTCTTAAGGTATACATTGTGGAGTCCATGTTTATTGCACATTTTTGTTTTATTTTGAACCATTCCACCACATTTCAAAATATGAAAAGCAAACAGACTGCAGTGGAAGACATTTGTTTCACATTATCATATACTAAAGAGACTGCCAACACTAAGCTAGTCCGTCCCCTTTTGCAGTGCTGTCGCGTGGTCAGGGATCCTTACCAGATAGGATTAACAGAGTAAATTGAGAAACGTCAACGAAGAACAGCACATTTGTATTATCGCGAAATAAGGGAAACAGTGTCACTAACACGATACAGCACTGGGGATGGACAGCATTAAGACAAAAGCATTTATCATTGCAGCCGAATCTTCTCACGAAATTTCTATCGCCAACTTTCCCCTCCATATGCGAAAATACTTCTTTGACGCCGACGTACATGGGGAGAAACGATCATCACAATAAAATAAGGGAAATCGGAGCTCGCACGGAAAGATATGGTTTTCGTTTTTTCCGCGTCTGTTTGAGATTAGAATGATAGAGAATTATTGTGAAGGTGCTTCGGTGAACCCTGTGCCAGGCACTTAAATGTGATATACAGAGTATCCATGTGGATGGAGATGTAGATCACTGTTAAGGAATGCATTTTACAGCCCATATTTACTGGACTTTTTGGCTTCGAATGATCGTTCTTGTTATATCCATGAATATTCAATATTCTTTTGTTTATAAATGTCAGTTTTGATCGCATAAACTGTACAATTCATAATTACTGGTTTCGGCCGTTGCCATATTCAGAACTGTTACAAATAGACCAGTGGTGTAACAACTAGGTTCAATTAGCTGAACCAAAATCTACAACGAGTCTAGTGATTCGTAAGAAAAATGAAACTATTAACATGATAAGCAACCATACTTACCACCCATATATAGCATAACAATATTCAGAAGCAGGTAGCAATGTCAAAATCTATAGATTTAGGTATACACTAAGTGCTGGTGATGGCCTGGATACGTACAGTACTTAAACAAATATATGAAGCCAGTAGAGGTTACTAATGTTAGCGTACGCAAGTAACCAGTAACGGAAATTCTTTAGCTGAAATGTTGTATGTGTGGGAACTTATTAAAATTTCTTGATATAACAAAATGACCGTATGACAATGAAACATCAAAATCCATAAAATGTGTATCCTCGTAGTCTTTGGGGCCGGCATGTCCGACTAAAATCTTCTCGATTCTCAAGCCGCGTCAATGCTAATAAAATTTTTGGAAGCTCGAGAATGTTATTCGAATAGACGCTACTTGGAAACTGAGAAGATTTTATTCAGACATAAAATATGTGGAAACAAAACTCATGCTTAAAATCCACATAAAATGTGTAAAGACTAGTAACAGAAAGTCACTAGGCTAAAAATGCATATAAGTGCGTAAAAGTCGGAACAAAAAGTTAAAAAGTGACATTACATCTTTAAATTCAAACCTTTCTGCATCACAAAACAATTAAACGCAAACGAAAATGTAAGACCGTTAAGAAGACATTGACTACTGATTAAAATCTCGATAGCCGAATACACATTCGGAGCGGAATCTGTGTGGCACCACCTCGTGCCGTCTCGGTAAGAAGTTTTTGTTTGCCGTGAAGCAACTTGTGAACAAGACAGGTGGTGGCTGGCGCACACGACCACACACCAGTTTGCTGCGGCGCTTGACGCTTCAAAGACTAGTAGGTTTCTGAATATATCAAAATAATCAGTCAAGTTAAACTCATTCTGTTCATTGAGCAGTAATACCAGCAGCCGTTTTTTTTTTTTCAAAATTTCTATTTCTCGTTTTGATGCCTTACTCAGTTCTCCCATAATACCCTCCAAATAACTTACCATTGTTTTACTTCATCCAAATATGTATCGAATACGCTTTTATTTAGGCTATATGCATATGGTGTGAGACTTCTTTTCCTCTGGACCTGCTGTCTCTTGTCAAGTATTTTCGACTTCTCATAAAGGTTCATTACATCGCTGTCAGAAATACATGACTGGAAAGAGACAGTAGATCCGGAGGGTAATAAGTCTTCTGTTGCTAGGTCATACAATGGTGCAGTTGCCGAGAGGGTAGCACAAGCATCCAAAAAAATGAGAGAAAAATTGAAATTCAGCTGAAAGGTACAGTTTGTTCTATGCTACGCGACAAAGTTGGCAACAAAAGCAACAAATATTTAGAATCTGATATCAATAAGATAACAGCCAAGACTGGGAAAAGATTTATGTTGGTGGCACGGGAATAAATTTGAAGACTTGTTTCAGAGAGCTTATATACAACCCAACTAATAGCGTATTCGGTACACATTTGGATAAAGAAAAGTATATGGCAGGAAATATAGAGTATAATATGGCCCTGTTGCATAAGGCATCAGAAGGACAATTATTGAATGTACTGGAGAACTGGAAATTTAGGTATATAGAAAACGGCAACTGGGATTACTGCCACCAGGTGCGAAAAGACTAGACCTTTTTCGTCAGCTACGCCGTAGGAAAACAAAAACTTCTTAACGAGAAGCCAGGAGGCGGTGCCACTGTGTTTCCGCTAAGATTGTGTCATCGACTATCGAGATTTTAATTAACAGTCACTGTCTTGTTAACTGTCTTACACTCACGGTTATGTTTATATGTTTTGTCACGCAGAAAGGTTCTGATTTATGAATGTCATGTCGATTGCAAACTTTATATTCTGATTTTTACACAATAACGTGTTATTTACTTATCCAGGTTGAGAGACTTCTATTATTAGTCTTCATATAATTTATGTGGATTTTAAGTATGGATATAATGTCCACATATTTCATAGCCGTTGATGTTTTATTGCCAGATGCACACTTTGCCATATGAAGATATTTTAACTGATGACTACGCATACTGGATTTTAGCTACTGAATTTACGTTACTGTGTATTAATAGAGCCCTCTAATGTCCTCAGTTATTTTTATAACTACGGGGCATATCCATACCATCACCAGCATCTATTGCGTACCCAGATCTATAGATTTTGACGTTTATACCTACATCACAATATTTTTATCGTGTATATGGCCGGCAAACGTAGCTATTAATCGTGTTAATATTTTTATTCTTCTTATGTATAAGCCTGCGTCAACTGTACCTAGTTGGTTACACCACCGTGTTCCTGTTTGTAACTGTCTGATGATGGGGATGGCTGAAACCAGTAACAGTGAATTGTACAGTTTATGTGATCAAGAGCCGGCCGGGGTGGCCGAGCGGTTCTAGGCGCTTCAGTCTGGAACCGCGCGACCACTACGGTCGCAGGTTCGAATCCTGCCTCGAGCATGGATGTGTGTGATGTCCTTAGGTTGGTTAGGTTTAGGTAGTTCTAAGTTCTACGGGACTGATGATCTCCGATGTCAAGTCCCATAGTGGTCAGAGCCATTTTTTGTGATCAAGAAGAACCTTTACAAACAAAGTGGAATAACGTTATCGTAGACTAAATTACGGACGTCATGTCTCCATTTGCTAAAGTGACAGTTATGACAGGGACACTTTGCATAAAACATTTAAAAGTACTTACAATTAGACTTTGTCTGGCTCCGTAGCCGACGACGGGTCAGCACATGTGACTCCTATGAGGAGAACCCGATCTCAGTTCCACGTACTGGCAGCACTTTTCCTCTGTGGGAGGACTGCATCAGTTTGGTAATGCCAACTGAGAAGCTGCTTGAATGAGAAGTAGCGGCTCCAAGATCTGAAAGTCGACGACGGCCGGGACAGCTGTATCCTGAACCTATCATCTTCCGTATTGCATCCACGTGGCAGGACACGACAGACAGTTGGTGTCACTTCTCAAACTAGCAGGGGTCTGAATACATAAGAATAAATGTCTCAGTTAAACTCATTCCTTTTTATCCGCATCATGCTGCCCAGCAGAGGAGGACACGTTGCTTGCCGCAACAGCCTGGTCTTCAGGACCTGATATCCGAGATCATTTTTATTACGTTTATAAATTATTTATGCATTTGTAGATACGATATAAATATTTACAACAGTCTGCAGAGAAAACAGCGCTTCTAAATCTATCCGCATCCATTGATTACATCAAAATGAATCGTATCCCTATTTGTCGGTAAGACTGCTTCCACAATGTTTAATACAGCATGGTTTGAGATAGTCTGTTAACCGAGATATCTTTTCTCGGATTAAATAATCCTTATTTTGACGTAGGCTATCTCTTATTGGACAAGGGATCGAACGTGGAGAAATTCTACGTTTATGTATATCACTTGTAGTTGGGCTATGCAAGCTGCCAACGAATTCTGTTGCACTGGAAAAGCATCCTGCAACTTCGTTATAATCAAACTGTGTGACTTTTGCATGTCAACGGTCGGTGAAATGTGTTGGGATTTGACCGCGCGCCAGTATTATTAACACATTACAGTAGACGTATTGGAAGAAATTAGTGTGCTGCCTTTGTGGGAGTAGAACGGTCCTAGCGTTAGGAGGCCGATGCAATAACCACGTGTCCGAGTGATGGTGTCAATACTTTCAAAACCTGTTGATGCAACGCAGTGGACATGCGTTAATTGATCTGGACGCATGAGGAACGCATGAAGAGGTTAATTGCGTTTGACACATAACATGGCTTTGTCCACGATCTGTCGCTCGGGAGGGGGTGGGGGCAGGAGAGTTAAGGATGGGGGTGGAGGTGAAACAGCACCTGTCATTGTCTTCTGTCAATATGGCAAAATCTTAGGCTCTCTTTTACTTCAAACTCATTGATCTAAGTACATAAATTAAGTTGTGCCGCTCATAACCTCAGTTATCATTTTTCTCTCGAAAGATACGTGTTCTCCCAGACGCTCTTCGGTACACCACATGTACTGGAGTTTTATTTGGTGTAGTAATTCAAAAGCCATAACGCCTCGTACTACCGGTACGAACTTTCTCCTCAGCGGCTCTAGCTGGCCTTTGTGTGTTTCAGATGGACATGGATCACTCGTACGGCGTGGGCTGGCAAGTAAACGAGGCGTTCGAAGCTGCCGTGGACGTCGCCGTCAGGACCTGCAGGAAAGGCGAACTGTTCGATATCACAATCCACTTCAAAGGTGCGCTACCTTAAAACTGGAAATGGCTGTATCACACTTCTGAAATTGTGAGCTGACAAACTGAGAAAAGGGGGTTTATTTCTCAGCCAGAAAAATACGAAATTCTGCTGTACCACGGAAATATTGTAAAGTTTCTTTTGAGTAAGGAAACTAAATAACAAGCAATCAAAAAGTAACAATTGTCATACACCGTCAGGTGGCTTGCGGAGTATGGATGTAGATGTAGAAGTTCTCTGCATAGATTGTTAGAGGTTGATGTTTGCAAATTCGTAATTATTTGTATTATCTATGCTTCAAAATCAATGAGAAACTGTTGGATTACAAGATTTTAAACATGGCTGCAACAGCAACTGTTAAAATTCTTCACGATAAAGGATGACAGCCAAAAAAAGTTGCAGGATAAAAATTTATTAAAACTCTTGACCAAGGTTCCGGTACATACAAATATACCTTCATCAGAAGTAAAAAATCCTGAACAGGAAGACTCTTTCATTAGAAAAGCCTTAGCATCGGAAGTGAGAAACACAAAAGCTTAAGTAACAGTGAAATTATCAGAGTAATACAGGCACAAAATCTTTAGTTACTTACTAAAATTATCTCATGCAAACGAGTTTAAAGAAACAATTGAGCCAAAGGCTTCGTCAATAATTAAGACATCTTCTCCATTTGTACAACATGACTACGGGCACAGGGTCAAAGCGAGCAGTTTAGCACTATTACTTAGCCTAGAACTATCGAGACATGAGTGTGAAAGTACTAGGGCAGATGGTTTCGCCGAGAGAGTGCACTTGTATGTGCCAGACACTCGCGCATATTAAAATCCATGAATACATACATAAGAGCATCAAAAATTATTAAAAGTTGTGTTAATTCAAGTTTTCTGTCTTATTAAATAAAATATATCAGACCACTTAAAAACATTTATGTAAAATAGAAAATATAGTACCAATTTACGTGTGTCCTAGTGTCAGACAGATGAGGCTTGCGCTATGGAACATCTAACGAGAGAGGGCACTAGTGTAATGCGCGAGAATTTCGCGTTACGAAGGCAGTGAAGTACGTAATGGCGAAAACAGCCAAAATGCTATAAACAAACGAAACCATCTGTCGTTGTGAATAAAAACATACTAGTCAATTAACCACAAGTACACATCGAAAATCACAAACAACAAACATCAAAAATATGTAAAAACCTTGCTCAAGAACTTTAATAAATTTTTATCCTGCAACTGTTTTTGGCTCTCATCCTTTGTTTGATTACATTTATAACATACCCAAAAGTACTCTGTTTCCTGTGGATTTCTGCGGGGTGAGTCACTGTCTCTAGGTTTCTCTCCCTTAGTGTAGTTGGATCTGTCCTCCTTGCAACGGGGTGTGGTACACACATAGCTCTGCCGCCTGACCTTTCTGGTAATCCACTGGCCAAAAGAACGACTCCGAGGATACTCACTATAACCTTTGAGGAACATCCTTTTGACATTGTTCAACATCACGCAACAAAAATCAGCAACAACAAATACACTCCTAGGAATTGAAATAAGAACACCGTGAATTCATTGTCCCAGGAAGGGGAAACTTTATTGACACATTCCTGGGGTCAGATACATCACATGATCACATTTGCAGAACCACAGGCACATAGACACAGGCAACAGAGCATGCACAATGTCGGCACTAGTACAGTGTATATCCACCTTTCGCAGCAATGCAGGCTGCTATTCTCCCGTGGAGACGATCGTAGAGATGCTGGATGTAGTCCTGTGGAACGGCTTGCCATGCCATTTCCACCTGGCGCCTCAGTTGGACCAGCGTTCGTGCTGGACGTGCAGACCGCGTGAGACGACGCTCCATCCAGTCCCAAACATGCTCAATGGGGGACAGATCCGGAGATCTTGCTGGCCAGGGTAGTTGACTTACACCTTCCAGAGCACGTTGGGTGGCACGGGTTACATGCGGACGTGCATTGTCCTGTTGGAACAGAAAGTTCCCTTGCCGGTCTAGGAATGGTAGAACGATGGGTTCGATGACGGTTTGGATGTACCGTGCACTATTCAGTGTCCCACCGACGATCACCAGAGGTGTACGGCCAGTATAGGAGATCGCTCCCCACACCATGATGCCGGGTATTGGCCCTGTGTGCCTCGGTCGTATGCAGTCCTGATTGTGACGCTCACCTGCACGGCGCGAAACACGCATACGACCATTATTGGCACCAAGGCAGAAGCGACTCTCATCGCTGAAGACGACACGTCTCCTCCATTCGTCCCTCCATTCACGCCTGTCGCGACACCACTGGAGGCGGGCTGCACGATGTTGGCGCGTGAGCGGAAGACGGCCTAACGGTGTGCGGGACAGTAGCCCAGCTTCATGGAGACGGTTGCGAATGGTCCTCGCCGATACCCCAGGAGCAACAGTGTCCCTAATTTGCTGGGAAGTGGCGGTGCGGTCCCCTACGGCACTGCGTAGGATCCTACGGTCTTGGCGTGCATCCGTGCGTCGCTGCGGTCCGGTCCCAGGTCGATGGGCACGTGCACCTTCCGCCGACCACTGGCGACAACATCGATGTACTGTGGAGACCTCACGCCCCACGTGTTGAGCAATTCGGCGGTACGTCCACCCGGCCTCCCACATGCCCATTATACGCCCTCGCTCAAAGTCCGTCAACTGCACATACGGTTCACGTCCACGCTGTCGCGGCATGCTACCAGTGTTAAAGACTGCGATGGAGCTCCGTATGCCACGGCAAACTGGCTGACACTGACGGCGGCGGTGCACAAATGCTGCGCAGCTAGCGCCATTCGACGGCCAACACCGCGGTTCCTGGTGTGTCCGCTGTGCCGTGCGTGTGATCATTGCTTGTACAGCCCTCTCGCAGTGTCGGGAGCAAGTATGGTGGGTCTGACACACCGGTGTCAATGTGTTCTTTTTTCCATTTACAGGAGTGTATATCAATATACGTGGCACCTGTTCTTCCGGACATCTCCGAAATAACAGACACCATTTGGATTCTGCAGCCATTATGAATCAAGACACAAAGGAGTTAATGACATTTAGCTGGTAGTGGGCGTTAATTTACATCAGCCGAGCCTGGCCACTGACCCCTTCGGTGCAGATGCACACCACACTCGAACTGTTACGGTAATCGGCGAAACGCTACGAGCTATGAGGGTAATGAGCAAGAGCATTACGTCAGTAGTGTGTGGGTAAGTTGAGAGTCTACATACGACGGGAGGCGTGGTAGGGTAGTCTGTGCAGTCACGACGATCACTACGTCGGAATGGCTTAGTCGTCAGGGCATCTGTATAGTAAGCAGGAAACCCGGTTGGGTTCGAATCCGGGTCCAACATAAATTTCCAACTATCCCCAATTATGTAATTCAATGCCCACTAGTAGCTAAATGTTATTAATTCCTTTGTGTCTCGAAATATAACAACTTCCGAAACAGTAAGAAAAAACTAACTAATTTCCGGGGCGTAGGGAACGATCGTAAAAAATAAGAAGCTGTCTTGAGCTCAGAGAAAGTGGTAAGTGCTGTACTGGTAACGGGCACGGTTTGGTAAATGTCGGTGGTTGCTTTGTCTACATGTCTTCATCGTGGGTATCACACCACTACTTCCATCGTAGCTGTCAGTATTAAAGTACTTTTGAACAGAGCATACAATACACTGCGGGGCCACGTAGTTCACTTGCTTAATGTGGCAGAAATCCCTAATGCTCTATCTGTGTCAAAGAAGCCTTCTAAACATTTTTACACCACCCAAGGATATTTGTGAGAATGCTACAGTCCGTGGTCCAATGAATGTATGCTCTTGAGCGACAGGTACGGAATATTTTGCTGTCAGTATCTGACTTGTGAATCTAGAAAAATGAATTTTCCTTCGCCACTCAGAAATATATGAGTCATCAGACATCTGACTGGTTTGATACGGCCAGCCACGAACTGCCAAACTCTTCATCTCAGAGTAACATTTGCAGCCTACCTCCTCAGTTACTTTATTTAATGGATGTATTCCTATTTCTGTCTATCTTTACAGTTTTTACCCACCACAGCTCCCTTTAGCACAATGGAAGTTATTCCCTGATATCTTAACAGATATCCTACCTTCCTGTCGCTTAATCTCGTCAGTATTTTCCATATATTCTGTATTTTCTCGCCTATTCTTTGGGGAACCTTCTCTTTCCTTATCTTATCAGTCTACCTAATTTTCAGATTTATTCTATGCACCGCATCTCAAGGACTCCGATTCCCTTGTGATCCGATTTTCCCACAGTCCATCTCTCACTACCATACAATGCAGTACGTCTCAGAAATTCCTTCCTCACATTAAGACTTAGATACTAGTAAACTTCTATTTGCCAGAAATGCTCTTTTTGCCAGTTCTAGTCTGCTTCCTATGACACCGTTTCTCCTTCCATCATGGGTTATTTTCCTAAGTAGCGTAACAGAATTCCTTAACTTTGTCTACTTAGCGATTCTGAATCCTGATGTTAAGGTTCTTACAGTTCTCATTTCTGCTACCTCTCATTGCTTTTGTATTTCTTCCATTTGCTACCATTCCACATTCTGTACTCACTAGACATTCCATACATCACATCCTGTTACTCTTCTTCACCTTCACTACGGATAGCAACGTCGTCCGCGAATCTTATCATTGATATTCTTTCTGCCTCAATTTTAATCCCATTTCTGAAACATTCTTCTATTTCCGTCACTTCTTCTCCGATGTATAGACTGAACAGTAGCGGCTAAAGATCTCACCTCTGCCTTCCATTCTTTTTAATCCGAGCGCTTCGTTCTCGGCCTTCTGATTTTATTGTTCTATCTTGGTCTGTGTATATACTGTATAGTACCTGTCTTTTCCTATAGCTCATCCATATTTTTCTCAGAATTTCGAACATCTTACACCATCTTGCACTGTCGATCGATTTTTCCTTATCAACAAATCCAAGGGGCGTTTCTTGATTTTTCTTCAGTGTTGCTTCCATTATCAAACGCAATGTCATAACTGCCTCTTTGTGCGATTTTCACTTTCTGAAAGCCAAACTGATCGTCATCTAAAATCAATTGTCTTTTCCATTCTTCTGTGTACAACTTGAATGCATGAGCTTTTAAATGATTAAGCGATTCTTCTAGCACTTGTAGCACTTGTGGATGATGTTTTTCCGAAAGTCTGATGGTGTCACCAGTCTCATACATTCCACACATTAACGTGAATAGTCGTTTAGGTGACACTTCCCTGATGACTCCTGTTTCTTCTGTTGCGTCATCAGACAAGTTTTCCTTGTCGGAATGGCCTTCAGTGTAATTTTGCCGTCTATCTTACCTCTCTCCTGCATTTAACAGTGTGATTCTCATTGCACTCTTAATGTTACCAACCTTGTTTTTAATTTCACCGCAGGCTGTTTTGAATTTTGCTACATGCTGAGTCAGTCCTTCCGACAATCATTTCTTTTTGATTGCTTCGCATTTTCGTGCAGCCATTTTGCCTTAGCTTCCTGCATTTCATGTTTATTTCGTTCACAAGTTACTTGTATTTGTGTATTCCTCAATATTTTGTAGTTCATTCTTTCATCGATCTCTGAAGAATTTCTTCTGTCACCCATTGGTTCTTCGCCGTTACCTTCCTTGCACCTCTAGTTTCCTTTCCAACTTCTGCGACTGCTATTTTTGGAGATGGCCGTTCTTCTCCAGCTCAGCTGCCTACTGAACTATTCATTATATATTCATTCTTCAGTATTTGCGTATCCTACTTCCTTGCACACTAGTTCCTCCTAACAAGTCTGTTCATCACTACTAAACTGTGATCTTAGTTTATATCTATCCTTACAATCCAATATATGATTTCTGAATTTCTGCCTCAACCTGTATCCTCTGGCCTCCTCTTGTAACCACTGAACAGAGTATTCACTATTACTAACCAAGTCCATATTCTCCCATAACCCTTTCTTCTACTCCTATTCTTAAAACCGTATGTCAGTCCCCCATCCCTATTATATTTTTATTTCCCTTCACGTACCGAATTATCCCTTCAATATCCCCACATGCTTTCTCTATCTCTTCATCCTCTGCTTGCGACGCTGGCATGTATGCCTTAACGATTACTGTCGGCATTGCGTTGCTGTCATTCTAATGAGAAGAACTCTATCACTTAACTGTACAGAGTAACTCACTCTGTCCTCCCTTCCTATTCATAACGAAACCTACTAGCTGTACACCATTTTTTTCTGTCGTTGATATTGCACTCATTCGACCAGAAATCTTTGCTTCTTTCCATTTCACTTCATTGATGTCCACTGCATATTGATTGAACCCTAGTGTTTCCCTTTTCAGATTTTCTAGCTTCCCTACCACGTTCAGACTTCTGACATTCCACGTCCTAATTCAGAAAAAGTTAACCTTTCGTTGCTCATTCAGTCTTTCTCTCATGGTCACCTAACCCTGGTAATCCCCTTCTGGAGATCCGAATGAGGGACTACTCCGGAATCTCTTGCCAGTGGAGAGACTGTCATTACACGTTGCTCAATTACAGGAAACATGTACTGTACATAGACATCGTCTCTTTAACGCACTATTTTCCATTGCCTTCTGCACTCCCATGTCGTTGACCATTTCTGGTTCTTCCACCTTTTAGGAACTTTTCCCCACCACCTCAAGGACATATGAGTGCCCTGAGTGTCCGCTCTTTCGCCCTCTTCGACAAGGCCACTGGCAGAACGAGGATGACAATTTATACCGGAAGTCAACAGTGGCCATTACTGGTGATTTTTATTCAAAATTTAAACACATTTGAATTCTAACCCGGCAGCGAGAATGTTTCGATTATCGCATAAAGACGGTAGTCCTAAACCGCGAGTGCAAATTTCTGAAATATGCATAGTGTTAAAATAAATAATCCATACTTCTAGAGGGGGTAGTTTCGACCGAAACAAGGTAATTTTTTTTTAATGGTGATTAAACTTGTACTCTAAAATGCATACCCTAAGAGCAATAAATAGGACCTTACATGCTACCAACCAGGTTTACTGGTGCAAGGAATCGCCAGTTGCTATTAAGCGAGTAGTCCCTGCCAGAGGAGGCACATTTACAATGATGCCTGGAAATGCCGTTCATGCCTGATGGACCACCAGCGCATTTTTTTTTTCTAAATGGTCGTGGACACCTCACTTAGATATTTAATTGACAGTGGATGGGTCGAGGAGATCCCGTACATTGCTCATTTCGTCCCTCCGACCTTAATCCCTTGGTTTTTTGGCTGTGGGGACATTTGAAGTCTTTGGTGCGAGCAAGGTACCAACAATACAGGAACGGGTCATCGGAGCTTGCTAACGCATCCGTGATCAATCTAGTGTTTGCAGAGAGTGCGCGATTCCCTAATATGTCAGACGAAAACATTGACACCATATTGAGCACCTCTAAACAGATAAATGTGTTTTCATTATGTAGCAAGGATGAACAAGTGCTCATAGCTGATAAGGTACACTTTTTAAGATCTGTGTATGTTGAAAATATTTTCTTGTTTTGGTCCATACTATATGTCACCTACTCCTTCTTCTTTTACGAAATTGTCACTGTTGCAGCTGTTAATCTTGTAGCACTGACAATGACACATGTTTAATGCTATAGGAAAGGATGCTATTAGGTAAAGTTGACAAAAGAATTGTAGCTTCCGTAATATTTTGTACACATGTATGTAATAGCTCAGTATTTGAATCTCATATTTTCCTTGTCTCTGAATGAAACAGAGATCCTGAGAAATTATTTGTCATAGCAAAGAAAAGAAGCTTTTTTCACAATGACGGTGTACGATTATTTATATCACATTTCTGTTTCATGTTAGAACACCATAATTTCACAGCGAAAACTCTTTCACTACTAAAGAGAGCTTATCTGTAAGAACAGCTCCCTCATGACAATCACAAATTACAGAGCACGATATCAAGACAAGGAACGTTGTTCGTTCACACATACATGATGTCAGCTTCTGAATTGTTCAAAGAACACGCGCATGGCACATAATTTATATGCTAGTTGTCGACTCCACCACAACTGTAAACCGACTAAATTAATGAGAATTTTATTTCTGTATATTATAAAATGATCTTCTACTGAATATTACGGTTCAAATTAATATTTGTATTGCTTTCCTGTTGCTAAAGAGCAAATGATTTAAAGAAAGCTACATCACTTGAAGTTTACAAAACGTAATGGCAAAGTTGGTTACAGAAACTGTTTCAAACAATTATGAAATATAACATTTGAAATTTTTAGTTATGCCAATTGTATAACGCAGTGTGTATTTAGCTTTGCTAAGCATTTCAATGTATTTACGAAAAGTTATGTATGATTTTGAAAAATGACAATAATTTTCTATTTATTGAATAAATAATTTTCGTAAAAAAGAGGGTAAATAATATTTTGGCAAATATCTTATGTACGTGGAATTTTTGGTAACTGATGTAAAGAGGAATCTACAGGATAACTAACTTTCTTAGCTCAAACTTAACTCACGGAAATATGTACTACGTTATTACGTTATTAATAAATTTAGGAAGATAGAAGACGAACTGCATAGTTTGTAGGCGAAAATCAGACTAAGCATTACAGAAAAGAAAGCTTTACCGCTAATTTCTATTGTCTCAGAAGGTTGGCACACATTTTTTTGTAGTCATCAGTCGTCTGATTGGTTTGATGTGGCCCAACCGAATTCCTCTCCTGTGCCAACCTCAGAGTAACACTTGCAACCTACGTCCTCAATTATTTGCTGGATGTATTCTAGGCTCTGCCTTCCTCTACAGTTTTTTGCCTTCTACAGGTTCCTCTTGTAGCATGGAAGTGATTCCCTGATTTCTTAATAGATGTCCTCCTCATGCCTTACCTTATCAGTCCACATAATTTTCAACATTCGTCTGTAGCACCACATCGCAAATGCATCGATCCTCTTCTGTTCCGGTTTTCACAGTCCATGTTTCACTACCAAACAGTGCCGTGCTCCAGACGTACATTCTCTGAAATATCTTTATCAAATTAAGCCAATGTTTGACATTAGTGGAAATATTTTGGTCAGGAATGCCCATTTTGGCAGTGCTATTCTGCTTTTGATGTCCTCTTCCCTCCGTCCGTCACTGGTTATTTTGATGCCTACGTAGGAGAATCACTTAACTTTATCTACTTCGTGACTATCAATGCTGGTAAGTTTCCCACTGTTCTCGTTTCTGTTATATCCCATTACTTTCGTTGTTCTTCGCTTTATTCTCAATCCATATTCTGTACTCATTAGATTCACTGTCACTCAGAATAGCAATGTCATCAGCGAATCATCAATTATATCCTTTAGCCTTAAATTTTCACTCCATTCTTAAACCTTTCTTTTATTTCCATCATTGCTTCTTCGATGTTCCGATTGAACAGTAAGGGCGAAAGACTACATCCCTTTCTTACATCCGTTTTAATCCGAGCTCTTCGATCTTGGTGGTCCACTCTTATTATTCCGTCTTAGCTCTTGTAAATATTGTATATTACCCGTCTCTTCCTACAACTTGCGCCTATTTTTCTTAGAATTTCAAACATCTTTCAACATTTTACATTGTCGAACGCTTTTTCCAGGACGACAACGAATGTGAACCTGTCTTGATTTTTCTTTGGTCTTGCTTCTATTATCAACCGCAACGTCATAATTGCCTCTCTGGTGCCTTTAACTTTACTAAACTCAAAATGATCATCATCTAACACATATTCAATGTTCTGTTCCATTCTTCTGAATACCATTCTTGTCAGCAACGTGGATACGTGAGATGATAAGGTGATTGTGCAATAATTCTTGCACTTGTCAGCTATTGCAATCTTCGGAAGTGTGTGGATGAGACTTTTCCGAAAGTCAGGTGGTATGTAGCCAGACTCATAAATTCTACACGCCACCGTGAATAGTCAATTTGTTGCCACTTCTGCCATTGGTTTTAGAAATTCTGATGCAATGTTATCCATCCCTTCTGTCTTATTTGATCTTAAGACCTCTAAAGCTCTGTTAAATTCTCATTCTAATACAGGATCCCCTATCTCTTCTAAATAGTCTCCTATCTGTTCTTCTATCACATCAGATAAACCTTCCCACTCATAGAGGCCTTCAGTGTATTCTTTCTACCTATCCACTCGCTCCGCTGCATGTAACTATGGAATTCCCGTTGCGCTCTTAATGTTGTCACCCTTGTTTTTAATTTCACCGAAGGTTGTTTTGACTTTCCTGTATGTTGAGACTGTCCTTCCGACAATCATTACTTTTTCTATTTCTACACATTTTTCATGCAGCCATATCGCCTTAGCTGCTCTGCACTTCCTATTTATTTCATCCCTCAGTAACTAGTACTTCTACGTTCCTGAATTTCCTTGAACATATTTGTGCTGCCTTCTTTCATCGATCGCCTGAAGTATTTCTTGTGTTTCCCATGGCTGCCTCGAATTTACCATCTTTGTACCTACTTTCTTATTTGGAACTTCTATGATTGCCTTTTTAGGGATTTCCAGATCTCTTCAACTGTACTGCCTGCTGAGCTATTCCTTAATGTTATTTCTATAGCCTTAGAGAACTTCAGGCGTATCTCATCATTTGCTAGTGCTTCCGCATTCTACTTGTTTGCCGTATTGATTCTTGCTGACTAACTTCTTCATGTTCAGCCTACTCTTCATCACTACTAAAATTGGTCTGCTACTATATCCGCTCCTGGGTACGGTTTACAACCCAATATCTGATTTTGGGATCTTTGTCCGACCACGATCTCATCTAACTGAAATCTTCCCGTATCACCCGGTCTTTTCCAAGTATTACCTCCTTCTCTTGTGATTCATGAACAGAGTATTCGCAGGTAAAAGCTCAAATTTATTAAAGAACTCATTTATTTTTCTCCTATCTCATCCTTTTTCTCAAGCCCATATTCTCCCGTAAACTTTTCTTCTGCTCCTTGCCCTACATCTGTATTCCAGTCCACCATGACTGCAAGACTATCATCGGCCTTTACTTCATGTGTTACCTTTTCAGTATCCTCGTATACGTTTTTCTCTATCTCTTCTTCTTCAGCTTGCGACGTCGACATGTTTACCTGAACTGTCGTTGTCAGTGTTGGTTTGCTGTCGATTCTGATAAGAACAACCCTATGATTCAACTGGTCATCAGTACCTTACTATTCATGAAGAATTCTACTCCCATTATACCAATTTCTGCCTCTGTTTATATTATTCTATAATCAGCTGACCAGAAATCCTTGTCGTCTTTCCATTTCCCTGCACTGATCTTTAGTATATCTAGGTTGAGCCTTTGCATTTTCTAGCTCCCGTACCACGTTGAATATTCTAACATTCCAAACCCCGACTCGCAGGACGTTATCCTTTCGTTGACTATACAATATCTTTCTCATGATTACTTTCCCCTTCCGGAGATCCGAATGGGGGGCTATTCCGGGGTCTTTTGCAAATTAAGAGATCATCATGACACTTTTCAATTACAGGCCACATGTGGACACACGTTATGTGTCTATAATGCATTGGCTTCTATTGCCTTCTGCATCCTCAGGCCGTTGACCTTTCTTGATTCTTCCGCCTTTAGGGACAGTTTCCCATCCCAAAGGCGAGAGAGTGCTGTGAACCTCTGTTCGCTTCCCCTCCCTGTTTGATAAGGTCGTTGCCCAGATGAAGTTTATATTAGATCGGTTTATAACAACTACAGCCTATCGTAATAAGAAGTACCTTTTTCAACGTCATTTATTTACACGGAATTTATATACCCCGCCGTGCCATGTACAACCGTCTCTTTTATTATAAAAATTTCTACTCTGCTGTTATTATTAGATTTTGTGCATAATTTATGCATCTCAACTTTTTTCAACATTGGGAAGCGTAATTAAAACGTCTCAGTTTTGTCGTGAAGGTTCTATTTTGGCACTTTCTTGCAATGGTTCGCTTCTGTCTTCATTGTAGGTCAGTACCAAAACCAGTGAAGAGCAGTAGACAAAGGAATATTTTGCAGTGAACAGCAGCAATGACACCAGACCAAGTTAGCTTCCGTAGCTATCGTTATAACCAGTGTTTTCGTTGAAGCTCGCCAATGTCATTTCAAAATGGGTTTAGCCCGTGGATTGTGAGAAATTCCTGCTCATTTTGCGATGAATGATAAGTCTGCGGTTTGGATTCCGACGCTCCTAAGACGCCCGTGAGTGAAGGTAGATCAGAATATCATTGGCATATATAATCAAATTCGGTTGCAACGTAGCGGCAGGCACAGGAGCACGAATGTGTCATCGTCGTGCTTGCCTTGTTGTTTCCCAAGTTGAGTTGTAATTTGTTTCCGTAGGTCCGGGAGACCCGGCGCCGCGAGACGAGTTCCCCATGTTCAGAATACCGGCCCGACACGACTCCGCCTTAGGGGGCAGCGGCAACGAGACGGCGTCGTGGCAGGAAGCAGCGCGCCTCTGCAGCCGCCGGCGCTCCCACCTGGCGGTCGTCAACACCATGGAGGACCTCGCCGCTCTCACCGGCTCTCTCGACCACCGGTCGAGGGCCTACATCGGGATTCGAAACCACAAGGGATCTCTCATCGACCAATACGGTGACCTTCCTTCACTTTCAGTTCTATGCTCCGCACTTCTCTCACTGTAACGACTAGCTTGCCGCCCGTTCCTACACGCGCGTAGTCAGTAATGGCCTGCAGAAATTTTGTTTTTATTTAGTCAATCTTTTATGTTGTTCACAAATTCCTACAATGTCTCAGCTTTTCAAGCTAATTAAGGTCATGTAAACATCGTCTTTTCGGAATGTACTTCTGACTATTTCCATGGCAATTTTCATCCCCTAACAAAAATTTCCTTGCATCAAACCAAAAAGTGAGACACTAGCTTTAAATTTTTTAATGTAAAGAAATGTTTTCTTAAAAATTTTCTTCTCCTATTGCACTCCGTTAAAGGCAGACTTCCCAGAAACACTGAAACTCATTTCCTTTTCTCTAATTTCTAAACGAGAAGTTAAATATCAATTTCCAGAGATGTATCGCTAAAAATCCATTAGTAGTTCTTTAGTACGTATTTGTTTTAAAAAGAACTTTCACCCATTATCTAACTACTTAGTGAGGGAATTCCAAAAACGCTGAACGAGAAACCAAATACAAATTTTCGTGGCTCTAGCTTCAAAATTAATTGCGACTTTTTCCAAAACAATGCTTCATCCTCTATTTCACCCTCTTAGGGTTAGAATTACGAAGAACTCCATCTTAAACGACGCTCACAGGGTAAGATTCAAATGGTTCAAATAGCTCTAAGCACTATGGGAATTAACATCTCAGGTCATCAGTCTCCCAGACTTAGAACTACTTAAACCTAACTAACCTAAGTACATCACACACATCCATGCCCGAGGCCGGATTCGAACCTGCGACCGTAGCAGCAGCGCGGTTCCGAACTGAAGCGCCTAGAACCGCTCGGCCATATAATATCCATCCCTTCTCCAAATTTCAAGTTTCTGTTCTGATGTGTTGGCCTGGGCGATGACGGATCAGTCCGTCTGTCAGGCTATTGCCTTTTACATCGGTATTCAGAAAGGTTATACTTCAAGTAATATACAGGGGTTGGACAAAAATAAGGAAACACTGCGATAAGTGCATTCTTGAACATCCCTAGATGCAGATGCTAGCCAAGCGTGCACGATACTGTTTTTAATTTGACCTCGAGCTGCACCACTTGTGCAATGTTCTCATTATGCTGCAAGTGTCAGTCGGGTTCAGAACAACGTTCTGTGTATCACAGCTAAGTGAATTCGAACGTGGCCAAATTATTCATGTTAGTGTACAAAGTAGTTCCGTAACAGTGGCAGTAGAAATGTTTGACACCTCAAAAGGCATCCTGTCGAAGATTTATAACGCATGCAGAGAAAGCGACAAAAGTATCATCCATTAATTCACTAGGTGGTCGCAAGTGTTTACTGACTGACTGTGACAAGCTCTTATTGGAGAAGATTACGACGAAAAACAAGAGGACGATAGCTGCAGGTCACTGCACAACTGAATGTCCTACTCGCTACCGTTGTCAGCAACAAAACAACCCAAAAGTTGCAAGCAGAGCTGGAATTCCAAAACCACCTATCAGCGATGAAATAGCAAAATGTCCGTAACAGGAAAACGTCGTGCCGAGGCCATAAAATCTCGAATCTGGAGCAATTGTTGTTGGTTGGTTAGTTGGTTTTGGGGGAGGAGACCAGACAGCGGGGTCATCAGTCTCATCGGGTTAGGGAAGGAAGGGGAAGGAAGTCGGCCGTGCCCTTTCAAAGGAACCATCCCGGCATTTGCCTGGAGCGATTTAGGGAAATCACGAAAAACCTAAATCTGGATGGCCGGACGCGGCATTGAACCCTCGTCCTCCCGAATGCGAGTCCAGTGTGCTAGCCACTGCGCCACCTCGCTCGGTCGGAGCAATTGTGAAAGCCATTTGATCTAATAAGTCTTCTTTGCACACTGTTTCCATATTCTGGCTGAGATTACGTGTAAAAGAGTGACACATGGTGGGAATTCAGTGATGATTTGAGCAGCCGTATTGTGGTATGCTATGTTCCACGCGATTACTCTGCAAGGTAGCCTTAATATCGAGGATTATGCGACAACTTAAGCAGATGAGATCTGTCCCATGGGACACTGTTTAGTCCCCAGTGGTGATGCTGCGTTCCAAGACGACGAGTTTCCAGTGCACACAGCTCGCATAGTCCAGTTCTGGTTTTGTGAGCACGAGGATGAATTGTCACATTGTGGTCTCGCCTGCAATTCCGACTATTTTGCAGAAGGAATGGTGTAATATTCCTTTGAAAACCATAAAGGGCCTTTATTTGCCCATTCAGAGAAAACTGGAAGTTGCTTTGATGCCAACAGGTTGCCTATGTCGTATTAGGAATGGTAATACGTTGTTTCAACACTTTTTTTCGCCCTACCGTACGTGTAATGTAAAATATTCTCAGGCCGCGTCAGTTTTCTGTACAAACGTTTTCAGTACACAACTTTACGAACTGTGCTATTTGCTTCACGTTTCGACTGGTATCCTTGGACGGCTGGACCCTGCCGAATGAAAGTTAGCTGAACACATTCAGTCCATTACTTAATTGTTTCGTTTTACTTGATTTTGTATGTTCATTTATCTTATTTACTTATTTACCAAATTTGATACTATACTACGGCAAATTGATAAGTTAAAAATAACGTTACTGTAGCCCTGTGTCAATATAAATGCCAATAAAATCAATGATAAATCTACTCATGTCATTAATAACGACTTTCGACTATATCACTATCAAGACTAACATAGAGCAGCTAGAACATTATTTTTTACGTATTTCCGTGCCATAACAACGTCAAATTTTGTAAGTGCTTGAAAAATACTTCTGACTTGCACAGGACGTGCCTGACTGCCTTCACACTGCTTGGGCATATAAACTGACGTCTGGCTGTGACAATGTGCCAAGGCTATTTAAAAAGTAAGGTTCGATGCGTCGCGAAATGGAAACCACAGGCAAAATGAAAAATGTTTTATTTGAACAGTTAGATACACCTTCCAGCTAATACATACAGTCGCTGCTCCGGCAGAGATATTTATCGTAGCATTGTACCAACTTTCCAAATATACCGTCACAGAACATAGGTGCTTTCTACCAATTCTCTAAGCCGACATGTAGGGTGTTGTATGTGCCAAAATGTTGTCTTCATAACCAGCAGTCCATGTGAATGGAGACGAAACTCAGAGGAAGCCAAGATCAGGCTGTATGCTAGGTTATTAAACACTTTCAATCGAAAACGCCGCAAGAGCGTCGTCATTGCCCCTGAAGTGTGCGGCCGAGAATTGTCATGCAAAAGGAACTGCATTGCAGTTACCCTGTGTAGGTTGCGTAAAATCAGGCGAAATTGCGCAAAGGCAGTCACACTTGGCAGGAGACACTATTTTCTAGGCATCTTTACGTGTTAACTGTGGGCTCCGAACTGAAAAGAGCGGCGTGACGCGATCGACGGGCGTACTAGGCACACCGTACAGCTCATATATGCAAAGCTTCATCGCGTTTTCAGAGTGGTTCCCATTTCGTGATTGATCGAATCTTACTATCCGAACAGCCCTCCTACATAAAAACGAAACTTGAGGGACGGAAAGCAACGCATTAAAGAGCACGAACGGCACAAAATGTCAAATAAGCAGTAACAGAGCACCGAGAGGGGTATGGCCAGTTTATGCATTTGGAGAACATACGAGTGCCACGCAGAGAAAGTAATATTTACAGAAGGAAAGTCTGAGGCAGTTGAACTATCGAAGAATGAGTACAATTTCAATAGAGATTACGGCTACAGGCTTCTGTCTTTGTGATTACATACTATTACGAAAATAAGTAGCCAGACACGTCAAGAGAGGAACTTAAGAGACTATCAGAAAAAAATTGAGGCTGCACAACAACAATAATATATCACATTCATTCTCTGTGTTTGCTGTCAGCACTTGCCGATTCATGACGGCACATCGAAAGCAGCCTGGAGCTTTTACCCAGCAACTCATCTGCAAAATCATCCTGAGAAACTGTCTTTGGACAGCAGCCATCCAGAAACACCAGGAAAATCCTGAAGAATATCCCAGCAGAGGGATCGAAACGTCGAGCGTTGAAGTAGTTGGAAAAGAAATGACTTGCCTTAGGTTTTACCATCAGTGACAAAGGCCACGGAAGCCTGTGAGCTTATATATTCTCGCACCGCTATTTAGTCTAGCAAACACGGTTCTATGGCCAGCCCCTGGTGCTTATTCGTCAAAATTGTGTACCCAAAAGAGTACCATTTGATAACATAACGCCAGGCTTACATGGGTAAGCGACTTGGCTACTGTGACTACTTGAGAGGTAGGGTAGCCGATTTTGACTGCTACTCGCCAGGGCATGGCGTGGTTATGGAATTTGGTAGCAAAACGAATAGCTATTTGATTAAAATAAAAGATCAGACTAAACAAAATCTTTTTTCCCGTTTTTGTCGATTGGTAATCCAAAAGACAATATGTCGGGAATACAAAATTTGTCTCTGACCTTATTTCAGTGATTAACTACATGATAAACAGTTGGTTGGGTTTACAAATGCATCTCTTAGAACTTCACAGGTATGATGAATGACGCAGGGTGTTTCCAGATATAACCGACGTACTCTGAGGGGCGGTAAAACACTCACAAAAGATTAATTTTCGATGTAGAACACATCCTCCTTAAAATGCCAGTTGGTCATAGTACGTAAAAATTAATAGGAGCATCGTAATTCTATTCCTGCTACCTAACTTGCAGTATATCATACGAGTATTAAATATGTAGTGGACTGAGGTAACTCACATTATTATGCAATAAGGTGAGGCAAAGGACAGTGGGTTTCCTAACAGACACAGTCACACTATCTCCACTCCATATTCACCGAGATCAGACAAGGTGTTAGAAGGTTTCTGTTTGACAGCCTGCAATTGCTATTCTCATCGACAAACGTTTCTCGCGAGCAGAAGTAATAGTCACTAATTCTCTACTAGAACTATTAAATATGCCTCCCTACTTAACTGGAGCAGCCTGTTGTCAGTTCCCGCGTACCACACATATATCACTGTTGGCCACCTTTCACTACCTGCTCAACCAAAGAAAAACACATTTTAACGTAAATGTTCGAGCGCATCTTGCAGTGCATTGAAAATATATATTAGCCTCGATGTGTGCTATGCTCTGGATAAGTGTGTGAGGAGGCAAATGATCGAGGAATCAATATACAGGGTGTTCCATTTGGGGTTGTTCGTTTCACGTGCGAGTCTGGAGACCATAAGATCGCGGCATGGACCCCCGGTATGACATTGAAATTTTTCGTTCTGCCTTAACGTTAATTTTTATCCTTTAAAGCTGTGAACGTATGTCAGGAAATATACGTAGTTCCGGTTTCACATGAAACTATAGGTGTCCTTCCCCCAGTAGGGTTACTGGAATATGATAAAGACGTTGAACTGGCGTCCAGTTGAAAGAACGTTGTAATAGGTGACTGAAAATCCCTCTTGATGGACTTCCAGCCAATCGAGCCATACGAGTTTACTTTAGGGAGTTTAGGTAGGGGTGTTTTCCTCTGGTCCGTGGTAGGTGGATGCTCTGTTCCTAGACAGGTTCGGTTAGATTGGGGAAAGAACCCTCGTACTGTCGCATAGAAATCTTCTCGGAGTGCACAAACAAATTAGATTCGCTGTGACACGGATATAGACACTCAACAAAGCGTATTCACCTAGCGAATACGGCCACATTTTGCCGATGGTCGGTGAATGTCTACTCGATGCCAGTGAAGTAGTCACGGCGTATACCGTAGTCATCCTTGTGCAAAAGTTCCAGGAGCCATTACGTTCTCAAGTGCGGAAAAACTATTTCGGGAAACAATTACTTTCAGATGCCGTAACGGTAATAGACGTAGATCAGCAAGAAGCGTGGTTATCAAAGAGTTAATTTTAGTCGAAATTGACCATGATCTTAATGTAAGCTCAAGAAAAGTTTCTGAAGTCATCCTTAATTCGAGTGGTGAATAGTACACCGTCATAAGGGTCCCCGGTACTACCTTGGCACTGACGCAGGAGCTGAGTGGGAACAATTCCAATCTGGCATTTATTTTCTGTGAGTAGGCTACGAATAATTTCACTCTGAACTTTTTATGTTCTCTGATGAATCCACGTTCACAAAATATGGTGAAGTGGACAGTAATAATACACATTACTGGTCCACAAAATATCAAGGATGGATATGGAATGTAAATCGTTAAAAGAGGTTGCCCCTTAATATGAGGTGTGGAATTCTTGCAGATGAAACCGTCGATCAGACATTCTGAGAGGTGTGGTGAATCGACCTTTTACCATCTACCGTTTAGGTTCTCTCTCTGGAAGTTACGTTCAGACGTTAGAGGCTGTATGTGGATAATGGTCACCCATGCCATTTGTTTAATGATGTTGGGAACAGAACAACGGATATCCTGTAGGATTATCAGGACACCATGCTCCTCAGGAGTGGCACGCACGTTCATCCGATTTCACATCTGTCGATTCTTTTTTGTGGCGTATTCCAAAAATCGTGTTTATGTCACAAATACCGCAGAGACGAAGCTTATTGCTGCGTGACAACAGCAACTTCACGCCTCGTCCACAGGTCGTTTAGAAGTATCACTGAAGTGCGCATTTAGCAACAGGCGCACTCGTTTCAACACCTCACTAAAATTAAAATCCATATGAAAACATCCAGATTTGTTTAGCATGTTTGCCCTCAAAACTTTGAACGTTTCTAGCTCACAAGATAAAAGTGACAGAAATTTAACTTCATTTTTCACATCTGGTTTAAATGCATCAGATATGTGGTAGAAAACAAAAAGTTCTACGTGTCGTCGCCGTAACGCTCTTGAAAGTAACAACGTAAACAACGTTCATAACTGCGTAGAACGTGAGACCTTTCTAATGTTTACCTATCCAGGTAAAAATTCCGTTCATTTACTATTTTGTCAGTTACAGAGAAACACATGTGAAATACCTTGTATGAACAGGGATCAATGCGTCGAGTGTGAACGAGCTAAGCACTGAGCGCAAGTATAACCATTTGCTTGCCGTAATAAAGTGTAGTGATTTTTAAGACGTTCTTAATCAAGGATAGTATTATTGTAAATTGGAAATTTTTTGGTATAGCCGAGAAAACTGTGTAAGGAAAGTGGAAAATGTGAACACTCAGTTTACCTCGGCGCATAAAATGTTCACAAAACTTACGGGAGTATAGCCTGGTGAAATGATTCGGCTTTAACAAAGTGGAAAATGCTCCTTATGAATGTTTATATGTCGCTCCACGATTCACAGTACGAGTCACAACACTGCAGCTTACTTTGTTGACATCCACCTGCATAGGAAGAAATCATCATTGTAATGAAACAATAGAAATCAGAGCTCGTACTCAAAAATTTAAGAGTTCGTTTTTCCCGCATCGTTTTGGAGAGTGGAATGGAAGAGAACAGTGGATAGGTGTTTCGACCAACACTGATGTGAGTTACAGATTAATCATGGAGTATACGGTGAGGATGCCAAATAGTATTCGTTGGGAGGAAATTATGTATTCATTCATCTACAGCATTGAAAATTAGATGCTGACGATTGGCTGAGACAACAGCAGAGCGTTTTAAATAACCATCAAACTTCACTCTGTAAATACTTGTTGGTGGTTACGTCTATAGTTACCTGTTAAGTGTTAAATAAAATGGGTTAATTTAGAAACGAGATGAATTTATTAGACACATATGAGGTACAAATATGGAAATACAAATTCATTTCCTGACAACTTGAAAATCCTAATGTCGATTTAGGAGACTGCCTGACTCTTCGAGTATTACATTAAGGCCAAGTTCTCATTCAAATGAGCAAAAAAGGGAAAGTTGTAAATTTTTTGAGACAATGAAGAGACGTACAAAGGATCCATTCGGGAATTATGATTGATTGTAATGTGATTTTACATTTTCAATAAAATAGAACAACATGTTGCCCGTAATTATGGTTTCATCAAGGACCTGCGAGTTTGAAGTACGCATACTGCGTGTAGTGTAGTCCCTCAGCAGTTATCTGAAGTAAAAAAATGGATAACATCAGTCAGTGAAATAACCCTTAATTTAACGGTATGGTGTTAACTTCATTTTTGTGTGGTTTTTGTTCGCTCTTTAGGGCTGTACAAAAAATAGTTAATATTAACAAATTTCATAAATTATAAGTATAAGCTCCCAAGAAAAATGTTTTTTTCAAGGGTCAAAGACAGAAGTTAATAGGCTGAACAGCTTTTATTTCATGCTGCACGCACACACATCCTTTCTCGAGAAAAACCTGTTTATGGAAAACTTTTATGTATATTATTAGTTCTGTTTGAATAAAAACTATGTTTTATTATATACATTTTTAAGTCGCTGAACACAAATGTGAAGTACATTTTCAAATCTCAAAAGGTCTAAACCAATATGGTGGACTACAATTATATTTTCACCAAATTTTGACAAAAAAGTGTTTTAATTACTTAAGTTTAGACCGCAATACCAGGACCGTATGTAGAACTGTTCCTAGAGCGAAATTCCTTCGTTCTGCTTGGCGAGAAAAGCCGATCTGCTTAACTGGATTTGTTGCGTTCGGCAGCCTGCACAAGTTGTTCGTCAGATTTTTCGGTGAATATTTTTAGATACATAATACAGTATAAATAATTTTGTGAACGTGCATCACGGCTCTACAAATTCCTTCATGAGCCGGGCGTCTCTAGGTGAGAGCGCCCCACGGCGGCCGCCACACGGCTACCAACAATGGGCTGCAGAAACTTTTGTAAGGCCTATGTTAAAAAACGTTGTCGCCTCAGCATTCTAAGCATATATAGCCTTCCAAAATGCAATAAAAATTTAAAATTTTCGACAATTTCGAATTAGAAAATGGCCTTAAACTCACGTTGGGAGCATCGAAAAGTTTCGTCTCTTCGAAGAGTGCTTTAAAATACGACCTACACGTATAGATTCACATATTCCTTGAATTTAATTGTACCATTCACGTCTTGAAATTTTCTAGTTTAAACTATAGAAACTATAGAAAGTATCGGTACCATCTCATTGCTTAGCATACAGGCAGCACAAGAATGTACAATTTGATGACAAGTATTTTTTTTTTATCACATAAGACGGAATACCCCTTTCACTTCGTGAACGCTTCTAAATATCGAAATGTGGCTTTCGGCAAACGATGGTAATGTACGAGGCATGTACAATGTATTTTGTTAGGTCATCAAGTGTGTGAACTCTCGTATCGAACAAGATATTCGAGAAAGAACAATTTTTAATCAAAATTATGTATTTTATTTAATGGTATCCGAAAGCGATTGAAAAGACGAGTGGAGTAATATAATCTTGTTAATGTTAGGCTGAAACTCTTCGCAAAAGAGTCAAAGACAAATCAGCCGTAATGGGTTATTGCGCTGTAAACACGCTCATGCTAGGTTTCGTCGTTGTATCAAACCTTTCGACTGTTTATTGTCTGCACTGCAAAACTAGCAGGAAATATGTAGTCTATCGGCAGATCATTTCTTTTTCCATATTGCTTGTCAGACAACACTACGTTTTCCCAATGTGTCCTCTGTACCGACAAAGCAACGTTTACGAACCTCGGTTATGTAAATTTACGTAACATGCACTACTGGTCGACTGGCTTCGTCTGGTACAACAACAACAACGACCAACAACGAGCGTGAAGCGTAAAACTTTAGGTGCGGCATCATAACAAATATCATTGTGGGACGTTACTGCATCCCTTGGATGTTAACTGTAAATACGGCCACTGCGTTCTCCACGGTGAACGGTAATGCTTGAGACTTGGCATTCTCGGCAAACTTTCGGCACTGTAGATCTCGCAATATTGAATTCCCTAACGATTTCCGAAACGGAATACCCCAGTCGTCCGTGTTCAGAGTCTGCTGATTCCTGTCGTGTGGACATAATGACGTCAGTGACCTTTCAAATGAATCACCTAAGTACAAATGACAGCTCTGACAATGCATTGCAGTTTTCTACTTTGTGTATGTGATACTAGGCCATCTGCATATGTGCACATCACTGTTCCAAGACTTTTGTCATCTCAGCGTATGAAAAAAGACTTTCATATACTACACGTGCACTTCATCGATGACCGGAGTTAAAATTATCCATTGGAGGTAGAACGATTGCCAGAGTGTTTTAGTGTTGTTCGTGTTTGCTGTTGTTACCAGTCCTGCTAGGATATAAAAGAGGTGTGATTATCGTCAAATCACTGATCACGATGATGCATTCTCGTGCTAGGCGGCGTTATCAGCATGTGTAAGTATGAACCTCGACTGACTGCTTGAATTATGCTGTATCCAGACTTGCGGCGTATTCAGAAGTGATAGTGATCTGGACGAGAATATGGGGTCAGGCGTATTGGTCGTTAAGGTTGTAGGCGACCACATCTGACCACTACATAGGAGGTTCGACGTATTGTGAACCAACCACATTGTGACTTCTTCACATATGCGCCAGCCAACTGAGAAAAACTGTGTTATCCTGCACCATCAGCTGGTGACTACCAGCAGCCAGGCTGGGGAACTGGTGCCCCACACGCAAACACAGAAATCTGTGTTTAGAGTAAGCTGTGACCGAAAATACTGAATGCTGATGAATTACATCACATCGTGTTCAGCGATTAATTGCCGTTCAACATTTGCCCGAATGACCACTGTCAGAGAGTATATAAGCGACCTCGGGGAACATTATTCTTCCGCTGTTTTGGAGGGGCATAGTGGGATTAATCGTATCATCGTGGTGAGGAAAGCCGTCCCGTATGTCTTAAAGTCGCGACAGGTAGTGTTTGAGGAAACTCTGTCGGCAATACGATATGTAACTAACGTTCTACGACATCATGTGGTACATGTTAGCCGACAGAAACGTGGGGCCATTTTTAAACAGGACTACAAATGTCACGTGTCTCTGTGAACTGTGAGCGAAATGTTGATATACTCCCAAAATATGTCTCCAATAGCATATGTTTTACATATATCATAATCTCTGCCCCAATGCCAGTATCCAAGATGCCAAGGGTCACTTTCAGCAGTTGGTCACGGTGCCTGTGGAGAGTATACTACGGTCCTATGACATCTTCCCAAACCAATCAGCACATGAAAGCAGTCCATAAGGGGGCCAATCATACATTTGTAGAGGTCTGGTACCAGACTCCTAAGGTCGTCAGGAGAGAGTTGGGAGGGATGCGATGGTGAGATCCTAATTACGTTCAACAGCGCCAAGAAAACATCACTGACAATAATACATCTATTAGGCAGAAATACAGCATTATCATTCGAAGCGCCGCGTCTCAGCCAGGAGGGCGGAGTAGTTAGTACCTCGTCAGCAGCAGAGTACTGGCGTCGGTTGGCGGCTGTGACGTCAGGGGCAGCCGTCGACCCGTGGAATCCGATGATCTCCAGACCTCCATATCGATCTCCAATATGCTCTAGAGAACGTCAGGTCGCGTGCATTCTTCTACACGGAATGGGCAAACCGTCGACTGTCATGTTCTGTGAAGAGGTGTGGATGTCCAATACATTGTCACCTACTTTTGGTTCCATTGTCCTTCAACCACTTCCCTTTGATGAAAAGTACAGCAGAACCAGAAAGAGGTGCTCGTTCCAAGGACTCGGGCCATCAGAATCAGTATTTTGTAAAAGTTTCTTCCGTCAGTGCATTTCTCCATTTGCGGCCAGTGTCGCAACTTTGCACCAAGATTTTGGTGACCTGCGCTTTTAAATAGAAAGAAGCAATGTGTAGTACAGAAAGAGAAATCGCAGAACAAACTGCAGTTCACCATTAAATAAGTTATAAATTTATTCGAACATGACCTTCGCGAAGTAAAAATCACTCACGGATTAGGCCATAGGCCTCTTTCGACCAGCCGACTGCAGTATTAAAGGCACTATGAGGAGCGATCTATTATGGTGGGGAATGTGATCAGCATATAGCCAATCCCTCACGTCGTTATGAATCCTGATGAATCCTGATGATACCGCTGCTTCATTATTCAAGTACTTTCATATTTGATCACACGAGGCTGAGTGAACCTCGTTCCAGAATTCCCTCCCACAGAAAAATTCGAGGAGGAACCAGGAATGAAATGTGTGTCATCCGGCATCGAAATCAGATGATCCTAACCGTTATTATTATTGTACTTTCGTCTTAGTCTCATGGCATGCAATACAGTTTGTATGCATTGTTGTTAATCATGATTAGAGGATTATGGACATCTCATGTAAGTAGCTAATAAACGATCTGTTAGATGAAATGTCTCCCTTAACAGAATATCTATATATGACCTACCTTCCCTCAAAGTTTTTCGGAAAGCTTCTGAAACATCATGTAGTAGCCAAGAGTGTGGATGTAGAAATTAAATTGATATCAGCTGGTGTCAAATGTGACTGTGTTAGTTCCTCTGTCTGCAGGCTCTCCAGTGGATGTCGACAGCACTTTGATGGTGCAGCCACCCTCGCCGGATTTCGACGTCTGCTACGTTGCTGATCGTAGCTTCATGATGTACCCGGAGCCCTGCGAGTCCAAGGTCAGCTACGTGTGCGAAAGGCGCTTCGCTTGAGAGCTGTTGAGTACGTCGCTCATCTGGATGCTCTTATACACACGTTTCGACTCAGTGATGGGGCTTTCGAGATAACCATTACCCAACAGTTTGCTTAAATCAGTGTGTATTTTTAAATGTAGTGAATAAAATAGTAATTTCAGGATCAATGGAACATAAATCAGCAAATAAATAGACAGTTATGAAATGATTCTTTCTCCTTACATTATTTGAAGAGTTTCCTCCTTTGAGTATGTATCCTGTGTAGTACTTTTCTTTGATAATGATCTCAGAGGAAGTGTATTTCCAACAAAACGCCAGTCCGGATGGACGGCAAGCTTGGCTGATTCGCAAACGCTATCCGGATTTAATGGTCTATTATTTGGGATAACGATTTGAAGCCACAGTGCTGGGATGTATTGTGTGTTACCTTTGAAGACACCTGCGGCAGTTAACTCCGAACGGCTTCCTTTAAGATAAATAGCTCGTTCTCAAATCATTATGTTCTGTTGAAAGCAGTGGCTAGCTGTAGTGAACGTTTTCTTCAGTAACACTCAGCATTATAATTATAGAAAACACACAATGACAATGTATTATTCAGATACGTTTGGTGCAAATGATCTCTAACACTGACGTTATTAGTGAATATTAATGTCTGAAAACCATCTAGAAACTCAACATGCATTGGTCTCATACCCGGTTGGAGCCCAGCGTGTCTATGATGAGTCGATTAATTTTGTGGCTTATAGTATTCGAGCCTTTTCAAGCATACTTGACATGTGTATAATAATTGTTCCCTAATACGTAGGAGATAAATGCCCTTAACAGAAATCTAAGTTATTTTATTTGCAAGTACATGTAAGGAAACAATAACAATAAATTAAAGTACCCGCGATCAAGCGATCGCAAAGACACAAGCAGCTTGGCTAAGATTGAGCTCGCAGAAGTCCGAAACAAATAAGGAGAAGTTCGTAGAACTGCACCGGATAACTGCCAAAACCATCAAGCACGTTAAACGTCAGTACACTCAGAATCAATTGGCTAAATTAAAAGAAGATTTCAAGAAGAATGACAGTAGAAACCTTTACCAAACTTTCAAGCGAAACCTTAGAAGCTATGCCCCACCCAGCTTATACTTGAGAGGACCAGATGGAAACATAGCCTGTAATGACAAAGACAACTGCCGCGTATTGGCCAAATATTTTGAGAATCTCCTCAACTGTGAATCCCGTAAAACCTCCTTTATCCGCCAAGACAGTCCCAGCCAACCAAACCCTCTCCCTCCAACAGAAAAAGAAGTGAAAAACATCATTCAGTCCCTAAAGAATAACAAAGCAGCAGGAGAAGACGCTATAGTTGCAGATCTGTTGAAGCAGGCTGGAGACAAAGCTACCAGTAGACCGAGATCCTACGGAACATGTGGGATACTGAGAAGTTACCCGATGACTGGACATCTGCTCCAATCCACCCCTTACACAAGAAGAGTGATTTTACCGACATCAACAATTATAGAAGGATCTCATTGATACCAGTGACCTATAAGATATTATTTAAGGCATTATTGAACAGATCTGATCCTCTATTGGACACAAATCATCGAGATTATCAGGGTGGTTTTAGAAAAGGACGTTTCTGTGCTGAACAGGTCCTTAACTTGAAGTCAATATTAAGTCAAATTAAACAAGCGAATAAGCAGTACATAGTTACTTTCGTTGACTTTAAGAAAGCATACGATTCAATCGACAGACATGCTCTTATGAGAATTTTGCAGGAAATGGGCCTGGACCAGAAAATCCACAGCCTTATCCAGAAGACCCTGAGTACCACTAGATGACGAGTGAAGTTCAGGGGAACACTTTCAGAAAGCTTGCAGATAAAGACAGGGTGATGGAATTTCACCTCTTCTCTTCATCTGTGCACTAGACAAGGGGATCAGAGAGTGGCGAAAAGAAATGGAAGTACAAAATATACCGAGCGGTATTTACCTGGGACACAAACGTAAGGGACTAGTAGTAGACTGTTTAACTTTCGAAATTGATCTGGCACTTATAGCAAGCTCAATGTAAGTAGCAGTAAAGCAGCTCAATATGCTCAAACTCCAGGCTGCGAAGGTAGGACTCCAATTGGCACTACATAATACGAAATACCTCACCAACATCACTGATTCTCCCAGTGAACTACTGCTGCAACAAGGTCAAATTGAAAAAGTTGACATATTCAAGTATCTAGGAGAACGGTTCGAACCTAATCTATCAGAAAGAGCAGCACTAACAACTCGGATTAATAAGTTACAGTTAGCATATCAATTAACCAAGAACATCTATAATAAGAAATGCCTATCTCACAATTCCTAACTGAAGCCCTATATGCCTCAGAATGCTTCAATCTGAACAGGAAATGCTTGACAGATAAACTAGAGATACAGGAGAGGAAGATCCTGAGAAAAATTCTGAGACCGGTCAAAACAGATGGTGAGTACAGAAGACAATCAAACTATGAGCTATACAATCATACGGAGAAAATCACAGATATAACCAGGACGAGACGTCTTGCTTTCTATGGACATATCACAAGGATGGGGCAAACAAGACTGATCAACCAACTTCTCAACTACTGGAAGAGCAGAAAGACCATGGCTGAAAGAAGTCAAGAAAGACATCCAGGAACTGAACGTAACTGAAAGTGACATTAGAAACCGAGAACTTCTCATACGGATACTAAAAGAAAAGAAGTTTCATGACAGGTAACCCCGTAATAAGACTGGCGCCCTTTGGACAAAGGAGAAACATAGCCAGAGAATGCGGGATTACTGGGCAAACATCAAGTCCCTCTCCAGGCTGAAAAGTTGAATATCGTGGTCCTTAGCTGGCCCATTCGAAAAAAGAAGAAGTAGAAATTAAACGCATTTTGCACACTAAAACCTTCTATATCGCATCGAAAGATTCTGTAGGGTCACCTACCTTAGGGAAATTCTCACATACTATGCTGGTAACGATCACCATCTACACCATATAAAGTGGCACAGCCAAATGGCCTCACAAACTCTGTCACTGGAACAAGTGTCTAAGGTGGATGCGGTAGGAAGGGAGGGGAGAGTGGTGGTGGTGGGGACACCTCTCATAGTGGCATGTGTCCCGAGTGGCCTCCATGTCCTTTTTATTTCTGCATTGTTATGCAGTTTTAAATTTTTTTTCTGTAACTATTATATTTTTTCAGCAATTTAAGCTAATTCACTCCCTACTCCATAGAGTCGTCTTTTTCTAATCCTGCTTTAGAAGTACTATCATGACTCCTCTTTTAGTATTTAGCTGCTGAGATTTAGTTCATTTTATCCATCTAACTTACAATATTGTCACGCAAAGTTTCATCCACGACAACAAGATCACAAAGCATAGAGCTGTCAGTTCTCCTTATAACGTTTCACGTTGTTTTACTTGAATTACCAGTGCAGGGAAGAATAGAAAACCGAGATGTTTACTACCTTTAAACCCATACACATCAAGTGTCCATTGTATCACCCAGGCAACGCGCAGCCCTTCTAACTTAACCAAAGCTCTACATGCACTAAACAGTTGAAGTAAACCAAAACATAATATAGGACTCAGTGAACCTGCCACATGTTATATTACATACATCAAATATTTATTGCACTAAATTTTTTTCTCATTGTCTGATAAGTTGTTACGTTCAAAGACACAGTGGCGACGACCGACCCATGTACGTTTGCGGATTGTCTTCTACAAGGTGTCAGAATTACATTGGCCATATAACACGACTGATGACACGGTTTAATTTTTATGATGTTGGCGACAGTGATGTGAGAAAGATGAGTATGAATGTCTCCAGTACGTATGAAGTCCATGTTTAAAAATGACAAAGTGCACCATTGTCTCATTACAAGAGGCACTAAGAAGTACTGGGGCATAGTGTGACAGAAAGGACTCTACAAAGCCACATCGTCTATACACAATAACATTCGTAGGGGGTTCTTTCCATCCTTGGGAATAAAACTCACAGCATCTTTGTTAAGCGTCATGGCGGACTTTAGCCACCCATTTCGAACAACATGATGTTATTAAATTCTCATTAATTAGAGATATTGTTGCAGGAAGCGAGTAAACATAACTCACAAACGCTGTAATTTTCAGTATGTGTTCCACCCTCCAAAGTCTGTTGTGTAGAATGACACTAATTCCTTATGAATAATTATTTTATTTGTAGTCAACTGTCGCGATAATCAACAGTTCCAAGGGAAAAATGAAAATCTAATACTTGTTATCAGGTATCGCGACAGTATTCGCCAGTCCTTAGACGAAACGTAAGTATAATAACCCTGTGTCACTTTACGCAACCTCGCGGTGGTCTCGCGGTTCTAGGCGCTCAGTCCGGAACCGCGCGACTGCTACGGTCGCAGGTTCGAATCCTGCCTCGGGCATGGATGTGTGTGATGTCCTTAGGTTAGTTAGGTTTAATTAGTTCTAAGTTCTAGGCGACTGATGACCACAGATGTTGAGTCGCATAGTGCTCAGAGCCATTTGAACCATTTTTACACAACCGACGTGATGGTTAGCATGCTGTTCCAATATCAGAACGAAGTGCAGCAGAGATACCATTTAGTTATACGAAAATACAAATTTTTCACGCATTATTTACAATGTATGACTGTTTAAAAAATGTACTATGAATTTTTTAACTAGAAAACATGTTAATTAATAGACACGTAACACAAAACTTCTTAATGAAGATATTCTGCTGAATAACTACGCGGCTTCCGTTTAAGGGGATCCTACGCAACAAGTTCGAGACAGTTCACCTCTAGAAATCAGACGATGAACAAATACAGCCTGTGCTCATCTTTGAGCACTACTAAACTGGCAGAAAAGTAGCAACAGAAATCGCAATAGTGGCTATATCACATTCTTTTCCAAAGATGTACAAGATGTTTGCAAGCCTAATGTTAATACACGCATTACGAGGAGAACGTGCGGAAGTTATTTCAAAATAAAAAATTTATGAACAGACACAATTTAAAACAGAAGCGCTCAAAATTATCTCTCTTCTCTATTCCTTCTTTCACTGTGAGTTGTTATCCATGATCATGATTGTCATTATTACAATTAGGCACGAGAGAAGCATCACAAAACTATCAAGAATAAACAAACAGAACGCTCAGGAGGTGAACGTAAGCCATAAATCGCAAAATTACATTTCTCAATTTCCATAAAAGGGAAAGCCTTTAAATTAAGGTCTAGGGACCGCCATTTCAGGTGATCATAGCAAGTACAAAAAAGTTCAGGGAAATTTAGGAGAAATACAAGTCGCTGAGGAATGAAATAAGTAGGAAGTGCAGAGGAGCTAAGACGAAGCGGCTGCATGAAAAATGTGAAGAAATCGAAAAAGAGATGATTGTCGGAAAGACTGACTCAGCAGATAGTCGAAACAGCCTTCGGTGACATTAAAAGCAAGAATGGTAACACTAAGTGTGCTACGGAAATTTCACTGTCACATGCAGGGGAGAGAGCGGACTGGTGGAAAGAGTACATTGAAGGTGGAAGAATAATCTGGTGAAGAAACAAAAGTCGATTTAGAAGAGAGAGAGGCTCCGGTATTAGAATCAGAATTTAAAAGAGCTTTGGAGGACTTAAGATCAAATGAGGCGAAGGGGTAGATAACATTCCATCAGAATTTCTAATATCATTTAGGGAAGTACCAACAAAACGCCTATTCACGTTGTGTGTGGAATACATGAGTCTGGCGACATACCATCTGACTTTCAGATAAATATCATCCACACAATTCCGAAGATTGAAAGAGCTGGCAAGGGGAGATTTATCACAAAATGAGCTTGAAAGCGCTTACCTCCACGCTACTGACAAAAATAATATTCAAACGAAAGGAAAAGAAAATTTGGGATGTGTTACATAATGATCTGATTGGCTTTAGGAACGGTAAACGCACCAGAGAGGCAATTCTGACTAAAGAAAAATCGAGACATAGGGTCTGTCGCCCTAGAAAAAGCGTTTGACAGTGTAAAAGGGCACAAGATGTTGAAAATTCTCAGAAAAATAGGGGTACGTTATAGGGAGAGATGGTTAGTATACAATACCTATGTGTACAAGAGCCAAGAGGGGGTAATAAGAGTGGACTACCAAGAACGAAGATCTCGGATTACAAAGGGTGTAAGACAGGTATGTAGTCTTTCTCCGTTACTGTTCAATCTGCACATCCAAGAAAACTCCGCCCAATCAGACCAAGAAGACTCAACGGTACCGATCGGCCGCCGTGTCATCCTAGCCCATAGGTATCACTGTAAGCGGAAATGGAGGAGCATGAAGTCAGCACATGGCTCTCCCGGAGGTTTTTGTCGCGTTAGGAGACCGGAGCCGCTACTTCTCAATCTAGTAGCTCCTCAGTTTGCCTCAGAAGGGCCTCGCTTGCCAACAGCGCTCGACGGATTGTCACCCATCCGAGTGCTATCCCAGCCCGACAGCGCTTAACTTCGGTGATCTGACGGGAACCAGTGCCACCATTGCGGCCAGACCGTTGGCCGTGTCGGTCGAAGAAGCAATGCTGGAATAAAAGAAAGGTGCATGAGTGGAATTAAAATTCAAGGTTAAAGGATGTTAATCACACAATAGGGTAATGACTTTGCTATCCTGAGTGAAGAATAGTTACTTGATCTGCTGAATGGGATTAATAGTCTAATGAATACAGAATATGGACTGAGGGTGAATCGAAGACAGATGAAAGTAATGAGAAACAACAGTGAGGAACTTGACATCAAGACTGATCGTCACGAAGTACATGAAGTTGAGAATTCTACCAACTAGGCAACAAAATAACCAATTACGGATAGAGCAAGGAGGATATCAAAAGTTGACTAGCACTGGAAAAAATGGCATTCATGGCCAAAGGAAGTTTACTAGAACCAAACATAGGCCATAAATTGGGGAAGAAATTGATGAGAATATAGTTCTGGAGCACAGTATTATATGGTAGCCGGAAAATCGGAACACAAGAGAATCGAGGCATTTGAGATGTGGTGCTACAGACGAATCTCGAAAATTTGGTGGACTGATAAGGAAAGGGGAAGTTCACCGAAGAATCGGAGAGGAAACGAATATGTTGCAAACACCGACAACACCGATAGTATGATAGGACGTCTGTCAAGACTTCCGGGAATGACTTCCTTGCTAGTAAAGGGAGCTGTAGAGGGCAAAAACTGCAGAGGATGGCAGATACTGGAATACATTCAGCAAATAACATGCAGCAAATAATTGAGGAAGTAGGTTCCTCTCAGGTGAAGAGATTGGCAAAAGAGAGGAATTCGTGGCGGTCCACATCAAACCAGTCAGAAAACTAAAGTCTCAAAAATAAAAAATAAAATAAAAAAAGGTGACGTATACAGAAAATTTGCTATGAAACGATATTAGCATACCACCAGAAAAAGTTTAAAAATTTGGTTGACAATGGAACAGCAGTTCGTCATCAGATAGTTTTTCCTTGCTTCCATCAAAAGAAATGATCTCTTGCTTTCCTTTGGGTTGCCCTAGGACGAACGGTAATTCTCATTTCAAAAGTGTAACAAACTGGTTGCGCTACAGATTTGTGTTAGAGTGCAACTTACGTAAAATGTACTAATTTACTAATGAACAGATATACTTTTTAATTTTGTTACAAGTTTGTCATTATGAATTATCGTTTATTCTACGGAAACTGAAAGCAAATCAATGTATCATTAGTTTTGACCGTGTGACTACGGCTGGCCACCGTTTGCCTGTTGCAAGTCTTTCGATTTGACGACACTTCAGCGACTTGCTCGTCGATGGGGATGAGACGATGATGATGATTAGGACGACGCAACACCCAGTCCCCGAGCGGAGAAAATATCCGACCCAGCCGGGAATCGAACCCGGCCTTTAGGTTTGACATTCTGTCGCGCTGACCATTCAGCTACCGGGGGCGGAACTCACTTTTGATGAATGCATGGAAAAACCATCTGACCATGAAATATGAGAAGTTTGAAGCCAGTAACGTTACTTTTAGAATAACGTAATTATAAGTAATTTTTGCTCAACAGCATCAATAATTTATTCGCAATAACAGCCAGGTTCTCCAATCATGTTTTTATTTCATGAAATTACATGAAGAGGCACTTAGTGCTAGATTTGCAACAAGTCATTATAAACTCACGGAAAAGAAATTGCGACACCAAGAAGGTACGTGCAACATAAACGAAAGTTGGAAGGTGTATTTCTACATCTGTAAGATTTTTTAAATTAATTAATTAATTAATTAATTTTTTTTTTTTTTTTTTTGGTCATCAGTCTACTGACTGGCTTGATGCGGCCCGCCCCGAATTCCTTTTCTGTGCTAACCTCTTCATCTCACACTAGCACTTGCAACCTACGTCCTCAATTACTTGCTTGACGTATTGCAATCTCTGTCTTCCTCTACAGTTTTTGCCCTCTACACCTCCCTCTAGTACCATGGAAGTCATTCCCTCATGTCTTAGCAGATGTCCTATCATCCTGTCCCGTCTCCTTATCAGTGTTTTCCACATATACCTTTCCTCTCCGATTCTGCGTAGACCCTCCTCATTCCTTACCTTATCAGTCCACCTAATTTTCAACATCCGTCTATAGCACCACATCTCAAATGCTTCGATTCTCTTCTCTTCCGGTTTTCCCACAGTCCATGTTTCACTACCACACAATGCTGTACTCCAGACGTACATCCTCAGAAATTTCATCCTCAAATTAAGGCCGGTATTTGATATTAGTAGACTTTTCTTGGCCAGAAATGCCTTTTTTGCCATAGCGAGTCTGCTTTTGATGTCCTCCTTGCTCCGTCCGTCATTGGTTATTTTACTGCCTATGTAGCAGAATTCCTTAACTTCATTGACTTCGTGACCATCAATCCTGATGTTAAGTTTCTCGCTGTTCTCATTTCTACTACTTCTCATTACCCTCGTCTCTCTCCGATTTACTCTCAAACCATACTGTGTATTCATTAGACTGTTCATTCCGTTCAGCAGATCATTTCATTCTTCTTCACTTTCACTCAGGATAGCAATGTCATCAGCAATTCGTATCATTGATATCCTTTCACCTTGTATTTTAATTCCATTCCTGAACCTTTCTTTTATTTCCATCATTGATTCCTCGATGTACAGATTGAAGAGTAGGGGCGAAAGGCTACAGCCTTGTCCTACACCCTTCTTAATACGGACACTTCATTCTTGATCGTCCACTCTTTTTATTCCCTCTTGGTTGTTGTACATATTGTATATGACCCGTCTCTCCCTATAGCTTACCCCTCCTTTTTTCAGAATCTTGAACAGCTTGCACCATTTTATACTGTCGAACGGTTTTTCCAGGTCGACAAATCCTATGAACGTGTCTGGATTTTTCTTTAGCCTTGCTTCCATTATTAACCGTAACGTCAGAATTGCCTCTCTCGTGCCTTTATTTTTCCTAAAGCCAAACTGATCGTCACCTAGCGCAGTATCAGTTTTCTTTTCCATTCTTCTGTATATTATTCTTGTAAGCAGCTTCGATGCATGAGCTGTTAAGCTGATTGTGCGATAATTCTCGCACTTGTCAGCTCTTGCCGTCTTCGGAATTGTGTGGATGATGCTTTTCGGAAAGTCAGATGGTATGTCGCCAGACTCATATATTCTACACACCAACGTGAATAGTCGTTTTGTTGCCACTTCCCCTAATGATTTTAGAAATTGTGATGGAATGTTATCTATCCCTTCCGTCTTCTTTGACCGTAAGTCCTACAAAGTTCTTTTAAATTCTAATACTGGTTCCCCAATCTCTTCTAAATCGACTCCTCTTTCTTATTCTATTACATCAGACAAATCTTCACCCACATAGAGGCTTTCAAAGTATACTTTACACCTATCTGCTCTCTCCTCTGCATTTAACAGTGGAATTCCCGTTGTACTCTTAATGTTACCACCGTTGCTTTTAATGTCACCAAAGGTTGTTTTGGCTTTCCTGTATGCTGAGTCTGTCCTTCCGACAATCATATCTTTTTCGATGTCTTCACATTTTTCCTGCAGCCATTTCGTCTTAGCTTCCCTGCACTTTCTATTTATTTCATTCCTCAGCGACTTGTATTTCTGTATTCCTGATTTTCCCGGAACATGTCTGTACTTCCTCATTTCATCAATCAACGGAAGTATTTCTTCTGTTACCCATGGTTTCTTCGCAGCTACCTTCTTTGTATCTATGTTTTCCTTCCCAACTTCTGTGATGGCCCTTTTTAGAGATGTCCATTCCTCTTCAACTGTGCTGCCTACTGCGCTATTCCTTATTGTTGTATCTATAGCGTTAGATAACTTCAAACGTATCTCGTCATTCCTTAGAACTTCCGTATCCCACTTCTTAGCGTATTGATTCTTCCTGACTAATGTCTTGTAAGATTAAGTCGGTTCAAATTTCCCGCCAGTTGAATGAGAGTGGTGCCAGTAGCACCAGTATGAGGATGAACATCAGGTTTCCTTTGACGGTCGAGGGCGTCAGTTACCTTTGAGATTGGACGTGGTGAGTTGATGTCAGTCAAGAATGCCTTCCTGGCTGCAAAGACGCCATTATGGGCACCTCCGTTTGAACGGGGTCCTGTAATAGGGCCACGAAAACTGGATCTTCTTTGTTCGATATAACAGAAATATTTGGCAGGGATGTAGCCACTATAAATGATTTCTGGCAGTGGCGGTCAAGAGAATGTATGGTCGAACTTCGGACGGTCACATGCCAATACCGAGAGCGAAGACCATCGTGATCTGCGTATGGGTCTGGCGCATCGAATTGCATCTGCAGCAGCAATCTCAGCAACAGTTGGCGCCACATTGACGCAACGAACTCTTACAAATCGGTTACCTGAAGGACTGCTCCGAGCCAGACGCTCTGTAGCGTGGATTTGCGAATTCAGTGATGTCAAGCGAGAATTCATTGGGACATCTGTTGAGTTTTATGATGAAAGTTGGTTTTGCGTTACCACCAGCGATGACCACGTGTTGTTTACGAGGAGGGCAGTTGTCTGCAACCAACCTCTCGTGATTATCGCACACACCCTGACTGCAAATCTTTACGTCGGTCTGGTGATTCGACCTGTTGTGCAACCATTCACGAACAGCATTTTTAGTATGTTTTCCAACAGGATAACGCTCCCCGCATACAGCTGTTGTAGCCCAAATTGCACCATAGGCTTCCGACACTTTGCCTCGACCTACTCGATCAGCAGATCTGTCTCCAATCGAGCACCTACGTGATAACATCGGACGACAAAACTACCGTCATCCTCAAACAGCATTAACCGTCCCTGTATTGACAGACCAAGTGAAATAGGTGTAGCAGTCCATCCGACAAACTGACATCCGGCACCTGCACAAGAGAATGCATGCACTTTTGTATGCTTGCATGAAGTATTCTGGCGGTATTTAGCATTTGCAACATCTTATTTCGCCTTTAAAAAATATAGTACAAAATTTAATTACTATTTTTTGTGTAGCAATTTTTTCTGGTCTTGTATATTAACTTCAAAGTACGTTGGTTAAGTCAAGGAGCACGCCTGTAATAATTTTTCTACTTATAACTTCCTATTGCTTAATTTGTGAAGGGAAGGAGTGCATAAACTAAATTAACCACATCTGGAATGGATTGCAGATGTATTATAAGTCGACGTGACTGCACACGGCTAATGGTAAAACAATGCAAGGTGAAAAATAACTTCTTTTTGGTTTGACAGAGAGTATATTTAAAGAGAAAATCAAGTTACAGAAGGGTGCATTCTAATAAGCTCAATCCAGTTGGCTGCCTTTAAAGGAAATGCGAAAACTGAAGAACTGATTCTAGAATGAAATTTTCACTATACAGCTGATTGCAGCTTTGAATACATCACAAGGATAGTTTCCTGAACGTTTTAACGAAACTATCAGTCTTACATCTGTTTTTGAAACAGTTTGTCGTTTCAGTTGCAAGCGTCCTCGTATGTGTCAACATGTAACTAACTGACCTGTGAGGTAATTCCCGATTTAATGACAAATCCTTGTACATTAAAACTGTCAAGGATAGCTAAACTGCTTTACTCAGGTAGTTTTCCCACGTCTCCATAATAAGGTTGCGAAGGATCTACAACATTTCGATTAGTACATTTTTCCGCTTATGACACTAAATAATTCACGATTATTTGGCAACTGGAGTACAAAAATCTGTGAAACTGTTTGTGTATGCCCGTATGCTACGTAAAAAATATGTTTTCAGAGCTTCTAAGATAAATAATAATACTGAAAATTTGTTTTTTTGTGATCTATATCATTGAGAATCGTGAAATATACAACCAAATCGTATGCAGTGCGACTGCACAGCCATTTAAAGGCGGCTGTTTCGAAGTTTCATCCCCTCCGACGTCCCAGCGCTCAGCGTGGCGTGTCAGTGGGGGCCGTGGTGCAGCGAGGTCGAGCGCTATGATTCTCTTTCTTCACAATTTCAAATTTCATCGATATTGGTTCAGCCTAAAACGTGAGAGACGAAGTTACTTTCGCACTGATATGGGGGCGTGCTGAAAAATAATGCTTCCAAATTTTTATTGTGAAATCTTTAAAGCTTTTCGAATCAAACATTAATAACATTTTAGATCTTTATTCTTCATATTTTGCATAACGGCAGCCCTCTGCCCGTAGAAGGCTTAGACGTGTAGCATATATCACGGCGGTGCGTAACGTAACTGTACTGGTGTGTCGCAGGTTCGAATCCTGCCTCGGGCATGTATGTGTGTGATGTCCTTAGGTTGGTTAAGTTTAAGTAGTTCTAAGTTCTAGGGGATTGACGGCCTCAGACGTTAAGTCCCATAGTGCTCAGAGCCATTTTTTGTACCGGTGTGTGAGAAACAGGATTCTGTAATTTCTCCTACAGCAAGACAATGTCAGACCGCAAAAGGGCGCTACGGTACGTGCAACTTTGGTACCGATGAAGGTGTGCAACCAGATGTGAGATTGGACTACGTCAACACTCACAGGTTCTACAGCGGTGGTACGAATAAACTCGTCTCTCTTTGGGAGAATTGTGTTCCTCGCCAGGATGACAACTTTGAGAAATAATATTTTAGACATTTAAATACAGATGCAAAATTTTAATTATGTTTGTTTTGTTAAAAAGCTTTAAGAGTTTCACCAAAAAAAAATCGAACGCACAAATTTTCTCCATGGTCTCGTATATTATTAATAATAATAGTAATTACCACATAATATGGAGTTCGAAATAATTGGTGGTAATGTGCCGCTAGAGCTCCAAATATCGAAATTCAGTTTTTGCTGTTCTAAGAGGCTTATAGCTAGATATTCATATATGTTCAAGAAGTGTGAAATAACATATAGCTCTATTCTATGTATGTCATTCATTTTCTGTACTGATTCACTACATTTTGTTTTCAGCACAGGACACTATGAAACTATATGCCCTAATTTGAATACAAAAAAGAGGTTTTCCTTGAGTCTTATGTACGTTATCAGCAGTAAAAGGTGAGAAACCACATTAATGATCTAAGCTCTAGAAGTCACTCTCGATGCGGTAGAAGATGTCTATTCCAGCTGGAGAAAGACGACAGCCATATGTTAACTGACTTCAGAAGCCTCCATATCGGTCTTTTCTGATTTACGAACTGGTAGTAGAGACTGCTTTCCGACGTGGACTAAAACAGACTTACCGACATTAATATCCCTCCAGTAATCGTAAACTAGAATGTAATGGACGTCAAACCTGCTCTAACACATATGCAATAAGCGAGGTAGATTGCTTTTTAGCATCATCAGTATCATTAGGATTGCAGTCCTGGTTCAGCTGCACTCTACAGAAGCAATAGGAGGAGGATGGGAACGTTATTGAAGGAGCAAGATGGTGGGGCAGCCGTAGACCAGTAGAGTGGTACCCTGCTGGCACTCAGGCACTTCAGTAAGGTGTCGTAAGGCCGTCGCGTTGAACGGAGATTATGTCGAAAAATAAATATTTTTAGTCAGAAGAGTGGGTAATTATATGGTATGTTGGAATCCTGCATAAAACCAACCTGCTTTTAGAAAAAAAAATGCTGCATTACTAATTTAACGCCCGTCGTATCGTAGTATACATTATGTGATAAAATGTATCCGGACACATGGGTGAAAATGACTTACAAGGTCATGGTGCCCTCCATCGATAACGCTGGAATTCAATACGGTGTTGGCCCACACTTAGCCTTGATGACAGCTTCCACCTTCGCAGGCATACGTTCAATCAGGTGCTGATAGCAAAGGTATTCTATGGGATTCAGGTCAGTACTCTGTGCAGGCAAGTCCATTACGGGGATGTTATTGTCGTGTAACCACTCCGTCATAGGCGGTGCATTACGAAAAGGTACTCGATCATGTTGAAAGATACAGTTGCTATCCCTGAATATCTCTTAAACAGTGGGAAGCAAGAAGGTGCTTGAAACATCAATGTAGGCCAGTTCTCTGATAGTGCCACACAAAACAACAAGGGTATTCAAGCTCCCTTCATTAAAAACACGACTACACCTAACACTACCGCACACATCCATGCCTGAAGCAGGATTCGAACCTGCAACCGTAGCGGTCGCTCGGCTCCCGACAGCAGCCCCTAGAACCGCACGGCCACCCCGGCCGGCGCTGTTCCAGACTGTAGCGCCAAGAACCGCTCGGTCACAACGTCCGCCGGTCCGAAATTAACTGTTGGCATAACACACGCTGCAGATGATTTTCACCGGGCATTCGCCATACCCACACCATGCCATCGGATCGCCACGTTGTGTACCATTTTTCGCCACTCCACAAAACTTTTTTCCAGTGTTCAGTCGTCCAATGTTTACGCCCATTGCACCAAGTTAGGCGTCGTTTGGCATTTACCGGCATGATGTGAGGCTTATGAACAGCCGGTCGACCATGAAATCAAAGTTTTCTCACCTCCCGCTTAACTGTCATAGTACTTTGCAGTGGATCCTGATGCAGTTTGGTATTCCTGTGTGATGGTCTGCATAGATGTCTGCCTATTACACATTACGACCTTCTTCAACTATCGGCAGTCTTAGTCAGTCAACAGACGAGGTCGGCCTGTACGCTTTTGATCTGTACGTGTCCCTTTACGTTTGCACTTCACTATCAAATCGGAAACAGTGGGCCTAGGGATGTTTATGAGTGTGGAAATCTTGCGTATGACACAGACGTATGACACCAGTGATACCAATCACCTGACCACGTTCGAAATCCTTCAGGTCCGCGGAGCGCCCCATTCTGTTCTCAACGATGTCTAATGACTACTGAGATCGCTGATATGGAGTACCTGGCAGTAGGTGGCAGCACAATGCACGCAATATGAAAAACTTATGTTTTTGCGGACGTGCGGATACTTTCGATCACATAGTGTATCAAAGCCATACAGTAACAAGTAACAGGACAGCTGAGATCCTAATAATAATGGTAACAGTCATCAATGGTTTCCTTAGTATCTATGTCGTTTCCAATAAATCACAGAGATGTTCGCTAGTGCTACAAATAGGAAAACTTACCGCGAAATATCACTGAACGATTTTTGCTGTTTGCTTGTAGAGTCACGACAAATGAAGATTGAGCAGTTCCTTTCGTATTTCTGATAATTTCCTGACTGGAATTAAGATTTTGCTGGTGGCATGGTATTGTTAGTACCAGATAGAACGTTTCCCGGCAAGAGCTGCGAAGATACGAGCAATACTCCCCAGAATAATACCGATTATGCACCGTGACAGTAACTGGAAATGAGAACACCAATATCTGCCAAGCTGTAATCATTGCAATGAAATCTTGACCTTACTGAGGTCTGCACTTGCAACGAAGAAATGTTTATAACATTAATGTCGGCTGCTGCAGTAGGCTTAATTAAATATCCATCGGAATCATGGTATGTCTTTTATGGTTGCATCTTCTCAGTCGTAATGTATATACTTGTATCAGTAGGCCGCTTTCATGGCATAGTTAGTGTTAGCTCGCTTACACCAATAACAGAATGAGAAATGCTCCTATCGTAGCATAAAAAAGGTGAATATGTCCTCGGAAGAGTAATGATGTAACAGAAGCTAACTTTCCGATTTGTCTAGTAGCTTCAAAGCACCTTCTTGTCATATTAGCGCTTTTTTACTTGTTAGTGTTCGTAGCAATGTCATCGTGTCAAGCAAGGTAACGTAATACATTCTGTCATGTCGCATAACATGGCACAGTTTCTCATGTCATCCAACATGCCATTTGTCTTGTCGTGCAATATAACACAACGTGTCATTAAAGTTTAGGATGGCTACATCCTGACTTGAGATACTCCCTCTTATGGAATATGAAATCAACCCCCCCCCCCCCTCACCGGTCTCTCATACTTCCTATTGTAGAAGATGCATCCCAGTCTCTAAAAGCATAAGTATGTGACCATTTGTTCTTACACCGCTCATCACACATGCAACAGGAGGAGGATTTGGGGCAAAAATTTCCCCCTCTCCCACCCAGGAGAAAAGAACCTCCCACACCGCTCCCGCCCAGATATCAAAAAATTTTGTTAGCTCCCCACTCAGGAATAAAACCCACGCACGAAACTTTGGCGCACAGAAAGAGCTTTCTTAGCTATGGCGATGTAAGAATGCCTCTCTACCTGGATTGGAATCATTCGCTGACCGAGATGTCATCGCTTACAAGACCTGGCATTGTGGAATAGATGCTAAGTACCAATATAGGCCTAGTTATGTATATAGTAATATGCCTTTTACATTGTATACCCGTTCCCGTCGTGAAGTTAGTACAGGATCAACAAATTTATCCTATAAATTGCGAGATTCAGGTGAATCAACACCTTTCATTTAAGAGAGCTCACTGCGATGGAAAATTATGGTTAAATGTGTTGACTGAAATGTCCTTGAAGTTGCCAGATAAGTTGAAAAGTTAGTTCCCACTTTTTATATCCCTAACTTGGCCCAGAACATATTTGCCTTTCTTGTGCTACGACAGAAACGTTTTCCATTACAATTCCTTACTTTAAATCTATCATTATTTTGACATTAGGCCGCCACAGCCTGGCAACCCCTTTAGTTTTTTTAAAAATTATGGTTATTATTAAACTTATTATTATTTGGGTGACCACAGATTGGTATGGGTTTTTTACTGTCTTTCATACATGTTGCTTATATCGTAGAAGAAGATAAACCTTTTGCAAAAAAACAGGAAAACCATTAATTACCTGTTTTTTCTACATTACAAAATTTTAACCGATTATCACAAAGTTGAAGGTACAGAAGTGACGTGCGTGAAAAACAAGCAAAAACATGTTTTTGCGCTTAACCTCCGAATGAAACTAGATTTTTGAAAGAACGTTTTATCGCAAGAAAGAATTTTTTATTTATCTAATTCAATTCCACACATTCAGTTAAGGTAAGAACGAATTTTACTTGCACACTCGTCTTTAAACCATCGTATATAGGCAATGGATACATTATAGTATTAAAAAATCGTTTTGATTTTATCCATTTTTCTACGTTCGTGCTAGCTTTGAACCGAATCATAGAAGTTTGAAGTACAAATCGGGCGTGTATAAAACAAGTTAAAAATTTGCTTTTGGCAAGTAAAAACTGAATTAAAAAAGAGTTTTTAAATCTAGTTTTCAATTTTATCGTAATAATGATGCATTAATTATTTGTTTAATTCACCGTTACCGCGCATTCAGTTCAGGTAAGAACGAATCTTTCGTGCTACATTTAGCTTGACTTTAAACCGTCGTACCTCAACAACGGGTAAGGATTATACGATGACAAACAAGTCACTATGACTTTGCGCATTTATCTACCTCTGTGCAAAGTTTGAGACAATTCGTACAAATTTAAAGAATGGAAAATGCGCTCTTCAGAAACCTCCCATTAAAAAAAACTGTTTTGCAGGTAAGAACTGAACGGTACACATACACACACACACACACACACACACACACACACACACACACACACGCACACACAGTGCTATTAGCTCGGCACTAATATGAAGCCTATTAAATCTTTTGCAGAGGGATTTATCGATTCGCACAATTTGCCTGGGCATCAGCTCCGGTTCGTCGTACAAACCTTGCTTTGTATCTGTAACAAAGCTGCAGTAACACGAATGTTCGTGTGGCTATACAAATGGCCACTGGGTTCGGGATAAACAAGAAACGTTTTATCCCACTCTTGTAGCACAGATGGGAAGCGAGTACCAATAACCTCCTACGCGTGGCCTGGTCAGACATATTTGATGCAGCACAATGTAATGATAAATCTGCAAAACCTTCGTGTCTTCCTGTCTGTTTGATAACGCTAATCTCGTAAACTACCAGAAGAATTTTCAAGAGGCTTTCACTGGTAAATTGGGCGTAGCTTGGGACAATATATAGACTTTACTTCGTCGAAATTGTTTTATCTGACACACTTATGGAGCAACTATCCAGGCGAATTTTTAAACTCATTTAGTGCACAAAAAATTAATTTGAGAAACGGTGTCCCCATTATTCTGTTGTCAAATCTAAGCCCACCAAAACTGTATAATGGAACGAGGCTTTAAGTTATTTCTCTTCACGTAACGCCATATAAGGGAAAATTTCGACAGGAAGAGGTTCCGGCGAGCGAGTTTTAGAGTCATACCCCGAATCACTTTTATTCCTAACAGTTTACCATTTCGCTTTAATTGTGTACTATTACCGGTGAAAGGGAGTTATGTCATGACTGTAAAGAAAGCAAAAAAGCAGACGTTGCTTGTTGGGAGTTGTTTTTTTCACGGCTAGATCAATATGGATCTCTCCCATGTTAGTGAAGCAAAAAAGCTCTTCGTTCATGCTGCCAAAAGTACTAGATCAAACGTTGTATACAATGAGGCTTTATAAATCAAAAATTCGAGGCGAGCACAGCTATAAGTAAATAACAGGCTGCGCCGGGTTCTTCAGATAGTTAAAAAACAAACTGATGCCTGGTAGCTGTGCAGTCCTAATTCAATTACGTACATGTATAAAGGTTCTTCAGTCCGCTACCGTGGATTAGCTGTAAGTGCGCGTCCCAAGTAGAGGCCGAAGTTTCAGATCACCGTAGTTCCAGATATTTTCCCTCAGTAAGATAACTGGCTAAGACACGTGGTCTAGGGCAAGCCGGCACGGTTAACTCAGCGTGTTAGGTCAGATGGTTAGCTGCCCTCTGTAATAAAAAAAAACTGAGTTAATTGATCAACGACGAACTGAAACGGGCGTCTTGCGACGTCCTCCACGAGCAGAAGCAACGATCAAACACGAACAAAAATGAGATTATAAAAAAAAGGGGTTGCGTCTTTGATTCGTAATCGAAACGACTTCGGTCCCGGGTTCGATGCCCGCCACTGCCTAAATTTTGATAAATAATCAGCATTGGCGGCCGAAGACTTCCGACATAAGAAGTCAGCCTCATTCTGCCAACGGCCTTGTCAAAGAGGGCGGAGGAGCGGATAGAGGTTCAGGGCACTCTCTTGTCCTAGGGGTGGGAAATTGCCCCTAAAGGGGGAAGAATCAGCAATGATCAACGACATGAGGATGCAGAAGGCAATGGAAACTACTGCATTAAAGACACGTAACGTGTATCCACAGGACATGTGGCCTGTAGTTGAAGAAGTGTCATGATGATCTCTCCATTGGCAAAAGATTCCGGAATAGTCCCCCATTCGGATCTTCGGGAGGGGACTGCAAAGGGGGAGGTTACCATGAGAAAAAGATTGAATAATCAACGAAAGGATAATGTTCTACGAGTCGGAGCGTGGAATGTCAGAAGCTTGAACGTGGTAGTGAAACTAGAAAATCTGGAAAGGGAAATGCAAAGGCTCAATCTAGATATAGTAGGGGTCATTGAAGTGAAGTGGAAGGAAGACAAGGATTTCTGGTCAGATGAGTATCGGGTAATATCAACAGCAGCAGAAAATGGTATAACAGGTGTAGGATTCGTTATGAATAGGAAGGTAAGAGCAGAGGGTGTGTTACTGTGAACAGTTCAGTGACCGGATTGTTCTAATCAGAATTGACAGCAGACCAACACCGACAACAATAGTTCATGTATACATGCCAACGTCGCAAGCTGAAGATGAACAGATAGAGAAAGTGTATGAGATTATTGAAAGGGAATGCAGTATGTAAAGGGGGACGAAAATCTAATAGTCATGGGTGACTGGAATGCAGTTGTAGGGGAAGGAGTAGAAGAAAAGGTTACAGGAGAATATGGGCTTGGGACAAGGAATGAAAGAGGAGAAAGACTAATTGAGTTCTGTAACAAGATTCAGCTAGCAATAGCGAATACCCTGTTCAAGAATCGCAAGAGGAGGAGGTATACTTGGGAAAGTCCGGGAGATACGGAAGGATTTCAGTTAGATTACATCATGGTGCGACAGAGATTCCGAAATCAGATAGTGGATTGTAAGGCGTACCCAGGAGCATATATAGACTCAGATCACAATATAGTAGTGATGAAGAGTAGGCTGAAGTTCAAGACATTAGTCAGGAAGAATCAATACGCTAAGAAGTGGGATACGGAAGTTCTAAGGAATGACGTGATACGTTTGAAGTTCTCTAACGCTATAGATACAGCAATAAGGAATAGTGCAGTAGGCACCACAGTTGAAGAGGAATGGACGTCTCTAAAAGCGCCATCACAGAAGTTGGGAAGGAAAACATAGGTACAAAGAAGGTAGCTGCGAAGAAACCATGGGTAACAGAAGAAATACTTCAGTTGATTGATGAAAGGAGGAAGTACAAACATGTTCCGGGAAAATCAGGAATACAGAAATACAAGTCGCTGAGGAATGATATAAATAGGAAGTGCAGGGAAGCTAATACGAAAAGGCTGCAGGAAAAATGTGAAGACATCCAAAAAGATATGATTGTCGGAAGGACAGACTCAGTATACAGGGAAGTAAAAACAACTTTTGGTAACATTAAAAGTAACGGTGGTAACATTAAGAGTGCAACGGGAATTCCACTGTTAAATGCAGAGGAGAGAGCAGATAGGTGGAAAGAATACATTGAAAGCCTCTATGAGGGTGAAGATTTGTCTGATGTGATGGAAGAAGAAACAGGAGTCGATTTAGAAGAGATAGGGGATCCAGTATTAGAATCGGAATTTAAAAGAACTTTGGAGGACTTACGGTCAAATTAGGCAGAAGGGATAGATAACATTCCATCAGAATTTCTCAAATCATTATGGGAAGTGGCAACAAAACGACTATTCACGTTGGTGTGTAGAATATATGAGTCTGGCGACATACCATCTGCCTTTCGGAAAAACATCATCCACACAATTCCGAAGAAGGAAAGAGCTGACATGTGCGAGAATTATCGCACAATCAGCTTAACAGCTCATGCATCGAAGCTGCTTACAAGAATAATATACAGAAGAATGGAAAAGAAAATTGAGAATGTGCTAGGTGACGATCAGTTTGGCTTTAGGAAAAGTAAAGGCACGAGAGAGGCAATTCTGACGTTACGGTTAATAATGGAAGCAAGGCTAAAAAAAAAATCTAGACACGTTCATAGGATTTGTCGACCTGGAAAAACAGTTCGACAGTATAAAATGGTGCAAGCTGTTCAAGATTCTGAAAAACGTAAGGGTAAGATATAGGGAGAGACGGGTCATATACAATATGTACAACAACCACCAGGGAATAATAAGAATGGACGATCAAGAACGAAGTGCTCGTATTAAGAAGGGAGTAAGACAAGGCTGTAGCCTTTCGCCCCTACTCTTCAATCTGTACATCGAGGAAGCAACGATGGATGTAAAAGTAAGGTTCATGAGTGGAATTAAAATACAAGGTGAAAGGATATCAATGATACGATTCGCTGATGACATTGCTATCCTGAGTGAAAGTGAAGAAGAATTAAATGATCTGCTGAACGGAATGAACAGTCTAATGAGTACACAGTCTGGTTTGACAGTAAGTCGGAGCAAGACGAAGGTAATGAGAAGTAGTAGAAATGAGACGCGTAACATCAGGATTGATGGTCACGAAGTCAATGAAGTTAAGGAATTCTGCTACATAGGCAGTAAAATAACCAATGACGGACGGAGTAAAGAGGACATCAAAAGCAGACTCGCTATGGAAAAAAGGCATTTCTGGCCAAGAGAAGTGTACTAATATCAAATACCGGCCTTAATCTGAGGAAGAAATTTCTGAGGATGTACGTCTGGAGTACAGCATTGTATGGTAGTGAAACATGGACTGTGGGAAAACCGGAACAGAAGAGAATCGAAGCATTTGAGATGTGGTGCTATAGACGAATGTCGAAAATTAGGTGGACTGATAAGGTAAGGAATGAGGAGGTTCTACGCAGAATCGGAGAGGAAAGGAATATGTGGAAAACACTGATAAGGAGAAGGGACAGGATGATAGAACATCTGCTAAGACATGAGGGAATGACTTCCATGGTACTAGAGGGAGGTGTAGAGGGCAAAAACTGTAGAGGAAGACAGATTGGAATACGTCAAGCAAGTAATTGAGGACGTAGGTTGCAAGTGCTACTCTGAAATGAAGAGGTTAGCACAGGAAAGGAATTGGTGGCGAGCCACATCAAACAAGTCAGTAGACTGATGACCACAGAAAAAAAGATAACTGGCATAGTGTTCGCTCAGTAGCGTGATGCCACCTGAGGAGCTACTTGAACAAGGAGCTACAAACCAATAATGGCTGATATAGTGGTATACTGAGACCATGCCTGTCCATGCCACGTCTTAACGTATCCGTATGGTAGAGGATAGCACTGTGGTCGGTTAGCATCGCGTGGCCAGCTGCGCCTCATCTCAGAGTTTAGCTCGTAATATTAAAGTCACGTTATTATCATAGACGGTGTGGCTTTTTATCTATAAAGCGTTTTGCTGCGATTCGTGTAGCATTTTTGCTTTTGGATTTGGCAGATACTGCAATAAATTATTTTAGAAATATATTTTCCGTCCCTCCCCCCCCCCCCCCTCCCCCCCCCCCTATCGCCATGAACCATGACGATTAAGGGATTTAACATACCACAGTCCGATCCGGAGACTGTCAGTTTTTTTTCTTTCTGTTGATTACGACCTCCTCCTGAGTAGCCCCGTCCGGAGATTCGAATAGGAGATTGCTTTATCTCCGGAAGGTTTTGGCAAAGAGGATGCGATTATCATTTAACCACAATGATGAGCAGCACGCCATAGGTAAAAATTACGGCTGTAGTCTCTCCTTGCTTTCAGCCGTTCGCAGTACCAGCACAGCAGGACCGTTTTAGTGGGATGGATTGATGGCTTGCGTGCCTCAGTGATGCAGATAGCCGAAATGTAGGTTCAACCACATCGGGTAGGTGTCTGCCGAGATGCTAGACAAACGTACGGTTGTTGAAGAACCAGCTTTGTCAGTAGTTACAGGGGCGCAGGGACAACCGTAAATGGGTACGGTTTGAAAGGCAGAGTCAGGAACTGGAATTCGATCTGAGTCACACTCTGCAAATGGCCCGTAGCGTCCCTGCGTGAGGGGTTGAACAGTTAGCACCTAGCGGCAGTTGCGCAGTGAGTTCTGGGCAAGGCGACATACGCATCGGAAAGCAGAGCAGCGGTCAAAGATATTTACGCTCGCTGTCCTTATCGTCCGCTCTCACCTCCTACACGTAAGTGCCTGCATCTTTTATACTTGTATGTAACGGTCATTATTACATGAGCTGAATTATTTTTCTTCACTACTGTAATAGACAACCGAATTGAATTTGGACTATCAGCCATTGAATTTTTATAGGGCTGGGACCATCTCTTCGTTATACACCGCAGACAGTTCTCCAGAGGCAAGATTTATATCGTTATGAGTGTTACACGACGCCGGGTATAGTGACATTGACGAGCGTAGTAACAGTCGCAAATAATTTATTAAAAATTTCAACCTAATATTTCTTCAACACTTCAAGCTGTTCACGTGATTAAATATATAATTCATTTTCGTTTAAAATAACCTTACGTCAATAAGAAATGATGACAACTGCAGTTGTGCAGTTGGTGGTTATTAACAAATTAGTGGTTTTTGTTTCACAGAGAAATTAAACATCGAAATACGTTCGCTTGCAATTGGATGAAACGATTACTACTAGTACCTGTAGAAAGACAGCTAAAGAATATGTGGTGTTCTACAGTTAGGTATTGAAGACAAAAAAGAAGTTGTAATTCGTTAGTAAGTTTAGACTTGGTGAAGATACAGTGATCTGTCCGTATTGTTATTGGCAGGAATGTATAGAAGATAGATAAACCGGCAAGACAGAACGTATAATAATACATGGGTTATACTGTTGTCACTTTTCGATCTCTCGACTTTTTTTAGTTTAAGGTTGTGCAAAATACGAGTGGAAGAGCTAAAATCACAAGAAATTAAAGCTCTGCTGGTTTTTAGTTATGAGACTGTAGAACTAATTACAACAACTGCTGGAAGTTTATTACAATAAGGAACACATTTCAGGTGGCGAATCAGCACATAGCACCCCTTGCAGATAGAAAACGTAGCAGAAACTGAACACAGGTTTGTGACAATATCGGATGAAAACTAACAGAAATGAAAAATCATTTATTCTGAAAATATTGGCTATAGCAAGACGCGGTTTCCTGGGAACGATACAAAAGCTATAGCAATTTATTTTAGAAATGAAATAGCATGTGCTGTAACAGTTATAGCGACGTGGGGCGCTATAATGTTCTTAATTATTGTATACACAGATCACGTTGTTGCCGTTATCCATACCGTTTGTGACAGAGAACATCGGTTACGTTCTAGTGACGGGGATTTAAGCTTCTAATATGGTGTAGACTGTTGCTTAAGTTTGCCTCTCAACGTTTTTCACGCAAGTTATATGCTCTGTTCAGGTGATGTATGCTATTTTTGCCGGATAAAGTTCTTTTAATGAAGGTATAATCAACTGAAATCAATTAGTCCGCAATCATATCAAATGACATACCTCTCTCGAACACTTTTTCAAGTTTTTATGTAACGATTAATCAGCAACTCTGTAGAAAATAGGCTTCTTATATCAGAAACTTCTTCCTTATTCACAGTACCTCTTACTACAAGCATGGTGGAACGATTAGCTAAACTGAATCCTCTTGCAGAAAGTAACATAACAATTGCGCTGAAAAGTAAACGAGTTTACAGTCTGTCAGAAACAACAATAATTATACTGGAACTTCAGATCATTATGTATTTTCTGGATAGAAGTAGTGTAAAAGTCCCACGTTTTAGTGAGCCATGAAATTTCGAAACTGACTTACTCCAAGTAGTATACAAAATTATCAAAAGAAAGAGATGCAGTTCATGCCACTAACTATATAGGAAAGTAGCATATCGTGTATATCGCTTCAGCTACCTATAAGGTGGATAACCAAACACAGAAGTTAGCATACACGTTGAGTCAAATTCCAGATACCCATGATGTGTTTCTATAGAAATGTCATTCAGGTTTCTCCGATTCAACTCTTATTTCATTTAGTGAGAGACATTAAACAATCAAATCACATGTGTATCTACATATTCAGTCCACGTGCGAAACATAGTAATGAACCTGTGCCTCGCACTGTGCAGTGTAAATACAGCTCCAGATACCTTACTGTAGAGAATTTTAAAACAACGGCGCTCTGCAAAACTAATGGTGTTAATTGTCCTGTATGACACAAGATACAGACTGCAATATTACCATGACCAGTCAACGATTCACAATAAAATGGAAACTCCAATTCAGTCTTATACGAAAGGAGTCATCGGATGATTCATATCCAGATAATTCATACTCTTACTATGTTCTAAATTTTTCGCGACTTTTAAGTGGTTCAATTTGCCATATACATTTACAAAACATACTTGTTTCTTTGCTTGAATACAAACCCCGACGTTTTCTTTGTTTAAGTTATGTGGGGAATATGAATGGTGAAAATTTGTTTCTGTCACTTTCGCTTGTTACTGTTTCCAGTCATTTTGTGTCAATAATTTAATGAAACAGGACTGGATCTTTTCACCTATTTTCGCACAATACGTCACATTTATTTACGTGCAGGGTCAACCTCCAATTCACGCACCAGTCATCGAACCCATACAGGTCCTTTTGTTTTCACTGCAGTCTTCTGCCGTTGAATCTTCCCTGCGGAAAACAGTACTGTCCGCAACAGATTCACGGAGCTGTAAATGTGATATCCCAGATCATTTATGTACATAGTTTGTCCAGAAAATCTGAATTGGTAACATAAAGTATAAAGGCTTATACTGTCTTAATAAGTGAATCCTAGCTTTTTATAAACTTTTGTAATAGCGTCACATATAATAACAAACTATGTAGGAAAACTAATCCAATGGCAATAGAGAGTTTCTTAAACCTGGTTAAGGAATAAGAGTGGAGGGATGTTTATAGTGCTGATAACATAGATGACAAATATAATGCTTTCCTTAACACATATTTCATGCTCTTTGGGAGTTGATTTCCATTAGACCGTTCTAAACGTGGTACTAGCATTAAAAGGCAGCCTGTATGGTTACTAGTGGAGTTAGGATATCATGTAGAACAAAGCAGGAATCATATAACAGTGTTAGAAGTAGTCATAATCACGCCACAGTACCCCATTACAAAAAAGTATTGTAAGCTGCTTAAAAATGTTATTAGGAAGGCAAAGAGTACGTGGTTCACAAACAGATTAGCTAATTCACAGGACAGAATTAAAGCCATGTGGTCCGTTGTGAATGAAGTGTCTGGACAGCAGCACAAAATATATTTCTGTAACTCATAAACCAGATATAGTCAGAAATATGAACAGTGTTTAACAATCATTATGTCAGGATTGCTGGTGAATTAAATAAAAATTTAGTTTCTTCAGATAACCATACAACTCTCTTGGCAAATCGAGATCGAAGTCTGAAATGCTCCACTATGATGCTGACAATGGGGAGATTGGGCCAGTAATTAATTCACTGAAGACTAAGGACTCTCATGGATATGATGGAGTGCCTAACAGAATATTACAGTGTTGTGCTGCTCATTTTAGGACTGTGCTTAGCCATATTTGTAATTTTCCCATTAGGAATGGTAAGTTTCCTGAACGGTTAAAATAGCAGTAAACCCGCTTTATAAAAGGGAGAAAATGTAGACAATTTTAGACCTATTTCTATGCCATCAATGTTTGATAAAGTTACTGAAAAGGCTATGTATGCAAGGAGAAGTGATCATTTTAAAATACATAACTTGCTATCAAATATACAATTTGGATTTAGAAGTCGTTTAACAACTGGAAATGCTATATTCTCTTTTCTCCGCGAGGTACTGGATGGGTTAAACAAGAAGTTTCGGAAGCTAGGCATAGTTTTCGAATTAACTACGACGTTTGATTGTGCTGATCACAAATTACTGTTCCAGAAGCTGGACCGCTACGGAATACAGAGAGTAGCTCACAAGTGGTTCATCTCTTACTTTAGCAACAGACAGCAAAAAGCCGTTATTCACAGTGTTGAGACCGGCTGTGATGTGGGCTCTGGGTGCGATATGATCAAATGAGGGGTGCCCCAGAGATCAGTGTTGTTGTCTCTCCTGTTCCTTATTTATGTATATGATACGCCCTCTAGTATTACGGGTAATTGTGAAATATTTCCGTTTGATGATTACACTAGCTTGATAGTAAAGAATGTTGTGTGCAACGTTGGCTCGGTTTCAGACAGTGCAGTTCATGATATAAGTTCATGGCTTGTAGAAAATAAACTAACGCTAAATCACAGTAAGACCAAGTTTTCCAGTTTCTAACACACAATTCAACAAAACGCGACGTTTTAATTTCACAGAAAGGGTATATGATTAGTGAAACTGAACAGTTTAAATATGTAGGTGTCCAGATAGTAAACTGCCATGGAAAGCCCACGTTCAGTATCTAGATCAAAGACATAATGCTGCCGTTTTTGCTATTCGAACGGTATCTGGAGTAAGTGACCGTTCGACACGAAAATTTGTCTACTTTGCTTATTTTCATTTGCTTATGTGTTATTGTATTGTATTTTGAGGTAACTCTTCCCATTCTAAAATTACATTTTTGTATCAGAAACGGGTAGTTAGGGCACCAATATCAGCTTATTCGGAAGAATAAGCAGTTTTTCACTCAGTTAATACTCGGCAGAAATCCAAGCAGCATTTTGGTCGCACTTGTGCAGAAAGGTGTGCAGTATACTGCTGCATCCATTTTCGATTAGCTACCACAAGAATTCAAAATCTTAGCAATAATCCACGCGCTTTCAAATCGAAACTCAAGAGTTTCGTCATCGGTCACTCCTGTTCTGTTGAGTTCCTTGAAAAATTAAGCTGATTCTTCTGTTATATTGTTGATTGCGTTTACTTAAACTTTTGGCTTTATTTCTTTTGGGTTCATCAACATTTTATTTTTATCTCTTATTACTTTCATGCTGTAATTTCATGTGCTGGCACGTTCCAAAACCTTGGAGATTTGCTCCTCAATTTGGACCGATGGAAACAGAAGTGTAAGTACATAAAAATAAAACAATAAAAATGTTTCTGTACGCTTTACTCATAAAATTTCACTGCCTTTGTAGTAAATCATGTGGTAACATGTTCTTCGAGTCCGTCATCGATTTATTTTGAAGGAATGTTTTCAGGTGTAAAAAGAATAGATGTCGCTATAGGTGAGGTCAGGGCTGTATAGAATGTGCTCATGTTGGCTCCAGCCAGAGTCACGTAAAAGTAATCATGTCGTGTTCACAGTGGGTGGTCAAGTATTGACCTGAATCAACGCTGTACCATATGTGGGTTTTATCGGCAATGGTTATTCTGTATTGTGCGACGCAGTTCCGTAAGCATCTCAAACGTTTGCGTTCACTGTTTCACACCACGGTAGAAAATGCACCAGAAGAATGAGATGTATGTTCTAAAATTTTGGGCACATGGCTTTTTGAAGTGCCAAGAGGTGCTTGTCATTGAAGCTTAATGGTGACTCCACTGATTGTCGTTTTGATCGAGGCGCTTCATTATCGAATAAATTTTCACCCCTAGATCAGTATCTTGCATCTTTGTTGCAATATGTCAAAAAGTCCAGTGCACTGCCAGGACGCTGTTTTTGCGTTGCTCTATAAGACTTTCTGCCACCCAATAGGCGCATACTTGTTGACAATTCAGAACATGTGAACATGAAAATCTCACAAATTTCTTAGAAAGATGGGATATTATAAATTTAAGGTTTATCTCTGCGAGTTGTTTGACTTCATGAACCGATTCTCATTTAAGAACCTGAAACACCTACATTGTTCACAACTGCGCATTTGATCACGGGCCTCATTAAATTGTCGGACACATCTCTTTAACACAGAATCATTTACTGAATTTTCTCCACATATCTTGCAAAATTGTCGATTAATGAAGACTAAAATAGTGTTCTTCACATTCAGAAAACGAATTATAGGTCAAATCTTACAAGCAGTGGCATTTTTAGTCAACTTCGCCATTCTAAACAAGCGCTATACAGAATGAACAGGACACAGAGAAATCAAAATGTTAACAGTTCCTTCTCTTTGAATAAAGGACAAACTGCAATTTTGGCGCATCTGTGGAAACAAATACGTATGAAACTTACATCAAGGACGTGCCTAGTACATTGTAAACAGAAAATATCCCATAACGCTCTCCTTGGGTGCCACTGAAATTACTGAAACAACTTCCCACTTAGTCCTATTAAGGTCGAGAATTTGTGTTCTATCTGCTAGCAGGTATTGAATCCAATCACAAACAGTATTCAGCTGTTTCTTTTATTATATTCGCTACCATGCCCTAGGAAACATACCACAACAGTTTTGTTGAAATCACCAATATGTATCAAATATCTGTGATCGTTCCCTAGAAACGCATGATTTCTCTTTAACGCGTTCCACTTGGGAATTTTTCCTTTGGCCTCTAAGTACCTACAACATCTTTTCTTGTGTGGCAAATACTTCCCTTAAATAAAACATATACGTGACTTTCGTATTTGCTCTACAGCTCCCAATTTACTTTCTTCAGTGGTTTCCCTCCTCTTTACACATAAATCCATTATATTCTATTTGATGTCCTTAATTCCTCTTCCATTTACTCTTATCTATATTCAGAACCTAGACTCTTTAATATATTGTCCTCGAATAAAATATGTGCCATGTACTTAGGTTCCCGAGGTCCATGTTATTATTTTTGCACAGTTCGTACAGCAAGGTGTTAGTGCATAAGTAGGTAGTCTCTCCTCGTAGCATGAAGACACTGTCAGAGTCTTAGGGAACTGAAGCAACTCCATTTCTCCCATACTCTTTCTCTCGGTCTGGACACTTGTAGGTGCTAGTGCCTACCTATGGTAAACTAGACTGTCATGACCTCATAACTGCCAACGGTACGTGAACAGTGCCTAATCCCAACTGAACAAGCCTTACAGGACTCTTAGCTCGCATCTGTGTGCTTTAGAAACACGACCAGCGCCCTGCATACGGATCACGAGACTGCACAGCCCTTATGTCTCCCGTCAGAGTAGTCATTTAAGAGTTTCTCAGTATTTCTGTCCCAAGTAACGCGTTTCGTGAAGAGTGTAGTAAACATTGCTAACACCACGCTTCTTCAATGCAGGTGGAAGTGTAATTAATTTATAGCTCCTCCACGTAAACTGATCCATCAGTATTGTTACTTAATGGATTCTAAAAACTGCAAGGAGTGGAAGTCTAACCTGAATGCTCCCTTAATCCCCATCAAGAGACCCCCCCCCCCCCCCCCCCCCAATCCACCAACCCCCGCTCCTGACCACATCTCCCAAAGCTTTTAGTAGGATAACCGAAAATCTCACTTTGATTGGCATCATTTAACGTCTGTATAATTGATTTCACTTTTAGGCATGCTGTCATATGCAGTCAATTTAAAATAGTTGTTAATATCGAATAGAATTAATTGTGCGTGTTCTATTATGTAGTGTCCAGCCTTGGACTTGATACAAAAAAATGCGAATCTTTTGCTTCAGTATTCTTCAAATACTGGTTCGTAACTAACAAAACTACTATAAAACGGATTGGAAGGGATTCATTAATACATATTTTTGTTGTCTTTAGTAACTCTAGTCTAATGGTGAGACGGCTGATGGAGCAGAAGACAAATTCCGAGACTGAAAATCATATGGGAAGATGGTAAGGAGGTCACATATTCATGATTAATTTCGAAAGTCAGATGTCGGCCCCTACACAATTTGAATATTGTCGTCATTGAAGCAATTGATGCACCAATTGAAATGGTTTACTTCGAATACTTTTACACCCAATGGTCGCATGTATTCACTTCTGTTTTAACGAGCCATCGGGGACGCAGATGGCTTTGGTTTCCCAACCTGATATAGGCTCTTACCGGAACGCTGGCTGTTCTTATAGGTAACGTAGTAACACAACTGCTACTTTGGGGGCGGGGGGGACAATAAATACTTGTTTAAAAGTAACTTTAACTTCTATCCAGCGTACACTAGGCGAAGCAATAGTTGATAGAATGATCAATGAAATCTGTTGCACTTAGCGACATTCAATTTCGATGTGTTTCCCATAAAGTTAAGTGTCTAACTCGACTTCTTCAAACGCATTCTAAAGGCTCTTAAGCGGCAAATTTGTTGTGTTTCCTGCCATAATATTTAGTTATTTTACGGCAATGTGGAAAATAGAAGATTGGACTACGGTGTTGATGTATTAGTATTTTGAGTTCGTTTCTGCTTCTATAGTCATTTTGCTCATTAAGATTAATCAAAAAGTAAATGTAAAAAGGAATTTTCGTAGTTTTCCCAGATACTTCTTGAGGAGTACTGTAATGGTTCTTTGTACGAATACCTAACACCTTTCACCTTAGCTTCGAATTATTTAGATTCATAAATTAAAGTAACTAATTATTTGGACGCTCTTTAGTATTACTGTTGTGATCATTGTTGTTCTGTTGTTATTCTTGTTTCTATACCCGCTCTGAAGTTCATTAGTTAAACGACTTAGTGCTTTTATATTTGAAAATAATGAGCGTTTTATCAGACGTTCTTGCTACATATAAGTACAATCCAGTAAAGACAAAATACACGATTAAAAGCTATTATTTGTTCCCCAGAACGTTGAAGGTCTCTGTTCTGTACTATGTGTCTGACGTACCGTAACCAATGCGTCAAAATGTTGATTAGCTAAATAAAATTACCTCGAAAATTCTAGTGACAGTGATGGCGTACCCGAATTTAAAGAGTGTAACAGGCAGTAGCTCAGAAAAATGTTACGTTTCTCTATGGTACCATGACATAAAGCAAATAGTATAGCAGCCTCATTAGACAGGAATTTAACTATATTAAAGTGAAACTGTAATCGTTCATTTGAGTCACTTTCCTGGCTGCTAAAGAGTGTAAATGTTATAAAAAGTTGCAGAGGCGGATACCTGGAGATGTGGACGTGGTCGCTGCTGCTGTTGATTGTGGCTGTCTGGGGTGCGGCGGGGGAGGTGCTGCTACACTGCGACTGCGCGCTGCGCGGCACCAACAACCAGCACGTCAGCATACAGTGCCTCTCACAGGTATGCCACAGCACACACTCCCTCTCACGGGTGCACACCACCACACCACAGAAAAACACACACAGCCTCTCACAGGTGAATCACGAAACAGCACAGTACACAGTGCCTCTCACAGATACGGTGCATAGTGAGGACTGGTACATCACATAATAGCACGAAGTTCCTCTCGTAAATACCTACATCACACCATAGCCCACGATGCCTCTCACAGGTACACCACGCCATACAGTGGCCCTCACAGGTACTATGTATCACACCAAAGCAAAACTCACAGTACCACGTCAAAGGTAAATCACGAAACAGCACAGTACATAATGCCTCTCACAAATACACCACAGCTAGAACAGTGTCTCTGACAGGTACGCAGAATCATGGTACAGAAAATCACTCAGCGCCTCTCACAGGTGGATAACAGCACAGCACACAGTGCCTGTCACAGATAAGTCACACAAAATGAATTGATCGTGTGGCACTGCTGGCCGGTAGAACCGTCTGGGGAAGTTGGCTGCCGAGTGCAGATCTTATTTCAGTGGACGCCACATTGGCCGACTTGCGTGCCAGTGATGAGGATGAAATGGTGATAAGGACAACACAACACCCAGGCCACGAGCGGAGAATATCTGCAGCTCCGCCAGGAATCAGAGCTAAGGCGGGCACAAATCAAACAGCTAGTATGTTTATAGTGCCTGAGAAAACAAATACAGGGGCTGAAAAACCACAGCCAGAGTAAAATTAGAGTGCAGCACATAAATTACATTCAACACGCAATTTCTTCGGATTACACTGATAAGACATAGGAGTTGAATTATTACTTGAGGTATTATGCAAAACTGTCCTGCCTGTAATGTAGACCTATTCCAAGGAGACACAAAGCCTTCCATGCAAATATAATATGCTGTTATTTATTATAGATCCAAAGGATACACACTTAACTGGAGAAATTTTACTCTCAATTACAAGGGGAGGTCGCCAATTGTGAAATTCAGATTCGATTCATACTGCGCATAAGAGAAGCTCATGGCCAAATGTGGCAAAGCACCAATATGCACTTCTCAGCCGTTGTCGAGAAAATCGACAGTTAAAAGAAACCGTTGCCGTGAAATAATCTCTACGATTAGTAATTTTCTACAGCGTACGTGGCGCAGCGGTAAGCACTCGGATTCGTCATCCGAAGGTCCCCAGATCGAATCTCGTGGCATGCAACTTTTTTTATTCTTTGTTTTTTGTAATATGTATATATAATATGTAATATGTATATATGTACAGCACTCGGGTTCGTCATCCGAAGGTCGCCAGATCGAATCTCGTGGCATGCAACTTTTTTTTATTCTTTGTTTTTTGTAATATGTATATATAATATGTAATATGTATATATGTATATATGTATATAATATGTAATATGTATATATTTCCAGGAAACTAATTTTGTGATTTTCCGTTGCCGAATCCCATGCTTCTTTCTAAATTCGGTGACCCATGTTCTTGAAGCTTTGAAGTTGTAATCTGGGAACTGACTTGCAGCGCCCAAGGCCCACTGCTGCAGGATTCTGGTAGTAACTTGCTGGAAGTTTTGTCGAGCTTCTACGAAGCGATCATGCACCCATGAATCGATGGTACAATATTTATCAAATTTGCTACCGCCACGTTTGATTTGCTCTTCCCATCTGGATAAGTAGCCCATATTTGTCAAACGAGAGCACCCCTTTTTTTTTTGTAGAGTTTTGAGACTCCAGCCTTGATGTTCTTTGGCCAGATTGACAGCTCTAATTTTGTAATCCACAGAAATATAGTCGTACCCTTTTTTTCCTTTCTTTTTTTTTCTCTTCTCGTCGGGCTCGTATTCCTCTGATGATTCGTTGGCAATGGGACTCGTTTCAGCGTCTTCGTAGGCATTATTATCGTCGATTTCATTAACGTGTATCAGTTCCTCATCATGAACGAGGGTTTTTTCGGCGAGCATTTGCAGCTTATTCTGGAACATTTCTTCCCCAATTACCATGGCTTCTTCGTTGATTGATGATGGCGGTTCTGCTGCGATGCGATTACTGTTACGAAGGAGGCTTTCAAAATACACCAACTCACCTTTCAATTGTTGTTTCGCCACTTCACTGTGTATATAATCTTCTTCGATCACATCACTTTCATGCGAAGGGCCCGGATCGCTCTCCAGCTGTACCACCTACATTTTTCCGTTTGTTTAACAGGGTGTACCAAAGCTCTCACGTACGCACTGATTTTCGACGATGTTATAAGTTGCGCTATGGACCGCATCTACCTTCTTTCGAAGTTAGCAGGCAACTACGCTCTTATGCGGCGGTTCGTTTCGGCCCATTCAACATCTGCTCTTCTAGTGTAACGAGCGAGTAACGGAGTTTGTATTTCATACCTGCCACAGCAAATTTGTGTCCATGGGGTCTCTATTCTAATTCGAACGTTTGACTTAAACTATACGGATTCGTTGCGAAATATCGTTTCTACGTCTTCCGTTAACTATACATGGTAAACATTATGAAGACAATTAATAACATTTGTGAAATACAACTTTGTTTGCGGAAAACATAATTATGTTCGAAGTCGCCAGTTTTTCCACGACAAACAACTTATTATATGCATAATTGTTGCAACTGATTGATGGGAATTATATATATATATATATAGGTGTGTGTGTGTGTGTGTATACATCTGAATTACAAAAAAACAAATAATAAAAAAAAGCTGCATGGCGCGAGATTCGATCCTCCGATCTTCGGATTACGAACCCGAATGCTTACCGCTGCGCCACGACGCTGTAGGAATCTATTTATCGTAGAGAGTATTTCACCGCAACGGTTTCTTTTAACTGTCGATTTTCTCGACAACGGCTGAGAAGTGCAACTTGGTGCTTTGCCACATTACACCTCTGGCCATGAGCTTTTATTATGCGCAGTATGAATCGAATCTGAATTTCAGAATTGGCGGCCTCCCCTTGTTAGTTGAATGGTAGGTCAGTAGGCTTTCTATATAAGGGGTCAGATGTTCGATTTTGTGTTAAGTTGCAACAGTTTCTCTTTTTTTCCTTATTTTTTTGTGTGTAAATCGTGAGAGTCAATTGAGGTGCAACTGGCTGTAATATTTGCTGTAAGCTGATCCATATGGGATGACTCTGACATCTGCGAACAGTTATGATAAAATAAAGTAATAATAAATTAATACCAGAACAGCTGAGTATACGAACAGTCACAATGAACAGTACTAATATATCATGTAGAACAGTCTTGACAGGATAAAAACCTTATTTTCAGAAATGGCGACTGGTTTAGACCCAATGTGGATCATCTTCAGGACCATACTTCAGTGACGACGTGTGGAGACGATGGCATGGAGTAGGAGCTGTTGACACCACTCGCTTATGTAACTGAACTGGAGTATGGGCCGAAGATGATCAACATCAGGCCTAAATCAATCACCATGTTTTCATGTAGTCCAGACCGTTTTGTATAATATTTTACTAACACCATGCCACGCGGGATTAGCCGAGCGGTGTTAGGCGCTGCAGTTACCGACTGTGCGGCTCGTCCCGGCGGAGGTTCGAGTCCTCCCTCGGGCATGGGTGTGTGTGTTTATCCTTAGGATAATTTAGGTTGTGTGTAAGCTCAGGGACTGATGACCTTAGCAGTTATGTCCCGTAAGATTTCACACACTTTTTTTTACTAACACCATGACAGTACACCAGAATGGGGTAGACTGTCAAAAGTGGTAGCATGAGTACTGACATTACTTATGATTACGCTAGTATTACTGAATTATAGAAACATGTGACTACACCGAACGATTCGCCTATTTTGATATGCTTTAATATGTAATTGCGGACCAACTACATTCTTTTTCTGGATTCTTCTTCACATGCAGACGGTATGTTAAAGACTAGATCGAAAATTGTACACAGCTAGGATGTGTACAGCATTAATTTGTCAGTTTGGTGTTCACGTATGTGTAGTAGCAGTCACAAAACGCACTGAACAAAACGAGCATACAGCCTCAAGTCGCTGATTATGAATAGTACTACATACACGACTCAATAACAGGACCAATCCATACTGACACTGCACACTATAGCCACAATCGCCAGAATAACGCTTGTCAGCTTAAAAACTAACAGAATAATCTTTTCCCTTTTGAATACCACACGTAGGTCATTACGACGCCATTTGTCAGTGCTATGCTTTCTTACGAACGTGCAAGTCCAGTGAGGTGAACCTTGTACTTCTCATATTAACTCAGTTGTGTCCTCTAAAGCAGCGAGATACTGAAACATTCGTTTCACTGGTTTTTTACTCTAGTTGAGTCACTTTATAATTCCTGTGTCTCCCACAAGTTCCGCTGCCCCCAGGGTGTATCATCGACTCCTGCTGGTTTGTTTGAACACATATCATTCAGCACTCTAGCAAACTGTGTTCATGATAGTGTTTCACTTACAGTGTCACATCCTGTATTTCTTTCGCATCAGCCTCATTCATGTCTTTCGTTACAGTTCGGAATGTACTGATATACTCTGACCATTTACATGTCCTAATTCGTACAGTGAACAGAGCTCTCTTGTCCTTGCCTCGTGGATTAATATCTTTAGTTTATACTTCTTCGAGGCTATGTTTAATCTTCCTGTATGACCTGTTATCGTCCCTATACGATTCTTGCTTGTTTTCGAGTTTCTCTCTTCTGGTCTTAGCTCGATGCTCATCTGGATAATTTGGTCACTAACCTCGTTGCGTAACATTCTCCTCATGGCAAACCCAACATCTGTAATACCATTCACTGAAGCTGGTGCTGGCGTTACCAGCTTACCAGTAATCTCTAGCTCTCTTTCTCTCCCTATCTCTCTCTCTCTCTTGTTTGCATTTCCCTTAACTAATTTAACCGCAGCCTGCTCACCTCGTTTTTTCCTGTTTCAACACAACAATCAAATTTATGACACTCCACACTGTGATCATAGAACGTTAGTGATATATGGCTAGCCGGCCTGAGTGGCCGAGCGGTTCTAGGCGCTACAGTCTGGAACAGCATGACCGCTACGGTCGCAGATTCGAATTCTGCCTCGGGCATGGATGTGTTTGATGTCCTTCGGTTAGTTAGGTTTATGTAGTTCTACGTTCTTGGGTACTGATGACCTCTGCAGTTAAGTCCTATAGTGCTCAGAACCATTTTTTTTAATATTTGGCTAATCTTCATAGTTATTTCCTTTAATGTTCCCGTCTAGGGATCTGAACACGCAGTTTCTTTAAGTTTGATCTTTTCTTGAAGAAGTAATGTACATTATAATAACAGAAAAGCCTCTTCTCTGGTGGACAAACTTTTGTGTCTTTAATTCCATAGTGTCAGTTGCTTTCTGCTTCTCACCATACTTTACTCATGACTCATTTGCCTTCAGAGGTAGGTTATGTAGCACTGCAATTGTCGATTATGAGAACGATACAGAGTAAGAATACATCATACTCCTCTGGAATAGTATGGGGAAAATTACCTTCCTCTCCAGTGAATGAATCACCGTCGATAGAGTTACGACTTCTTTCTCCCTGACAGTTAGCTTCATCATTTCCTACCATTACCAATCATTTGAAGATAATATTTAATCTAGCCAGATTACTATTACTATTCTTATTACTACTAAATTAATTTAATGGGATAGGATTAGATTGGATTGTTTGGGGGAGGAGACCAGGCAGCGAGGTCATCGGTCTCATCGGATTAGGGAGGGACGGGGAAGGAAGTCGGCCGTGCCCTTACAAAGGAACCATCCCGGCATTTGCCTGGATCGATTTAGGGAAATCACTGAAAACCAAAATCAGGATGGCCGGACGCGGGATTGAACCGTCGTCCTCCCAGTGTGCTATTCACTACGCCACCTTGCTCGGTTTAATGGGATATTCCAAGACCCAGTAACTGTATCACATGGAACTAAATAAATTTAATAAGGCAGGTAAAAAGAAGTAGCTAGCAGTTTCTCTCTGAACATGAGAAATCTTCCTCATTGCAAGGCTATGTACGAGTGCGTGGGTGCCTACAAAACAAAGGAAAAATTAATTCGTGAGCTGCAACGTTGAGCTGCAAGTTTTAATTGAGCAAAACTTCAATTTTCTAAGACCAAAATCCGGACTTTACATCCCTAACTAAGAAGCTACATATGTTTTATTTATATGAATAATAAGAAACTCTCGTAAGGAATTATCTACTGTATGATTGGCATTAAGTTTCAAGAAAGTATGGAACTTGTCTTTAACTTGGATCAGTTTGGTAAATTATTTTTTAGCCCACAGGCCACACAAAGGACGTTTCTGTTACGAATACCAAAGAATACGACTTTGTCTGGACATATTTTCGTATTCACTTTATCACGGAATTTTGCATAGCTGTTTAAACGCGAGTCACGCTACATGAAAGATGTATAACAGGTTACAATCCATGTTCCTACTATGTGGGTGCGAGGTCGCTAAATTATATTGTCTCGTTAAGACAGCGCCATTTCGAAACGAATAAAGTTTATGACTGGATTACTAGGTGGATAGTCGTGAAAATTCTTTACTTTACTGCCTTCAGTTCTCGTGACATAAGGAAACAGCACGTGAGAATAGAATCCAGACGCGGCTATAAATTTTGTTATACCTTTATTGTGTCACAAAAGAGAAGGTAATTGACACAGGTTGTAAAAACTGAAATGTGGTATTTTCAGAAGTCGTGAAAAGTAATAGCTCAGTCTAATATCTCACCGAGTACACTGCTATGTCCTTCAGACCCAAGTTGGCACTATGTTCCAAATATTTTGTTTCGCCCAGCAGGTAGAGATCAGATGGGATATTGCTGAATATCTTGTCTGGATTAGGAACTTAAAGTGATTAAGTCAAATATAAGTAATCTTTCAAGATTCCACTGTGCTTTCGCTCTCTCTGTCTGTCTCTCTCTCTCTCTCTCTCTCTCTCTCTGTGTGTGTCTTTCTCCCTCTGCATCTCTCGCTATGTACATACGTTTATTTTTGTGAGAGAGTAAGCGTCTTACGATGAGTAATGAGATGAATCCCCCATTTGCTTTTAGACAGTTCGCGTTATACACTTTTCTTCAGTTCACTACAAGCGACAAGATAATGAACTAATTTTATGTGTAATTATTTAATTTTGCATATATTAGATAACGGATAACTGATTCGACTGAAACACATAAGTAACTTGCGTTATTGAAATCAGCTACCTACTGTCACAACTACAATAACCAGTTACTTCATAATGCTAGTAAACAAAAGAAGCAATGCTCTACTTTGCTACTTGTAGGTAACTATCTATTTTTTTTCTTTTGTGATAACATTTTTGTAAGGGCAGAGATATTGTCTAGGGGAATTAAAATTTCGGTTCACGAAGAAGAACTGATTATTTATTACAGACACAACTGGCACATGATTAAGACGGACAGTACCGCTTCTGGGACCAGTCTCCTGACGCGTACTGCATGGATACAACTTATTTAAATCTAAAACTTCGATAATTACGGTCCACAATACTGTAAACTGTCTGTCGTAACTCGCAAAAGCAAAATACTATAACGAACAACGGTGCGGGTTTCCCTCCCGCTCTACTGTTCGGAAAGTTTCAACTAGTTACGGGCATAAAACTCTATTGTTCTCTACCGCTCTGGAACACCATTTAGAAGTTTCCTTAGCGTCAGGTAGTACGCGTACCAAGTACACTAGTGCCCATTAAAATTGCTCCATCACGAGCTACGTGCTACAGACGCGAAATTTAACCGACAGGAAGAAGAAATGTGTACCATCACGTTTCCGACTTTGATAAAGGTCGGATTTTAGTCCATCGCGAGTGCCGTTTATCGTATCGTGACATTGCTGCTCGCGTTGAAATATGGAATCCGTGGGTTCAGGAGGGTAATACGGAACGCCGTGCTGGATCCCAACGTCCTCGTATCACTAGCAGTCGAGATGACAGGTATCTTATCCACATGGCTGTAACGGATCGTGCAGTCACGTCTAAATCCCTGAGTTAACAGATGGGGACGTTTGCAAGACAACAACCATCTACACGAACAGTTCGACGACGCTTGCAGCAGCAGGGACTATCAGCTCGGAGATCATAACTGCGGTTACCCTTGACGCTGCATCACAGACAGGAACATCTGCGATGGAGTACTCAACGACAAACCTGGGTGCACGAATGGCAAAATGTCATTTTTTTGGATGAATCCAGGTTCTGTTCGCAGCATCATGATGGTCGCATCCGTGTTTGGCAACAGCGCGGTGAACGTAAATTGGAAGCGCGTATTCGTCATCGCTATACTGGCGCATCACCCGGATTAATGATATGTGGTGCTATTGGTTACACGTCTCGGCCACCTCTTGTTCGCAATGACGGCACTTTGCACAGTGGACGTTACATTTCAGATGTGTTACGACCCGTGGCTCCACCCTTCATTCGATCCCTGCGAAACCCTATATTTCAGCAGGATAATGCACGACCGCATGTTGCAGGTACGGTATGGGCCTTTCTAGATACAGAAAATGTTTGACTGCTGTCCAGGCCAGCACATTCTCCAGATCTCTCTTCAACTGAAAACGTCTGGTCAATGGTGGCCGAGCAACTGGTTTGTCACAATACGCCAGTCACTACTCTTGATGAACTGTGGTATCGTGTTGAAGCTGCATGGGCAGCTTTACCTGTACACGCCATCCAAGCTCTGTTTGATTCAATGGCCAGGCGTATCAAGGCTGTTATTAAGGTCAGAAGCGTTTGGTCTGGGTACTGATTTCTCAGGACCTATCCAACCAAATTGCGTGCAAATGTAATCACATATCAGTTCCAGTATAATATATTTGTCCAATGAAACCCGTTTATCATCTACATTTCTTCTTTGGGTAGCAATTTTAATGGCCAGTAGTGTAACCAGTGGAACAACATTGTTTACAGAAGACGAACTGGTGTCGTCTCTTATGAGATAGTTACCTGAATAGTACAGCTACAGGTAACACAATTTAAATACCTTCTACATTAATTTTCCTTTTAGTGATTACGAACGGAGAAACAAGACTAATTCGAAAATAACTATGACGAGAAAGAAAGTAGGAGCGTCTATCTGTGAATGTAGAATTTTGAACAGACTTTCGCCATCACGAGCCAAGGGTGCCTTCTATCAGTAAATTTCTTGTCTTGACTTGTACAGCACACAGGTTCTCCATAATTTCACTTTAGTGGTGTAAACTACTCTTTGTTGTTGTATTCATTCTTCCATCGTCATATGAATTCACCTTGGTTTACCCTCACCAATTCTCACCTAATGGTCTGGTGAGCTGTTTACAGCTGCGGATATGTCATGCAGACGCCGTATTGAGTACTACAGCATTAGCTTCTGCAGTGCAATATACACAAATCACGCTGCAATGGAGCAGTACAAACATTTTAGCTTTATGTCTCGTTTAAAGCATATTTACGTTTAATTAATTAGACGATCATATTGCCTACTTCCTATTTCTTTTACAGGTGGTAACTTTAAAGAACTCTTACACTCATAAATATATCAGTATTCGTGACTTACATAAAGAAATGTTTTGTTTTGTTCACATTTGTAAGTCCTCTTGTTTACATATTTTTCAAAAAGATGACTTGTGATAGTTCTAGATTAAATAAACGCTATGGTTGTCAGGAATAACTGAAATTTGTGGTAGTGCTGGGACTAAATGAAAGCGATTTGTCACGAAAGTACTGTGAATCAATTCGTTTTGTCAATATAATTTTTCTGAATTTCACCTCCCGTGAAGGTTTAATTATATTTCTTCACTAATTTGTTTATATTTAATAGCTACTAGCATTTATCTTGTACGCTTCGAAGTTTGGGAAGGAGAAACACCGCCTGTTTGATACATGTACAGCTCACTTTCTGGTGGACTCAGGTAAAGGATCAGCGGCAGATTGTCATCCAGGGTTACCTAGTAACTCTTTCGGGCCGTTGTGCACTGCGTACAGACCGTAGAAATTAATTATATGTCTTGCAGTCAGTTTTTGTGTTCAGCTGACTCACATGCGAAGTGTACATCTTGGCACCTTTTACTTTTCATCCAATAAAAATGAGCGCGGAGAGTTGACAGTATTCTCTTACGATTGCAGGTTACTTCTAGGAGATTAACAAGTGTATCTACAAAGAGAACAAGAGTAAAATGCCAATCCATTCACTTTTCCATTGAGCACAGTAAGAGCTTTTGGTCAATGTAGAAGACCTGTATATGCACTTCTAATGTATAAATGGTACTAAGTGTTCAACTTATCGTTAGTTTAAGGATGATAGTATATACATGAATAGCAAATGTATGTTGCAGTGTGTGTATATTTACAATAGCAGGCAGATATAGTGAAGTAGATTACAAGGCACGCTTGTATTCTAAAACTCATTAAAACTGAAGCATGTCGACACATTCACTATACTTATGATTAAGATTACTGAACATCACGTTGTGTGAAGCGTCCACTTGCCTCAACCAGAGCCTCGAGGTACGTGGTCGTCAGACATTTTTGCTCAAGACCAAATACTGACATTTGGGGAGGGGGAGGGTGACATCTCAGGCTGAATGTCTGACTGTAGTAAGGTGTTGGTCGCCGACTCGCAAGTACTGATCATTAAAAGTCGACACCGTTTAGAAAGCTCCCTGTCGACACTTCTCTGTTTCGGATCGCTGCCACTCTCAGGGACCCAGAAGTTGCGACACTGTAACTGCATGACGCAGTGTTGTTGTTTCGTCTGTGTGGGCGGACAATTAACTGAGTGTCAACATTAATTTTAACTTCATTTAAATGCGTTGTGCAGTATGAGACACGCACGAGGAGAGAATCCATGGTTGCAGGTAACTGGGCTCTAAACCAGAGCACTTGATTACCTCGCTATGCTGTTCAACTACACTGAATGAATTGCGCTCATAACACATGCGGCCAACGCTGTAGGGCACGTCCGAAAAACCCAATAAATCTGAAAAGGCTTCACAGGAAGATAACAGACTGTTGCGTTTCCAGATTCTTGAGAATGAAAACTCACGCAACCAACTGACTGTGTCGAACCGTCGTAGGCCAACTGCACAGCCACTACCGAGATACTGTAGCTCGTCATTTCAGTGGACGAAACTGAGAATTTATCAGGTTCTGCGGACAATATAACAGTCTTGGAACTTCCTAATGGATTGAAACACTGCGCCGGATCGGACAACTTTACGGAATCTTGCACCTCAGGGGCAACGGTCTCAATGCGTGAGCTATCCTGTCAAAATTCAAAACCCATCCTTACAGCAATTACTTACTCCTACTTTCGAAATTGCACACAAGGTCTACAGCATGTGTCCCCCCGACTTCCGCTCTCACAAGGAAGAATACCACAGAGAAAATGGTTTAGTAACAGCTGAAGTGTTGCTTTCACAAAAGGAAAGATTTTTTCTGACAGGCACCTCTCTTGAATATGGGCGTTACCTGGCGCAGTCTTCACGTACAGTGGTTCCGTTGTCTGCTGCTATTACTGAGTCACGTAAATGATAACAAACATGTCTGAAATGTATTGCATAAGCTATAATCAAATGTAACAAATTATCCATGCCCTTAGTTCTTACGTTAACGTACCTGACTGGCTGAAAACCGTTTATATTAACTTATTTTTTAATCTGAACGATATTTCCACCATTTGACTGGACAACTTCTTTATTTTGTATTACTATTACTATTACGACTTCGGCCTTAAGCCATTATTAAACACACAAACGTTGAACACAATCAGACTTTATTAAGTGAAGTCAAGCTCTACTGAACTGGGTATCCCAGCGCGTAGATAAGTACCAAATCAACAAAATCACTTGACAGAGCATAATTCTACACAACACTGTTATACTTAATAATGGCTTAATATAAAATACGCAGTTCTACAGTCAAATGTTGGAGATAGCATTCAAACATTACTACATAATTGTGGCCAAAAAATATGAAGATAGGGAATCGCAAGAAAAACATCGGGAAGCTATGAAACTGAATTACATTCATTCAGCACTTCAGTTTTTGTAACCTTGCGTATTTCAGCTCGGTAGGCGATGTTATGTGCAAGACCTTGTGCTGCACACGGGTTCCAAACTCACATCACGTCTGGGAGCGTGCCCCGAAGGTCTCCTTCACGGGACGACACGGAGGATTTCTCCGATACTGATTATTCTGCTCCACACTCACATACCGATTTCACGAATTTCTTTCCACTTCGTTTGATATTTTTTCAGTGAATGCATTTGTTGTAGCACTGACTTTCCCAGAAGAGGGGAAGCGGATAGCTTCACGTATACCCATCTCGCTACACTGTAACTGATTCTATGTTGTTGTTAAGCACTGCTGCAGCAGTAATTTTGTATGCACATCCCATATGGGGAACTATCTATGGGATATTGTTTCCTTATTGGGACAAATCATTTTGGTTTCAGTTCGTAAAAATGAGTTGTGTGTAACTTGCGTCCTGTACATTAAGAGAAAAAATGAAAAAAGTCTTATGTTTAATGAAAAACAATATTTAATCAGTAGCTTTGAACATAATTATTAATACCAGTATATTAACTTTAATCATGAATTTTATAAAATTACTATGAATGATATTTGTGAGGCAAGTGCCATGAACAAGAGCCATATTTTCTTCTAAAAATTCATATGTTTTGAAAAAATATTCGTTC